>NC_136889.1:22607906-23207906 GCF_949152265.1 Phoxinus phoxinus
CACACACACACACACACACACACACACACACACACACACACACACATGCACACGCAGTGTATATACAATTTCATATATATACACTATTATTAATTTATTTTGCTTTATTCTCTTGCTTTCAGGCTTGTTCAGGAGGTTCAAAGCTATGTTGAGCAACTTGGTGATACTTGTGCAGCAAACACGGCTGTCAGCAGGTAAACCACAACACTAGCTGTTTGTAATGTGTGTAAGATAGAGGTCACTTTTGATACACTCATGAGTAAGGTTTCATTAAAGCATTCCTTAATTGTGAAGAAATGTTGTGGTATGCACAATTTTAGAGGTTGACAACATTGACTAAGCATGATGACTTTTACAAATAGACTATCTGGTACAAAACTACTTGAATTACATAGATTCATTGTACCTTTCCTCATACAGTAGCATGTGAAATACTTTGATGCTGATTTCCATTTATTATTCTGAATCTCATTTCCAGCGATAACAGAGACGATCAGTTTCCTCGAGTGTGTGCTTTGGCTTTTCTCTGCCGCTTGAATCCATCTGATCGTCTCCACCAGCGTCTGATGGAAGAGCTCGTGCAACGACTACTGGGGAAGGTTTGTGTTCAATTCTTAACTACAGCTCTTACTGGAAATTGGGTGTTCAATTCTTAAAGAAAGCACTTCCTGAAAACAAGTTTTGAATGCTCCTCTTCTCATTGTTATTGCATGTGTTTATGATTAAAGTTCCCTCCTGTTTCTCTTTTCCTTCCCTCAGGATGCCGAGATTTCAAAATGCAAAGTACGTTACTATAGCAACTCCATCCAGCACCGAGTGAAGAACCGCGTGTGGCAGACGCTGCTGCTGCTACTGCACAAACTCAGACCGGTTAGAGCTCTACACGCATACGCACGCATGCATATTAATACACTTTGATTTCAAGGATTTTGGTAACAACCTCACAAAGTAATATTAACATTCAGTCATTTCTACTAAACATTACTCGATTAAATCTTGTGGATGTATAACAGGCCTACATAATAAGATGGGCACAATGAAGAAATGAATCAATTAAATATTCTATAATGATGACGTGTGTGTGTGTGTGTATGTATATATATATATATATATATAATGTGTGTGTGTGTGTAGAAGAAATTTAAAAACATTGTGTGTGTGTTTTGAAAAATATTTTTTTTCCATATGAAAATTAGTTACGTTTTTCTAGCGGGTAAGACTTATATAGTCACTTTAATAGTGTACATTATCTGTCACAGGAGTTTGTGTCGGACTGTGTGTTGAGTCACGTGTGTGAGGCCGGGTTCTGCAGTAACCAAGCATCCGTCAAGTACCTGATCGAATGGACCCTGATCCTGATCCTCCATCTGAACCCGTCTCGCATCCAGAACCTGTGGAACTGTTTCGGTCTGGTGAGTCTGAACTCATCAACACAAACTGCAATCTGCAAACAAGTGCGACACATACGCAACAAAACCAGGCTTGATTGCTTCTCATTCCAAGTTCTGCGGTAGAAAAAATAACTAGATAAAACTCGAACAGGAGGAAGTATTTTAACATCTCAAATATTACACACAGCAGCTTGAGTTATCTAGATAGTATATTTACTTGTAAATCATTTGTTTTGCAGGAGCATGAGAAGACAAAAACAAGCATTTGCACTTTTCTCTCTGTCCTCGTGCACCTGAACGTCATCTTCCCGAAACTGCAAGATAAGGTGCAGTTTTTATCATTTGAATCGAATTTGTTCTTCTGCGAACAGGAAGAAATCAACATTTATTTGTGTTTTCTCTCAGGAGGTGCAGTGGCGTAGAGCGGTGGAGGTGAGCCTGCAGTGGTGTTTCAGTCATAACTTCAGCGTTCGTCTCTATGCCCTGCTCGCCCTTAAGAGTGTGTGGGAGCTGGAGGACGCCCGTGTCCTCATGGAGGGAGACCTAGGTGGGCTGACCACGGTGGTCCAGGCCTGTTTACAGCAGGCGGAAGCCATGCAGCAGAACACAGGGTGAGAAAAGATTCACTAATTAACCCACAGCTCACTGCATCTTATTTGATTCAGGAATTTCTAAGGCCTCTAAATTATCGACATGATCAAAACTTTGCTGAAAAAACTCTAATGCCTTCTGATGTCTAATTAGTAGTTTATGCTTTTTTTCAGCAAGGCCTTTTAATATAAAGAATGCCTTTTAATACATTTTAATGTACCACCCCTTCAGGTCGTGGTACATGTTTTTTTTTGCTGGGAAATCTTTACTGATTTTTGTTTAGTAAATGTAAGAACTTTAATATTTCAAGATGAACACTTATTGGACTAAAGCTACTTGGTTTAATTGATTATCCATACATTTTTTTTTTAAATATTCAAATGTGATCTTCAGGCTTTTAAAATTAGGCTTTTAATGAACATATATTTGTCAGTCATCATATGTTTTGAGGTTTGATCAGAAAAAATAAGCATTTAAATATCTTACTAAGACGTATTATTGGGAGATATAGAGTGACAATTGATATTTATAACCATTTTATGTAAGTAGTGTGATACAGATCTCATTCATTTACATTAAGTCTATCAGAATTTTTATCTGGCATTTTGGTCATATAAATATCAGCAAGTGCATTTTTTCCTCCTTGAATATGAACTCCATATATGCTTTACAGGGTTTAATAGACCTCCGAATGCGATCCTAAATTATAGTGACAAATTTTGGGACTGGTTTTTCTTAGATTCTCAGAAGAAACCTGGAGACTTTTAAAACTTTTTTTTTTTTTTTTCACAGAAACGCAATGAAAAATTGGTCTAGAATCCAGGAGCATTTCTTCTTCAGTGCTTTCCACCCAATCAGGGATTACAGTGTTGAGGTGAGAAAACACGCGCACACACACACACACACACACACACACACACACACACACACACACACACACACACACACACACACACACACACACACACACACACACACACACAGTTTTGCCATCTTTGTGGGGACTCTCCATAGGTGTAATGATTTTTATACTGTACAAACTGTATATTCTATTCCTACACACACACACACCTTTTTTTTCTATCGTCTGTGTATAATCTGATTTGTTCTGTGCTGTTATAATCCATCAGCATCACATTCTCTGCTTCCCCAGACAATATTCCAGACCTTTCCCAGCCTCTCGGAGTTGGCAGAAGATGAGTGGCTTCCACTGTGGAAATTTGAGAGTTTTGTTGTCTTCCCGATGTGCGCCGCCCTGCCATTGAAGAACCGTGTGAGGGATCTCTGTGAACTCCAGCCTGGTGACTGGATCCAGCAGGACAAAGGTAATCACCACATGAGGGCAGCAGAGAGCAAGAACCACACCACACTTATAAAAACTATTTCCCTTGTTTCAATCAGTGTGAGGTCTTGTCAGCTCTAATGTTCAGTTTTTAGCTAATTTGTTGGAAGAAGAGTGCAATCATTACATTACAAGCACACATGTTATATGTCTAATAGGTGTTTTGGAGCAGGACGAGCGCTGGGCAGAAGTGCAGAAGAAAATCACCCCGTGGAAGCTGAGCGTCCAGGAGCAGGAGCCTGAGCTCATGGCCCAGCAGAGGGCAGCACGCCTGGGCAAACTCACCAGCAACCTCCTGGTGGTCGCATCGCTCATCGACAAGCCCACCAATCTGGGCGGTAAGACAAATAGACAAAATGAATGATAGTAATATTATATAGGAGAAGGGACCAATAAAATAGTTTATGATGGCTAAGCCCTAAACCCTTGAAAGCATCTGATCATAGCGATGTGGATGTTTGCACGAGCTCCGCAATTCAGCACTCCAGTGAAGGCATATTTAATATAGCACTTTATACAATAGATTGCTTTAAAACAAGCAGCTTTACAGTATTGAATATACAACAGTGTCATATAGTCATGGATTGGACAATGCACTTTCTGTATCTGTCTGTAAAATATAATATATACGTATATATACTAGTGCTGGGCAATAATTAATCGCGATTGATCGCATCCAAAATAAAAGTTTGTTTACATAATATATGTGTGTATACTGTGTTTAATTAGTCTATTTTGTATACTGTATATAAATACACACATATATGCATGTATATATTTAAGAAAAAAGTGTTATTTAGATATAAAATATTTATGTGTAATATAAAATATGTATAAATATATATACATGCAAATATTTCTTAAATATATTTGTATTTGATATTATCATAAACCTTAATTTTGGATGCGATTACAGGGTTCCCGCGGATCCTTAAAGTCTTAAATTCGATTTTTAAAATTTAAGGCCATAAAAAGTCTTAGTCTTATTTTTTACTTATGAAAGGTCTTAAATTTCTTAAAAGGTCTTAAACATAGCCCTATTATTGAGTGCATCCTGTAATGGTCTTCTTTGTCTTTGCTGTAACAGATATTAGTGTGTCTCACACTGGTTTCATTCTGTTTGATCTTTGTTTTTTTATCATTGCAACTATAACATTGCAACTATTGAGTGTAGACATTCAACACACACATCTTCCCTTCTGAATCAACCAACAAATCTGTTTTAACACAAGCTCATTATAAAAGGCTCATTCATCACATTCAAACATTCTGCACAAGCCAACTATTGTTAGTTTGATAGGCATATGGTTTTCATTCATGCAGTTTAATCTGTCACATTCTATGAAAAAATATCGAGGTGCTCCGTTGCATTCAACAAGACTGATAAAAGAAGCCACCGATGAATATGAATGTCTGTATCATATAATATATGTGAAATGTTTTTTGAAAATGTGTTTTTTGAAAGAAATCTCTTATGCTCACCAAGGCTGCATTTATTTGTTTGATCAAAAATACTGTAAAATCATTAATATTGTAAAATTATTGCAATTGTTTAAAATATAGTTCCATTTTACTATATTTTAAAATCTAATTTATTCCTGTGATGGCAAAGCTGAATTTTCAGCATCGTTATTCCCGTCTTCAGTGTCACATGATCCTTCAGAAATCATTCTAATATTCTGATTTGATGTTGAAAACAGTTGTGCTGCTTAATATATCTGTGGAAACTGTTTAATTTTTCCCCCTCTCAGGATTTTTGATGAATCAAAAGTCAAGAGATTTATTTGAAATATAAAAATAGCTAGACACGTTACTATTAAGACTATCAGAGGACTAAAGCGCAAGTGTTTGTGTGTCTGTTCCAGGTCTGTGCAGGACGTGTGAGATCTTTGGAGCCAAAGCTCTGGTTCTGGACAGTTTGCGACACATTAATGATAAACAGTTCCAGGCGCTCAGTGTGTCTTCAGAGTTGTGGCTGCCAATGCTTGAGGTGTGTTTTTATTTCTGGCCCGGATATAGATTCTTTATTTGTATAGGCTATCAATTCTGTTCAGTTTATTTTTGACAAATATATCGGTTGCTCAAAACTAATCCAAAGAAAGCAATTGTGTTTCCATTTGGTTGTTCTAGGGGTGCAAAAATTACACACTGCAGCTTTAAAGAAATAGTGATATTTTGTGAGCTGAAACGAGCCTAGAGATGTTATTCTTCACAATCAGGCATTACATCAGCCAAATACGTACTGCACGAAACCATCAGAAGCTCGGTTGTGTGGGGTGAAATGTAGAATGTGTGCATTCTGTTGATTGAATCTGTCATGATTAATGAAGCCGTTCTGAAATCTCAAGTCATCTCTTTTTATTTTTCAGGTGAAGCCTGCGGAGTTGTCAGATTACCTGCAGCTGAAGAAGAGAGAGGGATATTGGGTTATAGGCGTAGAGCAAACATCCAACAGCCAGAGTTTACAAGATTACACGTTTCCTGAGAGAAGCCTCCTTTTACTCGGGTAAACCAACACCTCCAATTTACCGCCCAAATTCTGACTATATGCAGTGGCACCAAAAAGTGTTTGTACATCTCAGCCACACTCAAAAATATATGAATTTCAATCATATTAGCAAATGTTCTAGCAGAGTATCTACAGAAATGTTTGACAACCACATTTTAAGTTATGTAATGCAAAGATATTTATACATTTTTAAGGATCAGTGACCCTAATAAGGAATGCGTCTTGTAGCTTGAAAAGTACATTATGTAACTTTTTTTTTCCAGTCCTTCTTCCAAAACATCTTTTTTGTCTTACCCTAATTCACTATGGTAAGCCTATAAAATAAGTGTTTGTTTTAGACGGGTCGGGATGGTTTTCGCTGGAAATTGCGTACATAGGCCACTCGCCTGTCTAGTCATATCTGTAAATAGAGAAAAGATGCTATGTGGGAGTGACATAGGTTTGTTATCTCAATGAGCTATAAAGTTTAACATGGAGTGCGCTAAATCTTGAACATTAAAAAAAAAAAAAACACTGAACAGAAGAGAGTCTGCTGGCAAAAAGAAAACACGACAGAGCTAGTCATAAAACAAGAATCAACATTAGCTTGGCTTTTCGGAGATAGAATTGAGGGGTTTGGAATGTTGTAAAGGTGACGCTGAGATGGTGAGACGCTGAGAACCATATTCATCTGCACAGTCATGCAGAGCCGAAGCACAACCAAAACAATTTTCTTCCGCAAAATGCATGAAGGTTTGTTTTTAACCGCTAGAGGTTCAAAAGTTACAGTGTACCTTTAAAATGCATGCTTTTAAACATCTGTTTGTTTAATATATCTTCAAAAACAATTTTGACCCCTTAAAGTCCGCGTGAACCGGAAGTTGCAAACGACTTTTCTCAAGTATTGTGACGCATTTCCGAGTGAAACGGAATATTGAACAGAGGGCAGGGTTTTACTTTAGCGCTCCTCCTCTCCATCTCTCGCCCATAGCAGAGTAACGGTTTGAGGGGAGTGGTTAAGCGTTTAACCAACCCATGCCGTCAAACCTACGTCATCAGAAAAAGAACCATTCCAGACCGGAAGTAACTTTTTAGACTTTGATTAAAGATAACCACGGCAAACAATTTTTTTCTGTGTATTAACTTGCACGGATTAATTGTTCACCACAAGACTATTTATCTTCTTATTTCCACAACAAGATTAACAGCACCGCTAACACATGAACACTTTTCAAGACATTCAACTCTCTCCTCTGTCCAACTCCACCACCACCCACCTCCTCTTTAACTGCTGATGATCTTGCTAACTTCTTTACCAACAAAACAACTATCTGTAGTCAGTTCTCAGCTCCACACACACATGAACCCAGTCCAACCCCTCCCACTCCCAAAAACCTTCTCTCCTCCTTCTCTCCACTAACCGAGGAAGAAGTATCTAAACTTCTCCTCTCCAGTCACCCTACCACCTGCCCTCTAGATCCCATCCCCTCACACATTCTACAAGCCATCTCTCCCACACTTCTACCAGCACTCACACACATCATCAACTCATCCCTCCACACTGGCACTTTTCCTACTGCATTCAAGCAGGCTCGGGTAACTCCACTGCTTAAGAAACCGACATTAAACACACAACTCTTAGAAAATTATAGACCTGTCTCTCTCCTACCATTCATTGCGAAAACACTTGAACGAGTTGCCTTCAACCAAGTATCATCTTTCCTCACTCTGACCAACCAACTAGATGTTAGCCAATCTGGCTTCAAGAAAGGGCATTCAACCGAAACTGCATTGCTGTCAGTCACAGAAGCCCTACGGATCGCAAAAGCTGCCTCCAAATCATCAGTTCTCATTCTCCTGGATCTGTCTGCTGCCTTCGACACTGTGAATCATCAGATCCTCCTGTCCACCCTCTCATCACTGGGCATCACAGGAACTCCTCTCCACTGGTTTGAGTCCCATCTCACAGGTAGGTCCTTCAGGGTCGCATGGAGAGGTGAGGTATCCAAAGCACATCAACTGACTACAGGGGTTCCTCAGGGTTCAGTTCTTGGACCGCTCCTCTTCTCCATTTACACCACATCACTGGGACCCATCATACAGGTATTCTCTTACCACTGCTATGCTGATGACACCCAGCTCTACCTCTCATTATCCAGCTAGATTCAACTTTAATCACCCCATCAAGGTCGGTCAGAAACCTTGGAGTAACATTTGATGAGCATCTGACCTTCACAGACCACATCACAAAGACAGCTCGATCATGCAGGTTTGCACTGCACAACATCAGGAAGATCAGGCCTTTCCTAACTGAGCATGCAACACAACTTCTCGCCCAGGCCTTGGTTATCTCTAGGCTTGATTACTGCAATGCTCTTCTGGCTCGTCTTCCATCATGTGCAACTAAACCTCTACAAATGATCCAGAATGCTGCAGCCCGTCTTGTCTTCAACGAGCCCAAAAGGACCCACGTCACTCCTCTGTTCATCTCTCTGCACTGGCTACCGCTCGCATCAAGTTCAAGGCATTGACGCTTGCTTACAGATCGACCACAGGCTCAGCTCCCTCCTACTTTCACTCGCTCCTACGAGTCTACATCCCTACCAGAAGCCTGCGATCGGTCAATGAGCGACGGCTCGTGGTACCATCACAGAGAGCTACAAAATCACTCTCCAGAACATTCTCATTCACGGTTCCATGCTGGTGGAATGATCTCCCTACCCTCGCCCGGAATGCAGATTCCCTAACTACATTCAAAAGACAACTGAAAACTCATCTCTTCCGTGAGCACTTGACATAAAAAAAAAAATCCTCTTCCTTTAATCCTCCCTTGTTTGGCTTATGCTACTCTGAGCAATGCCTGAACTTTGTATTTTGAGCACTTCTTGCGTTATTTTTACCTCTTCACGATGACTCGCTTGCTGTAGTCCTCAGTTGTAAGTCGCTTTGGATAAAAGCGTCTGCAAAATGACTAAATGTACTGTAAATGTAAAGACTAGTAATATCCGCTAACAAAGTAAATAGGGTCAATTTTGATTTCATGCCGACTTTAATTGTAAATACATTTTGAGGCCATTGTACAAGTGATCTCTTTCGATTAATAGACTGTGCACGTTAGCATATGCTACTTCCGGCTGCAAAACCGATAGGGGGTGTCTAGTTTCCGGTAGCCTGATGGACGACGTAGAGGATGTATATTTCTCCAGATGTCTTGGACATTTGCCGAATATTACAGTCGATCGATGATGTTTATCGACTGGTTAGTGATTTTTCTCCAGCTCCCCAGAGCAAGAGAGAGAAGGGGTTTAAATATTACATCTCTCAGTATTTGCATAATTTTGAAGGTAACGTTAAGTCACAACAACAACATCCATGCTACGTGCTCAAGCTATGCTATCTGGTAGGCCTAACTGTTATGTTATTCAAATTCAAATTTATTTATAAAGCACTGAATAAAACAACACAGTTCACCATAGTGCTGTACAAGCAGTAAAACAGTGTTTTAAACTTCATAAAACATTCAAAAACATATATTATAAAAAGGAAATAAATGACACTAGTACCCTTCACACTTATCTTGATCGAACGCTATCATAAAAAAAATTTCAGGTGGCTTTTAAACTGACTGAGTGTAGGAAGGTCCCTGATATACAAAGGTAAACTGTTCCATAATTTAGGGGCTGTGACCGCAAACGCGCGATCCCCTCTAGACTTCATCTTAGACCGAGGAACAACAAGACGTTTCTGAAATTGTGATCGTAATGATCTCATTGACTTTTGTTCCTGGATTAGATCAGCAATATAAGATGGGGCTAAACCATGTAACGTTAGAGATTTAAAATACAAATAACAGAATTTTAAAATGAATATCTCTCTATACATTATAAAAGTCGAAATCATGCGTTAGATAGTGCATTTTCCCGAACAGTTTGTGTTAGCCATTGTTTTATGAATGATGTTCGGAGGCTATGATGTTGACAACCACTCTTACACATGTCATACGGGGAGTAAAGGTATCCGACGTTGGTTCGTTCGTTATCAAGTTAGGCTGTTTTCACACATATTTCTAGACAGGTCTCCCTTGCAAAATAGGTTCTAACCCCAGAGGCTTCTCCTGGTTAAAGGGTATAATATAATAATAATAATAAATAATTAGTAGCCTAAAAACTTCCGTCTAGTTGTCATGGATACGCAACGCTCCACTCTGTAAAGCGACTGCTTGGGTGCGGTGACAAAAAGCAGATGTGACTATGAATCTCCCCCCGGTGGTACATAGTGGCACGCAGCAATGGTGGTTATAACCACCGACTGCCCTTTGAAAAAGTGAATCGTTTTTTTTTGTTTTAGGTCCATTGCGAACGATTAAATTAACTTAACGCCGGTCCACTGATGTAAACAAGACGGCAACCGGAAACGAAGTACCCAATTTCCGTCCTCAAGCCGGAAGTTAGCATTTTTCTCGTGCACAGAGCGAATTATGAAGAGTATGATTGTCTTTGTGAAGGGAGGTGAAAATAGAAACGTTTCAGTGTGCGCTGACGGTGCGGTTTAACATTATGAGGCTAATTGATGTGTCTCTCCCTGTGAGATTTCCTCACCTCTGAATGCAGAGAGAGAGAGAGAGAGAGGCAGGCATGTTCTGACATGCCCAAGCGCTCATCAGCAAAAACACCCAACATAAATGTGCCATTTACACGTACAAGAAGCATCAGCCATCACTCAGTCTTTTATTATATTTTAATCATCAACCATAATTCACTCATAGAACAGTAATCTAACAATCTTTCCAAACTGAACAATAAAGTAACAGCATCTCACATTTTACAGCAGCCGTTGATGCAGTGAAAACTAGTACATTTAATCATCTTTTATAAACGTATTAAACTTAAATAAAGTTTTATTTTATATTTCTCAAGGAGAGCTGTTATGTTGACCATATGTTTATAAGCAACAGGTTTGTGTTGTGAAACGGGACTGATACAGTATATTAATCACACACAGGGTACGTGTTTGGAAGAATCAACGAGTGTTTGTGTGTGTTTCATGATTTGTCTTGCTGCATCACTTCTCTTAGAGGCAGTAAAGCCACCTGATGTTTCCTGCACATCACTGTGTTATTATGTCTGATTATCTCACTAATGCAGAGCTGTTGAGCAGCAGTTTAAGTCAGACTTATTATTTAAAAGCTTGCTTTATTAGTTCAATCAGCACCTGTACACTTCTTATCTGACCTCATCAGCAGGCCTAGATTCAATTAGTTGTTCACACATACACATTACATTTTAGAGCCTTTCTCTTTAAAGCTACACTGTGTAATTTTTTTAAGTTGATACTTAGCTAAAAACACTTTGTTCTTTCAAAATTATATGTGCCCATTAATGTACAATTACTTCTACCAACTAGGGATGCATAACGATTAATATGCATCCCTAGTTGGTAACTAATCCAGGGCAACTAATCGTTTGCAGAATAAAAGTTTTTGTTTACATCATATATGTGTGTGTACTGTGTAAAATAATTATGTATTTATAAATACACACACATGCATGTATATATTTAAAAAATATTTACATGTTTATATACATTTCTATATTTAAATATAATTTATATTATATGTGACCCGATCTGGCGAAATGAGTCGGAAGTCGCAACGTTCCATTTTAAGATACTTAGATAATGTGAAAAAAACAATAAAAAAAAAAAAATTTTTTTTTTTGCTAATTTCAAAGAAAAGACATTCAAAAATAATCTTCCAAAGTTTCGTGGTCCAGATAATTGAGCAAATGTATTTAAATGACTATTAAACTTGACAAAGTTTTACTAAATTCGTTGGAAATGAACATTGCTTTTCTCAAATCCTCTCGTCACCTCTGAGCATTTCCCGGGTATCCCCTGAAACGTCTCTATCTCTGCTCTCCAAATGGTGTTACACGTTGTATTGAGCCAATCAAAAAGTTTAGAAATGTACACAAACGCTGATCATTTGTCAATGGGAAGCCCCGCGGCACGCGATTGGTCCAGCCATCCTCCTGTCAGACTCGCAGCGCTCTGTGTAAACCCAACATTTAACTGTTGGTATCTCCGTTATTAATTTGTTACACTGTTATTGTCAACTAGCCTACACACACACACACACACACACACACACACACACACACACACACACACACACACACACAAACGCGCACAAACGCACGCGCGCACGCACGCACACACACACACACACACACACACACACACACACACACACACACACACACACGCACAAACACACACACACACACACACACTCTTTCTCTCTCTAGCTAAAATGTAGCACTTCTGTTCAATCTTTCTAAATTTTTGTAAATCTTTGTAAAAGTGCCTTTTAAAATATTTATTCAAATAAATACTTTACAATAATTTGATCTTCAGCCTGGTTTACTGTAATAGCATTTATATATATTAATATCTTTGGTCAAATTAAGCTGTAAAAAAAATAGTTTATCCCTTTAAATGCAATGGATTTTGAAAGATATCTACAAAAATACGGGCAAAAAACTTTAAAAGCTATTTTCTCAGGTTTCCAGTTGGAAAAAGAGGGCAGACGACCATCATTCAAATGTGTATATCTTTAAAACCATTCAAGGTATGACTTTGACTAGGATATCATTTGAAAGCTTATGATCTCCTCTTTCCATTGATATCAAAATCTCAATTTTGAAATTTGGGTCACTGTGACTCATTTTGCTGGATCAGGTCACATATATAGTTATAAATACTTAATATATAAATAGATTTTTTACTTAAAATTATACATGCATGTTTGTATATTTATATATACATAATTATTATACACAGTACACCCACATATATGATGTAAACAAAAAGTTTTATTCTGCAAACTATTAGTTGCGATTAATCGTTATGCATCCCTACTACCAACTAATCAAGTATTCTCGTAAGCGTAGAATCTGCCATTTATAATACATACGAGCGAGTCGATCGAACGGCGGCAGTCATGTTGAAAATACTTTAGCAAAAAGGGACATACCTGGAAATTCACCTTTTACACTCAGTGGCACCGTGACGAATGCGAGGAGATTACTCGCGACTGCCGGCAGATTTGAAATAATACGGCCACCATAGGAGTTAAAACGCCCTCGGAATGGGAGGGGCTATAAAGTAATGTTCAGTTGGTAGTCGTATACAATTTCACTGCCTAATGGGAGAAAATCCTACACAGTGTAGCTTTAAGGAAGATGTAGCAAAAAATACAGATGGCTGATCTTGTCCGAAGAGGCATATACAATTTTTTGTCCAATATAATGCCCAAATAGCATTTCATTTTCCATGTGCTTCTTTCAACACGGGATCCAAAAATGCACTTGTCAAGTAATTTCTTTGAGATATTAAACCGGGTAAATGTTTTAAACAGAGACTGCCGAGAAAGCAAATGAGTCAAAATGATTGGTCAAATTCATCAAAATTAACATGCCAGTTAAAGGGGATTTTTGCGGGTGCCGATTCTGTGTGGGTCTGCTCATTGGCGTAAAATTACCATTGAAAATGGCTTTATAAACTCATTAGCTTGACTTGAACATTACATTAGGGTGACCTTAGCATTCCATCGGATATGAATTTTTGAATTCTGCTTGGTGCATGACTCTAAAGTGTCTGTTTGTCTCCGAACAGAAACGAAAGGGAAGGCATTCCTGCAAACCTGCTGCAGCTGGTGGACGTGTGTGTGGAGATTCCTCAGCACGGAGTCATCCGTTCCCTCAATGTGCACGTGAGCGCCGCCCTGCTGGTGTGGGAATATACCCGCCAGCATTTAGGACAAAACCCCGCAGCCCCTCGGTGCTGAATTCACTGAGCAAGTCTTCTGTGTTTTAGCAGAAAAAATTTGGGAGATGTTGCATTTTACACCATTTTTCTAAGGAAAAGTTGTGATGGATTTTGCATGACAAGATTCCCCAAATTTGATTTTAAATATGAATGAAGCAGTTTTCTATATTTCTATGGCATCTATCCATGTACCGTTTGTTGTTCCTTTTCCTTCCCTTTGAGTTTTTATTTTTCATTCTGTATTAACAAGTTTTGTTTGATGAATTTGTGTTTTATCTTATATTTTAAGAGAAGTATTTTAACATACCTTTGAATTTAGATTAAATAAACTTTTTTTCTCTCTCACAATGACTAAGTTGATATTTAATTCACATTTACACATCATATTTGATGACACATCAATGCAATGCAAAAGGCCAATTAATCACGCGTAGCCGTTGTAATCCCTTGAGAAACTAAGCATCTGTGTAAATATAGACCGTTTAAATGAGCCACATATTCAAGCGGTAGCGGTGTAATTGACAAGTCAAGCGTTTGATTTTTCCATGTTGTCATCGCTGTGGATAAACTGATGAAGGGACCCTGGAGATGGTAAACTGCATTGTCAGGTGCTCACAGGGCAAATGAAGAACCAGAGAGGAGTAAGAAGCAAACTGTCTGCTTTAAGTATAGGCAGGTTATTATTTTGATTAAATACTGTAATATATTCTTATAAGCTTTTTGCATTATGGAAGAATTTTTTTTTTAAAGCTAAATTGCCAGGTTGCTTGTGACGCACCTGAGATACCAGACTGAGTGTTTGTAAATGGAGTCCTCGGCTGGTGAGTGGTTTGAGTCTGAGTTTCAGATGCGGACTGCACTGAGGAACTCAACCGTTCTGTCGCCTCGAGCGCGTTTGGTTTTGGAGACTCTGATGGTGCTGATGAGTCTGGCCGCAGTGGCGGGTGAGCTTTACACTACGCTTCATTAATGTGTGTGAATGTCAGAGCTTTAAACTACGCTTCATTAATGTGTGTGAATGTCAGAGATGTCGTGTGGACATGAGAAAGTTTTGCATTTGATGTCTAACTATATATTTCGGATGAATTATTATGGTTTAAGAGAATGATTTGTGTTAAGTTGTATTAGCTGTAACATGCAAAAACATTTTCTTGTGAATATTGTTTTGACTGGTATCTAACACAATGCTAACAAAATCCATAGCCCTAATGACATCATCCCGATGGATATGATGGGAAACGACAACCCACACATTACAAACTTCATCAAATTAATTGCTAATACTTAGGGTGGAATGTTTTAGAGAAAGGCAAAAGCACAAACACTGTCAGATATTGGTATGATAATTTCAGAATTGTAAAATGCTAACAAATACAACTTTTGATTTTTATAATGTATAAGATTAATAAATGCTGTAGACATGCAGTTCATGTTAACTAATGTAGTTAACATATTAAATGATGAAACCTTATTGTAAAGTGGTACCCTATGTTTGGGGTGAAAATTAATATAATATGTTTATTCTGTTGTGCTTTTGTTTCTCCTTGTCAGGAAACATTCTGGTGATTGTGATTGTGGCAGCCACAAAAACCTTCCACACTGTGACCTCCGTCCTGATCATGAATCTGGCCGTTAGCGATTTCTTAGTGGGAATAGGCGTCATGCCGTTTGTGGCAGTTTCCATTATGAACAACGGATGGGTAAACTACAATGTTAGTACATAATGCTTTACATCCAACATGTATAACTTAAAGGTGAAGTGTGTGAGATGTCGGAACCCCTAGCGAGACCAAATGGAATCGCAAAAGTAATGACCGTTTCCCCACCATCTGCCATTCGCTGAACAAGCCATTAGTCCCGCCCCCAAACTCAAGCCATTGGTTGAATTAATGTTGCATGTTTAAGGCCTGTTCATAAGAAAAATGGTAACGGAGGATGACATTCTTTTTATTAGAAGTACCCCAGTTTTAAATGCTCGGAACTCTGGTGGGTTCTGATTGGCTGTCAATGTTTTTCAACGTTCATCAGTTGGGAAAAAAAGTGCAGAAGTACCGACTATAGTACCAAGTCAGCACTGAATTGTGTCTACCAGCATTTCCCTCTTGCATTTTGAGCAATGTTGAATGGATTCTTAAACCCCTCTAAATTGCCCATTGTGTTCACGCGCTCAATCTGTGATTGGCTACTATGATCAACGCTTCAAAAACATGTCGTCTTTGACGCTCTTCATCAAGCGCTTACACAGATACACACGGGAGAGTTTGAAAGCGGCATCTATCAGCGGATCTGTCTATCAGCGGATATATTAGGATCCGCTGATAGGCGCCTCCTTTTAAACACTCTCGTGTGTATCTGTGTAAGCGCTTGATGAAGAGCGTCAAAGATGTCATTGTTGATCATTGTAGCCAATCACACACATATTAAGCGCGTTAACACAATGGCCAATGACAGGCATATATGTTTAGCGCGTCAACACAATGGCCAATCACATATATGTTGAGCGCATCAGCACAATGGCCAATCGGAGGTGTTTAAGAATCTGTTCTGACTTGGTTCCGAAGTCTGTACTTTTTGAAAGCTCTACTAGGATGATTGACATTCTGAAACAAACATAGCAATGTTTTGCATAGTGTTTATTTTAACATTGATAACATTACATACATCACCTTTAAGTTGTTTAAAGTTACAAAATAACATTTTGAGTAGGGATGCACTGATATGAAAATTTTGGCGAATACCGATATTTATTTTTATTTGAAAGCCAATAACCGATATTTTGACCGATAAATCTAAATCCAAATTTTACTATTATTTTTGAGAGCCTGATCACAAAAGTCTCACCATTAAAAGTCATGTCCTATGCACACAAATATAATGTTCTCATTTTAATTTTAATGTAGCCTATATGACAGACTTGCGCTGCACATGCTGCACTTAACTGTATTATCCTTTTTTTTCAAGTGATTCTAATCATATTTCAAGCAATTCAAAACCATCATGGTGAACAGTGCGCATCTGCTGTGTATCAGCTGAAGGACATAATCCATTATTTATCGCCTTTAATGTATCGTCCAAATGTTCTTATCAGGTCGAAACCAATAACATTAAACATATATCCGATACCGATATGGTGGCCGATATATTGTGCATCCCTAATTTTGAGTGCATTAACAGATATTTTTGTTAATTTTGAACTCTCTCTTGATCTTCCAGGATCTATGTCTGTATGTTGGCTACACATCCTCAGTCTACTGCACCGCGTCAGTTTTAACACTCGCCGCTATTGCCCTGGACCGTTACTTCTCCATCGTGGACTGCCTGCGGTACGGTTCCCGCTGCACGATATGGAGAACCAGTTCCGTGGTGATATGGATTTGGCTTCAAGCTTTATTGACCAGCTGTCCTCCTCTCCTCGGCTGGAGCAACATCAGTTTCGTTGCTCCCATGTACAGCTGTGCCGTGAACTGGGCCAACAGCCCAAGCTACACGGTCATTATGGCCTTCTTATCTTTTCTTCTACCGGCTATAATCATCCTGTTCTGCTATGTGAAGATTGTCCGTGTGGCACGGTACCATGCTAGGAGGATCCACAGTCTGGAAGAACATCTCCAGCGTAACAGAGCCACATCTGTCTTGAATCTCCAACACTCATTCATGGACACCTACACACCATCCAGGCTGATTTACTACGTGAGTGGGAGGTTTGTGACGGATCAGTTGGATGTTCCTGATGAAGTTGCTCCAGATGCACCGTCTGAGATGTCTTCCAAGCCGACTGGTGGACGTCTGCACTCTTTCATGGCTCAAATCCACACCAGTAGCCCTCAACATCCCAGTCAACCTCAGCATCATGGAGTTCTGAGGTTATTTCTGGTCATCGCCACTTTTTTCTTGTGCTGGACGCCCTACATCAGCGTAGCTCTGGTGCAGGCCACCGAAACAGCCCTGTCCCGGCCCAAGAGCGTTGTTCCCCCGTCTGCTGTCACTTTCTCCTATTGGCTGGTGCTGTTTAATTCAGATATCAACCCGTTGCTGTATGCGCTCCTCAGCAAGCGCTTCCAAGGCGCCTTGCAGAGTTTGAGATGGAAGATCCAGGCCAGGTTGGGAAGGGTTGTGGAGAGAGTAGGAGCTGAGAGATCTACAGGTGGAGGTGAGAGTGACCCCACTAACAGATCGACCCACAGTTCCACGGCGCACTCCAGAAACGACGGGGAGTCGACGTACTCTTCCGTTTTTGCTCTCAGCTCTCAGTTTCCCAACAGCCTCAGGGAGCAACTGAATAATGTTCTCCCGCTGGCCACTTGTTCTCGTCCCGTTTGTCGCGAATGTGGCGGACGGGGTTCGAGGGAGGTCGACCACCTGCAGGTTCCCTCCAAACAGCGTGAGCGGAACAGACTCCCTTATTCTGCTGCTACTAAACAGAAACAAGCCACATTCTTTTATGGACAGATCACAGTTCGAGTGGAACACATTTGCTGAGTGCATCACATACAGTCCTGCATAATGGAAACAAAGCTGAATGTTATTTGTGTTTTGTGGGTGGGTGATTATTTTAATGGAATGTTATGGGTTCAATAAAATGTAAGTTCTATGAGGCATTAAAAAGTTTAAATAATAATGTTGCCATAATGAGGTTGTAAAGAAAATGTAAAGTTTTACAAAGACAATTGAAAAAAGAAAAAAACGTATTATTCATTGTGGAAATTTAGCTTTGCCACCACAGGAATACATTTTTTTTTTTTTTAAATATATTAAAATTGAAAACTTTGTTGTAATATATTTAAGAATAATGTTTTAATCAAATAAATGTAGCCTTGGTGAGCATTACAGACTTATTTAAAAAATCAAACATTTGACTGCTATTGTTTATATTTATTTAATTGATTATTTGTCAAATATATATTTTTCAATATTTAAAGCTTTTATTTATTTGTATTTAATTGTTCGCTTATGGTTGTAATGCGGGCCAGTGTTTTAGAGGGCTTTAAAGCAGAAAAAGCGAAGGTCAAAGCACTTACATGAATTATTCAGTATAAACTGTTTTTATTTTTGCTTTTAACTTGTCTAAATCTTCACTTTTTTTTTAAGTGGACCTATTTTGTATGTGGATGAACTTGAGGTCATGCTTTGCTGACATGATTTCTGTAGGTTGTGGCTTGTCATGTGAAAGTTGCTGGGGTTTACCAGCGTTGTGTGATTGTGACATTTAAGTATTTTGTCACATTAGCCTCACGCTAACTTTCTTTTAAATATAATTTTGAAACAATTTTAATGTTTACTGCCTGGTCTGTTCTTCCTTTTATAGGTGCTTTAGTAACTGCATTTTTAATTTGTACAGCCAGTTATGTTGATGATTTTTATTTTCCTCTCAATTTCACCATTACCATCTTCACTCTGGTCAAAAAGGCAGATTGGCAATGTAAAACACATGGATTGGAACATTGATTAGTACAAAAATATAATTGCATCATGATCATTAAACTATGTATAATCTTTGTCTTCTCCGATGCATCCAATTCTGCGCAGAAAATGACAAAATATTAAACGATTTAACATAACTGGCAGCTTTTATCTAATCAAATTTTGACACAAGGTATATAATATTTACTAAAACATTCCACAAATTCAATCGATGGATAATTACTGAAACCCACTCAGATGGTCTCTGTGAAATTAGGCATGCTCAAAAAAACCATTCACCTGTTTGATATTCATCAATCTATAGGATTGGTTTGTTTAGAAACAAAACAAACAGAGGAGAAAATATAGGTTTACATGGTACATGTGAAAACAGACAAAGCGGATCTATTAAATGGATGATTTATTTGTTTTCTTGTCATTTTGCTCAAATGTGATCGTAATGCATTTCAGTGTAAAAATCATTCCTTACAAAGGTTTACAATAATGTCTAGCAATAATTCCAGAGGAATACAATATTATATTTATTGTCATCATAACAATGACAATGGGAGACAGTGCTGATGAGATCCTATTGCAAATCAAAGAAAAGGCAGTGAAGCCGTCATGTAGCATTTATTGGCGTTTTCTGCATGCGTTTTCCTGTAGAACTAATTTCCTTCCAATGGAACAGTCCATAAGATAAAAAAATAAATAAAAATAATGCAATGCATTGTAAAAAAAAAAAAAAAAAAGTGACTGGAGTCTTATGAAGTGCAAGGATGTTATTAGTGTATCTAAGGTGGATATCAGTTCCAGTCACCACCTTTTTCAAAGCAAATAGTGTAGGTGCACTTTTCAGAAGTGGTCATACATTCACTGGATGCACATGGCACCCTTTAACGGTAACACATCTTGCTGATGATTGCCTTTTCTGTTCGCCAATACTGCCCCTGAAGTGTCCTCACAGTGGTTCGCATGTGACTCTGAAAAAAAATGTGATGGAATCAAAGTATAGCTTCAGTATAAACAGTCCGGATGCTGTCGTTAACCCCCTAAAAATCTTCATTCACAGTTTAGGAAAGGAAATCCCTTTAGACCTCAGATGCACCCATAGGACAGTATAACTTTTTTTTTTTTTGTACTAGGAGTAGCGCTGGACATCTGCAGTCTTCCAGCAAACCTCAGCACCATGGTATCTTATTCCTGTTTCGCTCTTTCTTCTAGACCCTCTAAATCGCTGTTAACCAACATGAGTTCAAAAACACCATTCATTCACAGTTTGGGAAGGGGAGTCCCTCAGATGCATCTGTTGCTAGGTAGAACTTTGTTGTATTAGAAGACAGCATATGTTGCAGTTCTTAATGTCTATATCAATGTTTGGCACATGTTCTAATGGGCACTGGTTCTGATTCGTGCCAGTCAGCCTGAGCTCCAAAAAGAGTGTAACCATCTGAAGATTTATTGTGGAGATTGGTTCATGGGTCTCTTGAGCAGAGGTCTCAAACTACCACTAGCCTAGTAAAGTCCTCCATTTCGGCCTGTTTTACGACCATACAGTTGAACTACATAGAGTTAATGAGGCATGGACAGAGCCATACATCTTTCCTTCATACCTAGCATAATGCTCTGCATGTTTAGTGGAATAATGCCTTGACTTGTATTCTAAACTACTTGAATTTTCTTTTCTGCAATTAGCAGTGTAAGAAAAATCACAAGCTGGCTGTGCATGACAACAATCAGAAATATTTCGATATAAAAAAAGACTAAAAAGCTATCAATCTACATATGATATTCAAAATATTTATATTTATATATCAGACAGGCAAATAAAGATTAGCTGTAGTGCATCAAAAATAGAAACTTCTATCCACTGAAGACTTATTGCCACAACAAGACTGTTCCCTGTGTAAACCGCTCCTGTTTGAATCTAGTTTGATGTAGATGCATGAAACTCAAACTTTTCCGACTTTGACTTATTTTCTGTGCCGTGCAGTGTTTGCTTGTTTTTATTAAATGGTCTACAGTTGTTTTTTTACATTCAAGTTTCAGGCCTGTAAAAGCCAAGTGGATAATAAGAAATGTATAAAATTAAATTGCAATATATAATATACATTAAATTACAGCAATTTATAAAATAAAAATGAAACATTATTAATTGAAATGAATATTTTTTTTAAATAGTAAAGGTTTTATTTCAAATGTAAAAAATGAAGGTCTATAAATGGATTTGTGGGCTGGATTTTAGGATAAACTTAAACACTTGATAGCCCAAATTTGGCCTGTAGGTCAGTCGTTTTGAGACCCCTGCTCTTGAGTTCCAAGACCCATTTTCAGTGTCCCAATCCACTTACAGTTGTAAGATGCGCAAAAAAAAAGTAAAAAAAAAAAAGGTTTGGCTTTTGGAAATCGTCTGTTAAAATGTGCATGAGGGTAAATGATGGCCTACGGAGTCTCGTAGACTGAGAAATATTCGGGAATGAATGACCTTCTCAACATCATCCAGTCACTGGAATAAGAACGGGAGAAGGTTTGTGCGTGTCAGTGAGGAAACGTGGACATGGAGGTCCTGGCCCGTCGGGTCCAGTTGAGTCCTGAGCTGGTTCCGGTCTCAGCCGGTTCAACAGGCTGTTCCCGCTTTCTGAGTTTGGTGCCGAGCTCGATTAAACACTGATCCCAGTCCTCCGGTAACAGCAGCATTAGGAAGCCCAGACAGATGATCAACACTGCGATGAGTCGCACTGTATTGAAGTGGATATCACAGGTGTACAGGTCCACCACTGCAACACCAACAACACACACTTTAGAGCCACCACGGCAAAATGTTTATGAAGTTGCAATGACTGCCCACTTTGCTGCACGTACTGATTTTGCAGAGTTAGACGCGTTCCTGGGTCAACATATTTTGTTGATCCTGGAACAACATTCTGGTCCAAAATTTTTGTCCAAACCATATCCCTACCTTTAAACCTAACCCTACCCATAAGCGATGCCTAAAATCAGAAGGAAATGCTAGGCGAATAACACTGATGTAGAAGCACCTAACTCGCCTAAACTTGACATACTGTAAACTTGTCCCCCAAATCTGAATGGACTGTTGTTCCAGGATCAACGAATATGTTGATCCAGGAACATGTTGCACTTGGTGAAATCAGGCTCTGCCACTCGGCTAGCCTCAGTGGGACAGGGTTCAAAAACAGTTTTACAAAAACCTTTACAAACAAATATACAATGAACTAAGAGTGTAATTGTATATATCCATTTAAATCAGTCAGTGGCACAAATATATAGGTTTTCTATAAAGAAGTTTGTTTATATATGTAAAAAGTTTACTTTGATGAAAATGAACTCACTTGCATTGACAGGGACACTCAGCACAATGCCAAGTGAAATCAGCTTAGGGTGTGTAATGGCAATGCCAAAATTCACCAGCATATTGAATGCTGCAAGAAGAAAAAGATGAACAGTTATATAAGTTATATATCTTAAAGGACAAGTTGGGTATTTTACACTTAAAGCCCTGTTTTCAGATCGTTTTTGATGAAATAGAACGGTTAAGATTGAAATTGCAGCATGTGTCCAAATTTAAATCTTAACCGTTCTATTTAATCAGAAACGATCTGAAAACAGGGCTTTAAGTGTAAAATACCCAACTTGTCCTTTAATGTAGAAGAATAAAATTATGAACAGTTATATGTTATTTAAGACAGTTATTCGAATTGTTACACTTTATATAAATAATACTCTAATTATAATAATATACTTTTTTTCTTGTCAGTATTTAATTTACCTAGTAAGAGTCCAGCCACTCCACACATGTAGGCCCAGGGAATATCAGCTATGGATGTGAAGTACTCAACATGTGTGAAGTACAGTATAACTGGCACAAAGCTCATAAAGACAAAGTTTGCACCGCCGACAATGGTTAGAAACAAAGCCGCCTCTCCAAACTTGGCACTGCCCAAGACAAGCTTGAAAAGCACCTGAGAAAACAAAAACAAAAAGACCAGCTCAGATAAGTTTGTTTTGGTCAATTGGTTAATTCAGGTGGTTAATTTCAATGATCATTCAATGCTATTCACATTATACTTGTATTATTTGAGCTATAATACACTCACCAGACACTTGATTATGTATACCTAATCAACTGATTAACTAAAATATTTAATCAGCCAATCATACAGCAGCAACTCAATGCATTTAGGCATTTAGACATGGGCTCCGTCCGAAATCTCATACTCTCGCAACCAATCGCAACCGCTAAAAAACTAATTTCTTAGTATGAATGTCTTTAGTAGGCTATGTAATCTGGACGTACTATATTCACCATGTTGTCATTATCATGTGACATACCAGCGTCAGTTACATAGCTTCACTGCTATTCACAAATCCTTTCCTGTGACCTTATGGATAGATTAAGTGTCCAATAAATAAATCTGTTCATCCAGTGAACACAGTATTGATCATCTATCAACTCTCAGAAAGGATATTTTCCCCGCCACAGAAAAGAAAGCTGTGTAGCTGTGATCACATTGTTAAAGGGACATCAATACGGGTGCACAAAAGGTTTATCAAAATAAATCACGAATACATACCTAATCGAAACAAACACATTCACACAATCATGAATATATGGGAAATGGAAAAGTGAAAGTGAATAAAACCGGAAACAGAATGAAAAGAGTCCATCTGAACAGAACCATCAGTTTCTTATTTCAAAGCACCTTGTTAACAAGGGGTCTACAGCGTATAATAAACCTCTGTTTAGTTAATTGTACGATACTTGCAATGCCTTGGCCGTTGAACGAGTGTCCGGATATGCAGTCTCAGGAGAAACTCTTGATGGTTCAGGGGTCAGATGGTGCTGAAGCTGCAATTGATTTCCTCCACGTTGAATGAAGAATTTATGATCGACTTGCGATGCTAGCCTGTCTCAGTTGTTGTCGAGGTATTACAATACTTGAGGCCCTGTTTGACGTGGCTGTGCCAACTCCGGGACAAAGATCCCTTGGCATTCCACACGGACAGTAACCAGGAGAAGACGAGAGAGAAGAAGAGGAGGAGAAGAACCGTATGCAGGTGCACTTTAACTTCTGTGGAGGTCACTCCTCCAGGGGGTCAGTGAGCCAATGGTAACTTAAGCTTTAGAATGGAACATTTACGACTCTTTATCTTCGAGCATAGTATTTTGCATATGTAATTGGATTGGGTGTTGATGCAGAAGTTATTAAAGATTCTTGTATTATTAATATGTTACATATGTATCATCATACAATATACATGATCATTTAGATCATCAAAATACAAATTCGTAAATATCAAAAAAGGGTATAGGTGAGGTTAAATTAACTAGTGGTTATATCATAAAGCATGCATAAAACGGTATACAATACAAAATACACAATGCCTCCGTGGAATTATAAGGCAGTTTTGAGATATTGAGCTTCAAAGTTTTTGCATTCCATACTCCTTTGTTGATGGACCCTTTTTATTTTCTGCACACCGTTTTCTTTCATCACTCTCTGCAAACATGACACTCTCTAAAGATGCATTCTGGCCTGAGAGCACACGCAGCAAGATCCCCGAGCAATGACAAGAGTGGCATCCTCAAAACAAGTTCAAATTTCAAACACACATTACAGATCTCTGATGAGCTAGCTGTACATACGCGTAGGTCTGTGTCTTTATACAGAGCTAGCTCGCAGCTTGAGCTATAACTCACCTTTTCTTACTCTTTTACGGATAGGCCTATAATGTACTAGCCTATTTAAGATCTATGTTTAAATTTCATCTTAACATGTTTATAAGGCCAGCAAGTGAATGTAATTTTTGTATACGAGTGGTATTCATTTGTGCCGACATTTATTCGTAATTTTGAATACATTTTAGAACGAAAGTTATTACTGAATAATGATTTGTACATAAAAAAGCGTGCACACGCATGCTTAGTGGATGAGACCAAATGTCCTGGAGATATGCATGCTCATTCATAAAAGCTTTCCTATGGCTATGAGTATGAATGAAAGGGGATTAGTCCTTTTTATGGGCATAATGGAGTGAGAGTTAATCGGGAAATGGAGTGAGAGTTATCTCTTTCCACATTCCTTTTGGTCGTAAATGGATTGTTTGCCATGGTGACCAGAGGCATGGTTCTGCCTGATTGTTAGTTGCTATTCAGGGGTAGTTTACAGAACTCTACAACAGTTTATTGGGGGAAGGGGTTTGCTGGATTATTCTTTAAATATAAAGAATAATTGTGTGTCTGATTGGTCCAAACGCTATACAAAACTGAGCATCAGAATAAAGAATTTAAGCTAATTTAAGTGACTTTGAAGTTTGCAGGTGGCATGGTGGCATAGGGGCTGGTCTGAGTATTTCAGAAACTGCTGATCTACTGGGATTTTCATGCACAATCATCCAACATGTGACATGTTATGGAATATTATCCTGCTGGAATTGATCGTTCGCAAAGACCCGCCCCCTTTGGTTACTGTTGCGATGTCCGACAAGCTACGCCGCTCTCACACTACACCTTTCAAGTCTCAACTTTGGTAATTGTTTAAAGAAATTTAAACAATAAATACCATTTTGTGGCTCTTTAATGTGTCTGACAGAACGCTGTAGAGCTTCAGTTAAAGCTGCTCGAGAACCGATTATCTCCGATTAAGAAGGAATGTTGTTTTAACCGCGGGAAGACATCAGCACACTCCGTTTTTCAAGTTCGAATCCTCCAATGTAAATCTACTATCTCTTCTGACTGCTTTGTCGGACAAAATGGCGGATGGTGGATTATGATTGGTCAGATCGCCTGTCAATCAAACTCCATGCGAAGGGTCAATTAGCCATCAGAAGATGGGTACACTGTGGTCTTGAACAATAGTCAGCAACAATACTCAGGTAGGCTGTGGTGTTTAAACGATGCTCAATTCACCCATCGCCGGGAGTTTGATTGACATGCGATCTAACCAATCATAACGCAGAATCCACCGTTTTGTCCGACAAAGCAGTCAGAAGAGTTATTAGATTAACGTTGGTGGACTTGAACTTGAAAAATTGTGAGTTTATCTGATGTTCATTCATGTTTATTTGATGCTGTAAAATTAACTACTAGGAAGAGATGATCAGTGTATAAGCCGCTTGAACTGAGGCACTACAAAAGAGCCACAAAACGGTATTTATAATTTAAATGTCAAAACAAAATAAAATTAAAAAAATAAATTAAATTAAACTTAAAATAAAACAAAAAATTTTTTTTGTTTCATATCAAAAGTGTCTTTCGATGTGTTGTCAGTGTTCTCTTTAGCTCCGCGGTGTATTTTTCACTGTGTGAGAACATGATGTGTGGCGTGATGTGAACGGCATGGCTTGTTGGACGTAGCAACAGTAACTAAAGGGGGCGGGTCTTTGCGAACGGTCAATTGGGCCCAAAATGCGTAAAAAAATAGCACCCACATCATTACACCACCAACAACAGCATGAACCGTTGATACAAGGCAGGATGGATCCATGCTTTCATGTTGTTTATGCCAAATTCTGACCCAAACATCTGAATGTTGCAGCAGAAATCGAGACTCATCAGACCAGGCAACGTTTTTACAATCTTCTTTTGTCCAATTTCGGTGAGCCTGTGCGAATTGTTGCCTCAGTTTCCTGTTCTTAACTGACAGGAGTAGCACCCGGTGTGTCTTCTGCTGTTGTAGCCCATCTGCTTCATGGTTCGATGTGCTGTTCGGTTTTCGCCCACAGAACTGCCACTCACTGGATATTTTCTCTTTTTCCGATCATTCTCTGGTTATGCCTGAAAATCCCATTAGATTAGCAGTTTCTAAAATGCTCAGACCAGCCTGTCTGGCACCAACAACCATGTCAAAGTGACAATTAAATCCTCTTTCTACCCCATTCTGATGCTCAGTTTGAACTTTAGCGAATCGTCTTGACCATGTCTACATGCCTAGATGCATTGAGCTGCTGCCATGTGATTGGCTGATTAGATATTTGCATTAACGAGCAGTTGAACAGGTGTACATAATAAAGTGCGTATGTATAAATTAAATACACTACTTCTGATTCAGTGTTACATTACATTTTTGTGCCAGAAAAACAATTTTCCTAACAGTGGACAAGATAAATAGGCTATATAAAATTAGATAATGTTATCTTTCAAATGCCTGCAGGAAAGAAAACAAGGTTGTAATGTTATGGGATTTCAGGATAGCCAACTGATCTTTCCGTCCAGTTCACTTATTGATTTGTCCTTTTCAGATGACCGCAAGAAAGTACATCACAAAATCAATCAAGACAAATAAGGTTTTTAATTACAGAAAACAAAGCACTCCCAAGACACATCACTCCATGACTATTTAAAGATGTGCACTATTGATGAGTACCGTTTCAATGACACAGAACCAAATACCAATTTAACTGAAAAACATTTGGTAAATTGGTGTTAAAATACTCTCAATGAGCAATAACCAAAGTGTTGACTGTTGAAGTATGGTTACCTTGTAGAGGGCAGAGGCAGATGCAGAGGCCACTACAAATGTTATGCCAATAACAGAGTGACTGTGAAAGCCATCAGCGTAGGTCAGCATCACTATTCCAGCGATGGCCAGGATGGCAGCAACAATCTTGTAAAAAAACAAATAAAGGTCACAGGCATCGCAATGTGTTACATCAAAAAGACTGTCTCTAGTCTACAGCATGTATTATATGTTTACAAGTGTGTCCAAGTGAAAAAAGTTTCCAGAGCGTAGCCAAATTGAGTTCAGTACAGAAACATTATGAGAAAGATTGATTACTCCCACCCAAAGACCCTCCTGGACAGCTTTCTGGACAGCTTTTTGTTCTGGTTCAACTATCTCTGTTCTGTTGCCCTTATTTAAAGGATCGTGGTTTTGCATTCTCATGGATGTTGCTATATTCATATCACCATCATCTTGTCAGGATAAACAAAGAAAAACATCTCATGAAACCTGCCAAGAACATGTCCAGGGCATATTTCACCATAACATTCCAAGCAAGAAATTAGAAATAGACAACAAATAAAATTAAGACTATTTTAGGACAATAATTTTATTATTATTTCATTCTGTTGTTTAACTTGACATGGAATAATGTCACTCACATCTTACCCATTTTCCCAGGAGATTCTAAATGATTTCCCCCCTTTTCCCCCCCACTTTTAAATGACTACATTCGCATCCTTTACTCTGATAAGATTGTGGGTAATTTCTACTGGGAGAGCAGTTCATCACATATCTAAACTGGATCACAAACCAAACACACTTACTAACATGAGCTCATGGTCTCTCTATCATCTAATGTCCTCTAGATAGGAACTTAACTAGTACTGCGCCAGGGACATCCAAAAACCCTGACTCATTCAAATCTGCCAAGCACTGCGGTGTGTGTGTGTGTGTGTGTGTGTGTGTGTGTGTGTAATAGAGAAAGAGAGAGCAACAGGAACACAGAGACAAAGAAAATGTTAAACAGCACTGTGGTTTCTTTGATCTGAGAAAGAAAAAGAAGAAAGGAGCACAAAGGAAGAAGACAGGAAAAGGTGATTGTGAAAGCAAAGTATTGTACTGATGGAACTGCTGACTCATGGGATTAGACAGCAGAAGGGTCTAGAATACCAGTCATCAATCCACAACCAAAGGTTGCCATGACATCTATCTATCTGATCGTCTGTCTGTCTATCTATCAAACTCTTTTAGCAACACTCGTGATCAAGCATCATGAACAGTGCATGTCAAATCGATATCTAAAATTTCTTCCATCTATCCAACGACCCGTCCACCCACTCACCCTGACGCCCATGAAGCGATCCCGCAGCACGATCCAGGACAGGAGAAAGACGAAGGCTTTGTTACAGCAGAAGAGGGCAGATACATCGGTGCTGTTGATCTTTCTCAGAGCCTGAAGGTACAGGTAGTTTGTCAGAATCCACAGCAGGCCGAAAGGGGCCACTTTAGTGAAGAACACCTTCGCCGTTAGTCCGTCGTCCCCGAAGAACCGACAGCACTCTCTGAAATATCACATACACAAACATAAAACATGAATTTACAACCCTCTCGAAACCCTCTCGAAACAACACAAAACACCCGACCATTTGAAAACAAACCTTTAAAGCTATATTCCCTCATTGAAATGTTGAATGTGTGTATGTGACGTGATCTGATGAACAAATACACACAGAGCTACCATATATCTTTGGCCATTACACTTAGAAGTTTGCCTGTGGACTAATGGACTTCAACAACCTCTGTACTATATGAAAAAAATGCACCGAAATGAAAATTCTTGGCCGAAACCGAAAAAGAGGAAACCAAGGGCGAAAACCGAAACACCGAAAGAATTATGCCAATTATTAGTACCATTGCATTTATGGCTATAATTGTGTACTAACTTTACTAAAATCAAGGCAATGCAATTGCATAAATTAATATTAAAGTTTCAAAGAATAAATCAATTACAAATGATGCAAAGATTTATTTAGCACATTGCAACAATGCACAGTATAAAATAAAATTAAAACTAATATGTTTAACTTGACCCCACTCATGTGTACATTAAATAATAATGTACAGGCCAACTGGCCTGCAGAAAGGTTTTAAAATGAAATGTTCTCTCATAAAAACAAAGTGCATTTAGGTCAAGTGCATTTAAACTACTACAAGAAAGTGCATTCAGAACAAGTGCAACTGCAAGATACAACAATATTTCTCTGTAGGCCTTCAACATAGTGTATCAAAACAAAGACTGCCTTAGCCCATATGTTAACAGTAGAACTTTAACAACAAATGCACCAAGAATTGCAGATTGCAGATTGCAAAGTGGATAATAAATATTTAAACACTAGAATGACATCTTCTGTGATTCTGCCATGCTGCACATGTGGATCTCACACGCGTCCCATTTACTCACAACTCTTAACGTTAATTTAAGTCTTAACTAATTTAAGACTGTTCTCATGAACACGGACTCAACAAAACGGACATTTTGGCATAACTGTGTGTTATTTATTCTTTAAGCGCGAAAGATAAGTCGATTCTTGTGCGTGTCGTTGTGCGTCGTGTACGTGTCAGCAGGACATTCACAGACAGCGCTCTCTTTTGTCTTTTCGCGCTTGCATGTTTAAAAGCATTTGCATGAAGAAGAACATGATTCTATAATGTAACGCTAGCCAAAGTATGACAGGAAAAAAAATGGATGCTGCATTAAAGGGATAGTTCACTTTAAAATGAAAATTCTGTCATCATATACTCACCCTCAAGTTGTTTCAAACCTGTATGAATTTATTTATTCTGCTGAACACAAAGGAAGATATTTTGAAAAATGTCAGTAACCAAACAGTTACCAGGTCCCATTGACTTCCATAGTAAGAAAAAAAAAAATACTATGGAAGTCAATGGGACCTGGTAACTGTTTTGTTACAGACATTTTTCAAAATATCAGCAAAATAAATAAATTCATACAGGTTTGAAACAACTTGAGGGTGAGTATATGATGACATAATTTTCATTTTAAAGTGAACTATCCCTTTAATTGTGTTAAATATTTTTAACGCGTTAAACTGAAAAACATTAATCGCATGCGTTACGGTTGACAGCACGGACATAACCGATGCGTTTATGTGAATACGCGGCAAGACGAACGTTGTGACAATGTTTTCGCGAGTATTTGACCGTAAGCGCAACAAGCCATGAAAAAGAAGCAGCTTTATGCGGACGCACGGTGAATGATATCAGGCGCAACCTCCGCAATTCAACGAATTCTAATTCATTTCGGCCGTATTGTTTCGGTGATAAAAGTCTTTCGGACTAATTTTTTTCGGTGGCTGAATATTCGGTGCATCCCTAAAAAAAATAAAACCCAAACTGTATTTTTGTATATTTTGAAGTAGGCTACTGTAAATTTGTAATAAGTGATATGGTAATGCTGTTTTGGGAGTTGTTTAAATATCCTCTGTTGAGAGATGAATGAATGAATGAATGAATGAATGAATGTCTTTATTGTCATTGCATTTGTGTACAATGAAATTACAGAGCCACTCTAATAAGGTGCACCATTATTACTTAAACAATATAAGACTCCTATCATGACACACTCAATTACAATCAATATAAAACACTAAAAATATAAAAAACTCCTATCACAACATACACAATTGCGGTCATACACATACACACACACTCACCCCCCCAAATACACACACATACCCGCGCACCCACGTGTACACTCAACTTCTCACTCATCATTCATCCCAAATTTAATCCACATAAATTTACTCATTCATTTATTAGTGGCTAATAAATATCTTTTAAAATGTTAAGTAGCTGTGCAAACTGCATCAAAACTTAAAAGGTTTAGTTTCATTTAGGACTGTTATTGCTTTAGGAAAGAAGCTGTTCTTAAATCTACTAGTCCTTGTCTTTTGACATCTAAAACGTCTCCCTGAGGGCAAGAGTTCAAACAGCTGTGACCAGGGTGAGAACAGTCAAGTGCAATTTTGGTTGCTTTTGACATCAGTCTTGACGTAGCGATTTCCTCTAGTGAAGGGAGAGGACAACCGACGATCTTCTGCGCTGTGTTGATTACTCTCTGTATCCTTTTTTTGTCAGCTACAGAGCATCCAGCGTACCACACAGTTACACAGTACACCAGGATGCTCTCTATGGAGGAACGGTAAAAAATTACCAGCAGTTTCTCAGACAGGTCGTTTTTCTTAAGGATCCTGAGAAAATACAGGCGCTGTTGTGCCTTTTTTACCACTGCTGCTGTATTGTCCGTCCACGTGAGTCGGTCCGAGATAAGGGTTCCCAGGAATTTAAAATTGTGCACTCTCTCCACCGGGTACCCATTGATGGAAAGAGGTCGGTGCTCAACGCTGCACTTCCTAAAGTCTATGATCAGTTCTTTGGTTTTCCCAATGTTCAGAGACAAGTTGTTTCCTGTGCACCATGTGACCAGATACTGATTCTATTGACATTTGATTTAATCTAAGGCTGTGTGGCTGTGAGTCAGTTGTGGTTTTATTTCTGCTCATCTCTTCTCTTTTTTTCTGTTCTTGTTGTTCCTCTTATCTTCTGTGATTCTGCTTGTTACCTGCAAGTATCATCACTAATGCTCAATACGCACTTGTAGAGAGACTCTACTTTATCTCACTAACTGCAACATTGCTTCAGATTGATGAAAACTGAGCAGTGTTTGTTCAGTTTTCAACTGAGCACTGGGGATTTTACTGTGTAAACATGCAACCAGCTACATTTTTCATTTATTAAATAATTTATTACAACTAATTGTCTTGGTCTTTAACTACGATCACACACTAATAAATGTGACAAGTTTTTTTGTAGTCTTTCTGGGATCATACCAACATATGCTGGTCCACCAGCACACCAGCATCCCATGCTGGTCCCAGCGTGTAAAAGATCATTTATGCTGGTCATGCATTGCTGTCCTTATGTGACATATATGAGAGTGACTGAAGCGCTTCCATGTACAATCAGGCAAAGTGAGAAGTCCACCCCCCCATCGGGAGATTGGACTAAACCATTTCATTCAGGAAAGGTCACGCAGGTCATTCATTCAACTTCATTCACATCTCTTTTCAGTAATTTCAGTGATTAAAGTGTCTATTAATTTAGTTTAGTTTATGTAAACATCATGGGTATTATTGAAATTTGTCTTGGTTTAAGATTCATTCATTTGCTTTGGTCTATATATGTGATTCTTGTTTTATGCAAAGCAAAGCATGTCTGTGGCTTTTGTCACTGGATTTTGGATATATTTAATTGTTCCTCAAGGGAAGTAACTATTTGCATAGTTTTATGTCGGACACTATTTTTGTATGACTACCCCATGTTTTTAATTCGGGGGAAAAAAAAATCTCTTTATTTTAGAGTCTGTGAAGTGTATAAAATTGTGAGAAGTTTTTGTGAATTTTCAGAAGTTTCAGATGTTATTGGTTCCAGAAGTGATTGTTTTGCATTTAAATATGTTTTTATGTTTCTCAATCTGGCTGTATGGCATTGAATATTTTGTTATTGTAATTTTTTGTGTAATGGGAAAATTGCCTTTTCACCTATGCACATGTCTCCGTCCTTTTTAATTACATTGAGGACTGCAATGGAATTGTGTTTGTTGATCCTCAAGTTTTTTTTATTTTTTATTGTATGGTAATAATGTCTTGTATATTCTTCAAAAACATTATTCTTGTCTCTATTACATTTACAGGCTTCAGCAACTTCAGTCGTCTACCTCTGATTTTAGTGGAAAGTTATGGGATAGAGTAATGGCTTATTTAATAGCACTGTTATTCTGAAACTAACAAAATTATGTTGATCCATGAACATATTAAATCACATTGTGCATGAATATGGTCAATTTACTCCAATTTAAAGCTTGACATTTTCCAGGGTCCAAGTTTTTGTAAAGTGTATCCCGAGTCATGACTGGTTGACATCACTTTTTAAGGTCAACATATTAAATGACCCACAGAAAGAGAAAAAGCATGAACATATAGCAGGAACCTTTCTATTCTCGTCTAAGATGCTAAACGGGTCTATGGGTTTATGTTAAAAAAAACAGCCAATTCGACTATTTTAAATAACATTCGGCTTTGGATACATTAAATTGCCTATACTGCATCATTCAGTTAATGCATTACTATAAAAAAGGCACTTCATATTAACCAAAAAAAAAAAAATCTTTCTGCCTTTTCCCCTCCATTTTTACAAAAGCCTTTGTACTTCACTGCTGGCGAAAAGGCAATCCCAGAATGCATTGCTGGATAAACACAATCTCACGGGTCCAGATTTTTTACCTGAACCTCTGTTTTGGTGTCTGTCTTTCAGGGCTCTTGCACAGGTGGCCAACGTAATACAGAGGAAAGAAGAGGCAGTTCCATGTGGTGGCGAACCATGTGAGAGTGAAGGGTGCGTCGTACTGCCTGAAGGTCAGCTTGGCCAGCTGGGTGGAGCCTGCCCATGACGAGCACACGCATATCACCATGGCAACGCCCCACATTGCTTTTCGCACCTGGACGGCCGTCACTCGCACGCAGCAGCGTAATCTCTGCTTCCCCGCCGCTGACTCCGCCCCTGCTCCGCCCACCATCGCCTGTCCATCGGCGGTGCCCATGACGGTCTCCCTCGGACGCTCCTCCCCTGCAAGCAAACAAAATCACATCAGCTGCTGATTTATGAGACCATTTATTTTCATTTTTTTATTATGGTTTTGTGCAAACAGACAATCAAATCACTGAAAAAATACCCCCCCCCCCCCTCCCTCCCCCCTCATATATGAACTGCAGGGTTGCAGTATTATTACAATCTATGCAGTGAAATGTGACGTTTTCAGTGATGCAGAACAAATGAGGGAATCTGGATGCAGTTATGATGCAGTTTTTCAGCTGCACTTGCTATTTTTGTAAATATCCCATTTACCACAGAATAATACAAAAAGAGATTTCCCCACATTTTTGGCTCCCATGATGTGTTTTTCATTTGGTTCATCTTATGAAAATGCATTAATCATTCAGAGAATAAAAAAATTGCAAGTTTTCCTTTCAGAACTCTTCAAAAGATGGAAAAACTAAAATATTTTTTTTGTATCTTTATATATATATATATATATATATATATATATATATATATATATATATATATATTTGCATTACATATTTTTTAAAGAAAAAATTCTCAAATTCCAATTAAATATTCCCCAAAAAAATTGTGCTGGGCAACGATTAATCGCATCCAACATAAAAGTTTGTGTTTACATAAAATATGTGTCTACTCTGTGTAATTATTTTGTATATATAAATACACACATATGCATGTATACATTTAATAAATATTTGTCTGTATATATATGTAAATAACACATACATGCATGTGCGTGTATTTATATATGCAAAATAATAATACACCGCGCACAAACATATATCATGTAATATATAAAAACTTTTATTTTGGATGTGATGAATCGCAATTAATCGTTGCCCAGCACTAATTTAAATATTTCAAAATGTAATTTATTCCTATGTGTTATGTTTAGTTTATCAGTATCTTAGTTTTGTTTTTTCTTGTTTGACCTGCCTGTAATTTCCTTGTCTGTTTCCATGGTTTTTCATTGATTGATTAGTTGAACACCTGTTGCTTGTTTCTTTGATTTGGTTTTGTTCTAGGTGTGTTCCGATTTACAGGGTCCCTACGCAGTGTTCACTGCTCCCTACTCCCTGAGCATGGGATATCCGTTGAAGTGGACTTCGCTGACAATAATCGCTCATTTGGAACGCCCTGCAATGTCATCAAAGAAAGGCAATGATGGGGTCACACAGATTATGATAGAACATGAATATTGTCATTTACTATACATTCAAATTTAAAATACATATACAAAACACACATTATGTAGGTCTTTTTTAATAAATATAATCAAATCTTATATGTTTATAATAAAATTGTATGACTATTGCAGCTATCAATTATGATATACTATTATTAACAGATTTGAAGCTGTACTTTAACTGTCATGCCATATGAAAATCAATTCTGATTTAGTTAACCATGTGCATATGTGTTCCTATGGTCTTAATAATTTAATTGTAGTGGTCTCATCTAGTGCGCTTTCTTTCCCACATAATAAACACTCTTGAGGTATATAAAGTAAAATAAAAAATGACAGAGCCTCAGCTGCGTCTTGCCACTTTTACTTTGTCATACCTATGCATACAATAGAATATGCAAATGTAAAATTCATCGCCATAGCCATTCATAAATACTCTATTTTGTATAATAATAACAACATTTATGAATACTCAAACGTATAAAAACACGTCTAACGGCTCTGCTCCATCTTTAGTTCTGACTAGTGATGTGGTTCTCAATGACAGTTGGGTGATTTTTCTTCTCCACTTCCTGTGAAGTTATGTATCGATGTTCCCTTATTCCCTATGCCGTTCGTATTGCCCTTTGAACTGAACATGTTCGCTCCCTTCGGATTGGAATCTCACTTAAGATGGTGGAACACTTTGCAGTCCACGTACGGTCGAATGGAACGCACATTCTGTTTAGTTGGTTCTTCTGGTCTTGTTTTTTTGGAAGCCCAGTATCCTGGGGACTTTTATTTTATGTTAAGTTTGTGAATAAACCATAACTGCTGCAAATAGATCCTGCTTGATATCATCTCTGCATCAGCGCACTGTGACAGAAATACAGAACCACAAAAATGGATTTAGTGGCAGTTCGTAGCAGTTTTTGTGGAAACCATGGTAGAATTTTTTCAAGATTCATTGATGAATACAAAATTTGAAAGAACAGCATTAACTCGAAATCTTTTGTAACTTGTAAATGTCTTTTCTGCACTTTTGCATCCTTGCTGAATTTTGTTTTTACAAAAAAAAACTTTCTGACACCATTTTTGTCAAGCATTCCAGTATTACATGGGTTTTCAGACATTTTAAAAATCCCTGAAATGATGTCTAATCCTGACTTCCAAAAACTGTCTCTCGCCAAAGAAATGAAACATCACATACCCACCAGCGTTCCCTGAAATATCGAAGAAGCAATCAAAAGCACAGCTTACTGGGCTTTAAAGTGTCAAGGGGAAATGCTTGAAAACCAAGAATACTTTATAAAACAGGAACTATGAATGGAATCTGTCTGAAGTCTCTCAAGAACTTCAGTGCTATTGTTCAGATCAGATAAGCACATCAAGCCCACCATCATTTCATAAACGCTCTTAATGGCTCTTAATAGCCCTTCATCAATTCACACGCAGAATAAACGAGTGGGGTAATCACTCTCCCTGCGTCTGGTGGAGGATTCAATCCGTTTATCCGTAAAGAGAAAAAGGTGCATCCTCAGCTCTGAAGCATCTGATTACTCTATGAAACACAATAACATACTTAAAAAGGTAATGATAGATGATTTTTCATTTGCAAGGCTATTTACAAGAAAGTAAACACTCAAATACATTGTTCAGAATAGCATACTAACAAACATAGTAACTAGATTCCCAACGCTATCTCACGACAAATTCGTACGGATTTGTACGAGTGATTAAAAGGTGGCTAATTGGTATGAATTCGTACGATTTGTCTAAACCCACGTGATGGGTATATTAGGGGCGGGGTCAGGGGTATGTCATTAGTGCGAATTCATTCAATTTGGCAACTCGTAAAATATGTACAATTTAGCAAAAATCTTATAAGTGAGGTCGTATGAATTGGTACAAATTAGCCACTTCGTAAAATTTGTACGGACTGCCGTGAGGTCGGGTTGTTCCAGTACGTTGTTCCAAATACTGTATCTCATGTTAATGTTGTTGAAAGAACACTCAGGCCCTGTGTTTAAAGCTGGTACTGATGCGTTTTGGTCGATCGGATCACAAGTAGGCAACCTCTGGAAGTGTTTGCATGTGGACAAGCTTAAAACGTTTCAGATTTACACCTGTATTTAGCATCGTCCACTTGATACCGGATTGACGGAAACAAATGAAGTCAGGTGAAAACAGGGCCGTACAGTATGCTCACCAAAGCTACATTTATTTGATCAAAAGCAGTCATTACTCCAGTCTTCAGTGTCACATGATCCTTCAGAGTCACATGACCCATCAGAAATCACTCTAATTATGCTGATTTGCTAAATTATTTTTCTTATTATCAATGTTGAAAACGGTTATGCTGCTTAATATTTTTGGAAACTGTGATACATTACGTAATATCTAATATTAATATTTTGGTCTCTTAACAGTAGATGATACTGCTTTTCTATAATTTTTCAGAAACATGACATACTGTAGCTGAAAGCTTCCATTTCACATGAAAGACACTGAGAGCTCAATCATCATATATTGGCCTTATATCACAAAACACCCTGAATCCTAATCTTTACAGCAAGTGATTTAAAGTGAAAGATGATTTTCTCTTGAGACCCTCTCATTCATAACCAACAGCCTAGAGAAATTTCACACAGACAGATTGAGTGAAGACTGTAAGACATCAGCACCTATTTGTATTTTAGGATTTTTACACGCACAAGCTTTACTTTTAGAGAAGCTGCATGTCCCAAACTCCCAGAGACTCTTTAAAGCAGCTTAATTATTTGCTAGAATTAAGTAAGATTTTCTGTTTCTGCCGATAGCCCTGAATCCATGATTGAACTTTTAGACCCGAACACACACTCTTTAACCTTCATGTATCTGCATCCTTTGGGGGTGTGTGCCTGGAGAAGCTTTCAACATCCAAACCACAACACAACAGCATGTTCATCCATAGATCTGTTTCTGTTAACAGAAGCTACAGTTTCCAAACAGAAAGAATCAAATAACTCTTAGTCAAACAACACCACCCACAGTGAATGTGTAAACCGAAACTATATCTATATTTACACACACGCACGCACGCACACACACACACACACACACGGGCCTCAGTAGACTAAACGAAAGCAATACTTTTGAAATTAAAATAGCAAATATTTGTTATTTTGCATGCGTTTGTAATTGCAGTCTGGCGTCCTACATAGATCATAAAACAACAACAGTGATCTCATACCTTCCATAAGCAGCGCTATTTGTTAAGAGTTGCTGCAGGGCACTTCAGCGGCAGTATTACACGGAGAATAATTGTGTTCACCTGCACTTCGAGTGCAGCTTTGCTCGTCTCTGAAAACAGCAACAACATGCCACATTCACTGACATCTGAATGGATGAAGAACAGCCTAAACTCAACCAAGAAGAGGAATTCAAAATGGAAAAATGATAAAAAAAAGAGCAAATATTAGCAAGTGCACTGAATCTTTATGGGAAACCCAAAAAGCCATGAGGTGTATTTTTTCATGTCAGATATTTCAAAGGACTCAACCTCAAAGCTCTTTTAAATGACCCATGAAATGTAAAGTGTTCATGGATGTGTGAAGCTATACCCTTGAATACAAAGCCTAGCAGTCACTGCACTCTCCCAGCACTGCTGCTGTGTCTGTTTTCACTTCCCAATCCCCTCATAATGACCTGCCACTATCACTGAGTATTTAACATGTGGGTAATTATCTAAAAGCACTGTACGTGTGTTGTTACCATGGAGACTGATGATGCGATGGAAATCTCTGGAGACACATGCTAATAAATATAGTACTCAGCACGCAAGCTCAGCAGAATTCTTAAAGAAATTTGCACTGTGGAAGAAAAGAGTAAATAAATAAGTAAATGTCAAATAATATAGGCTATATATTATAATATAATAATAGATACAAATATAATAATATTTCCATTAACTCTGCCCTGTACCAAAAAATAAGCATGCGATCCGGCTGCTATGTTAATGAGACTATTGTATCATATTATCATCAATTAATGCAGTTTCTGCAAGGATATTCTGTGTAATTGACAGTGAGAGAAAGTCCTTGACTCTTGACTCCAGAAGGACGTCTTTAGTAGGACTGATGGAGTCTAAATCAGAATGTCACTTACTGCTAATGACTTGACCTTCTTTTTTTGACCTTCATAGCAATTTAAAACGATTAAAAAAAGGTTCTCATGGAAGCCTTCTGATATCATTTCTAAAGGATTAAGTGAAGTTAATGGCAATTTCCAGACTGAGCTCAAGGAGGTACTGGGAGGAAAGGGAAGAATTTAAGATAAAAAGGTGTGAAAAATAGAGGGAATGTTCTAAGAATGTTACATTATTACTTATTTTATACTCCTTTCTAAAAGTGGGATTATTCCATTCTGCTCAGAGACTATTGAGATAAGTATGACAACAAAAGTTTTACACTTTATTTCATTTAAATTTAATTTAGTAGTACAAATTTACACAACAAATGAGTATTATAAATTTAGTATTGTAAATTATAAATGTAACATAAATTGATTAAAAAAAAAAAACAGCCTTTAAATGCTGGTCTTTCACAAAGAGAACCATCATGTTTGGGTTGGCATCAAAAAGTTTGAAAACGCCATCATTTCTATTTTGAAGATTACAATAGTGTTTTTCGGTCATTGTTGTAAAATAATCCCATTCGGGACTCCAATTCGAAGCTAGCATTGCCATTCCCCTTTTTAGGCATGAACACTTCTGAAGGGCTCCATTTCAATTTCTATTTTCGAAGGGTTTTATTTCATGGCTTCAAGTAACAGTTCTTCTTTTTGACAGGGAAGATTAAAATCTGTCTGCGCCAGAGGCTTGATGCTGAATCAGGCGAGTGAGTGTTTCTCAAAAAAAGCATTACAAAATGAATCGACGTGTCAAGAGGAGCACAGACAAAGTGCATCGGCAATGAGGGCAGCGGTCAGAGCTCTCGGTCACAAAAAGACATAAAAGTACAGCCTCAAAGACGTGACAGATTCGAATCAGTGCCTCTGTGACCCAGACTCAGCAAAAACTGTGACATAGTGTGCTAAAAAAAATACAATAAAAATAAGAAGTGCCAGGGAATGACATTTGGTAGGTGCTGGTGTAATGAGCACACAATCTGAACCCAACAGCAATGGAAAAATATTAAGATTTAATGAGTCATCTTTCACCCTACTTCCTGTGTTAGCCAAAATATGTCTACAGCCGACAATGGCGAGTCTTAAAAATGCTGGATGAAACATAATGGTAACTGCAACCATCTTCAGGAAGCCATTGAGTCCAATGATTGCTTAGTGTGACTGCCACGAAATATGAGCCTTTTGTAAAAGAACAGATGCTCATGATTCCCTATGCTAGGATAATAATGTGCCAATGCATGCTGCTAGTGAATAAGTTATTGATACATTCATGCATCATTTTGAAGTGACATGCTTATAACTGACTCTAAGACGCGAGTGGAACATCACGATGAGACAAAAGACAATTGAACCCATTGTAATCACTAATACTGTCTACACGGGATGCAGTGCGACCTGATACGACAAATCCCTGACAGTAAACTGGTGTTCCGTTCTTTTTCTGACGTAATCCATGTGCTCTCGCTACTTCTGATATGAAAAAAAAATGGATTTTGAACCTTGGGGTCCGGTGCAGAGAGTCTACTTCTACATTAATTCGGATACATCTGAAAATGGTGTTTGCATTTCAAAACACTCTCTGTCCATACCAGTGTTTTCAAGCGTTTTCCAAAAGAGTTTCTCGTCCACACTGAAAATTATTTAACGGGTGGTTGAGTATGATTTCACTTTCTAACTTTAGTTAGTGTGTAATGTTGCTGTTTGAGCAAAAACAACATCTGCAAAGTTACAACGCTCAAAGTTCAAAGCAAAGGGAGATATTTGCTTTTAAAGAAAAGGACTACAGGCTGGTAGGGACTACACGACATTCCTCCCAGGTTAGTGACATCACCACACCAACCCTAAAATGTACATAAATCCCGTCCCCGGGAACACGCAGTCCATGTTGAGAAGAGGAAAATTTGTTGTATAAGAGTACATTTGTGAGTCAGCTCAAACTTTAGCATCCATCTTTTCTCATGCAATAGAAAGTCACTCTGTGTGCATCTCACAACAGTTCCTATACGAGCGATTTATAGATTACCATGACAGAATATCCCAATTGATGATAGTTAACTCCACATCAGCAACATAAATTAATCAACTAACCATTCAGAGACGTCCTGTTGCATTCTACATGTTGCCACTTCTTCTTGAGTCTCTCCATCTTTGTCTGACTCCGTTTTAACATTAAATGCAGAACAGTTTCTGTCATTTTAGTGTGTGTCTGTGTGAGGTAATAGCAGCTGCTAACACACACACACACGAGCTCTTGAAACCCCACCCTCTGCAGCAGCTCATTTGCATTTAAAGGAAATCTAGACGCACCCTAGCGGCAGCAAAATGTATTTTGCAGCCAGGGCAGTCTAGCAACTCTCCATAAACCTTCTAGCTGCAAAAACCTAAATTGGGTCAGGCCAATCACGTCGTGTAGAGTAGGCGGGGGCGGCGGCTGCCACTTGAAAACAAAGAATGGCGGCTGCGGATGGAGAACAGCGGTCTTTCGAATCGGCTTTGGTCGCGACTCTGGAGGACTTGGAGTTAAGTTTTTCTTTAAGAAAAGAGCAAAGAACGGCACTTAAGTCATTCTTAAAAAAGGAAGAAGTGTTCGGAGTTTTGCTGGACCGGATCTTTGCCGCTCTGACTACGTCACCTTCTTCGTTGCTCTGGTTGGTTGTAGCGCTATCCTATTGCGTGCAGAGGGATTTTGAGAGACAACCGTTTATCCCGCCCCTCGGATTAAGCCGCGTCTATGGAGAGTTGCCAGACTAAACATCTTGATGTAAGTCTGGCTTGCCAGGCTAACCTGTAATAGGAAGGTTGTAAAAAGTAACAAATATCTTTAGCTTAACAAATAATATAGCACATATACTGGTACAAACATAGATATCTATCAGTGCAATGTGCCTAAGGATACGTTCACACGACAACGTTGCACTAAAAATGTGCCTAAAACACTTTGTGCCTATAGACACGTAATACGCATGATGTCACCATTTTCACAAATTCACTTTTTGTAGTTTACACAAAGTTTTGAACAGCCCCAATGTGGACAGAACGCCAAACCGTAAAGAAAAAAGATGTGTTTTTAAATGTATTAGACGTAGCTTAAATTGTGCACACACACCCAGAACCCTTTTCTTGGCCTATTTTGAGCGCACCTGTGAGCTTTATGTAGTCTTTCGTAGCTTTCCTCCTTTCAATGTTTGTCTCTGCAGTGCAGATCTCTCTTGCTGATAACTGCCAGGTGTTTGTAGAGCCAACTCTGCACAGAGCTCAACCAGCATGAAAGAGCATAGCCTTCTCTCTCACACACGCAATACGGAGCAGGTCCATGCTATTTTGTAAGAGCATCATGAGCGTGTCTGGGACATCAGTGAGTGCATGACTTCAAACAGTTAGAGATGAAATATGAACGTGTTGCCATCTGGGTAACAGTGGTACAGCTCTGCAGTGCAGCATCCCATGGATTCGGGAACAGCACGGCTTTTAGAGGATTTCTCTACATGTCCTTGAAGGAATATAGCCTATGTTAAATGCAAGTTAAGCTCTGTTGAAAGAATTAGAGGCATGTTGCCTATTATCATGTAAAACAATGTTTTTTTTCCCCCATTGATTTCAATGATTTTATGTTCAACTCAAAAATGTTCAGCAAGATTTTTAATGGGTTTCTTTTACTTGTCTGAAATGATGATTAGCTATTTTGTACAAAAATACATATACTACCAATTCAAAGTTTTTATTTTTTTATTAAGAAATGTATACTTTTATTGAGCCAGAAGTGAGAGTAGAGACATTTACAATTTCACAAACGATTTATATTTTAAATCAATGCTGTTCCCTTTCGAGGGAACACCTGCGTCTCGTTCCTGTCTCAGGGAACTGTGTTATATACAGTACATAACCCAGAGACGTTCTTTTGAATCCTGAAAAATTGTATCACGGTTTGTATCACATAAAAAAATATGAAGCTGCACTTTGGCATTTTGGCAACACTTCTCTTAAAGCTTTTATGTATAATGCATTATAAAGATATTCATGATTTAATTTATGATGCATTACATTTTTTCATAAAGTTGTTTCAGGTTGTTTAATGAATAGATCAGTATAATAATGTATTATAACAGTGGTTACAATTATTCATGAGGTCATAAAATGCATTATAATGCGCATTACAAGCCACAATTAATGCAATTAAAATACTTTTTTTTTATAATGCATTATATAGAGGTGGACAGTAACAAAGTACATTTACTTGAGTACTGTAAGTACACTTTTTGAGTATCTGTACTTTACTTGAGTATTATTTTATCTGGAAACATTTACTTTAACTTCACTACATTTGAAAGACAAATATTGTACTTTTTACTCCACTACATTTCTGTCAAGGTCCTTGAGTAGAAAGTAGTAACGTCAGTCAGTGGATGATTCGGTTTGATGTCAGAAACCGACGTCGGTTTGACATCAACATCCAACGTCGGACATGTTGGATTGTGGTTGGAAATGAAAGTCGGTTTGACGTCAGAACTCGACTGATGTTTTTCAACGACATTTTCAACCACATTTACAACGTCTGTCCAACGTTGGAGACTAACGTCAATCTGACATTCTGACATCAACCTGATTTTCATTTGGGTTTGGTCTTCCAAACGCGAATTTTGTCATTGTTTTAGAGCACACTAGCTTATAGATAACAGTAAGTTTAACATATTCATACTAAAAGCCAAAACACTTAAAATAGGGCACTATTTGAGGGAACAGCCATTTGTGTGTCCGAAACCATTGTGGACGTTATCGTTATTCAATCTCACATTCAATCCCACTTCTGGAACTGTGTTCTAGAAATAAATTTGATATTGATATGAGGGTAGGCAGGCATAGATTCCGAGACATAAGGTACTGTAAGTATTACATACAACAATGCAATATTAATAAAACAATGCATTGACATTTACTTTTAATACTTAAGTACTTTTAAAAACGAGTACTTCTGTAGTTTTACTTAAGTAAAAATAGGTCTTTATAACTTTTACTTGTAACGGAGTAATATTTGACCAGTAGTATCTGTACTTTCAGTAAGGAAGTTGTGTACTTTGTCCACCTTTTTTTTTCAGCACCAAATGAATGATTTCTGTAAGGATCATGTGACACTGAAGACTGGAATAATGATGCTGTATATTGCCAACAGAGGAATAAATTAAATGTTTAAATATATGATTAAAATAGAAAACAGTTATTTTAAAAATGTAATATTTCACAATATCATGCTGTATTTTTGATCAAATAAATGCATCCCGTGTGAGCATAGGACTTTTAAAAACATGTATTATATTTATAATGTATTTCATGTTAATCAACAGTACTGTATGTCTATGCTTAACCTGCATTTTACCTAAAATATATCTTTAATTTTCCAATGATTTTTTGGTCATTAATCTCTTTATTATACAACAAAATATACGTGCTAAATTAGTAGCTTGGTGAAAGTTTCTGCATTCCAGTGGTCCAGAACTGCTAAGAATGGCAGATGCTGTGCGGTAGCATGATAAAGGCCCTCATAAATTACTAATCATTTATGATGACACCACCCATATGTTTTCAAACTCATTGCTTATGGTCCCCAGTGGTGCTGTTCCAGATTTATAAAGTAAGAAGACAATCTCTTCCTATGCAATTAAATAAATAAAAAAATTCAGATTCAGCATCATGTTACAAGACACAGCTTGAAGACATTCACTTAAACATCTAGCCCTGGTTTCACAGACAGGGTTTAGATTAAGCCAGGATTAGACCTTAGTTAAATTAGGATATTTAAGTAGCTTTTATAAATGTGCCTTCAAAAAAAACAAAACAAAAAAAACATTCCTTATGTGCATCTTGAGACGAAACAATGGCACGGACATATTTTAAGATATGCAAGTTGCTTTCAGTTAAAACAGCTCAAACTTACATTTTAGTCTGGGTTAAGCCTTGTCTGTGAAACTGGGGGGTTGTGTCTAAAACATTCTCATCATGGTCAGATCATATCCATCTATGTCATTTCTGGTGGGTTTATTTTTGTCAGCATCTGATGGTCAGCATCAGTCTGGGGATGATGCTGCTGCTGGAAAATACAGACAGAAGTACTGACGGCACGTTTGTGTGTGTATCAGTAGAAGTGACACTATGAAAACAAGTGGCTGTGAACTGTGTGTGTGTGTGTGTTTTGGTGCTGCAGGTCAGTGAACCCTGGAGTGTGGAGCTAGAAGAACAGATGCCCGGGATGTCACACTCTGTTGTTACCCAGCTCACGGCTCACAGACATGACAGAGAAAAGCATATCCCTGCCAGGATACCCACTGTGTGTGTGTATGGCTGTGCACTGCAGTATTGAGCATCCGAGACGTTTAAGTGGATTGTTGAGTCATTGACTCTTTTCTGTTGATCAAATACAAACAAACAAACAAACAAACAAACAAACGAAAAAACTCTTATGGATTTGTTCAGTGACTAAACTGAACAGAGACCAACCTCTGTCTCCTCCACAAAGGCCTATAGATCCTGAAGAAAGACTGCAGTTTTACAGACTGGAGTCACGCCAGCGTTCTTGCTCTAGATCAATACATAATAGATAGAGCGTAAGTCCCCTGCTGAATCTAATTGATGAGCTATCGCTGCAGGTGTCTCCCCAAACACTGCTTTCCACACTAATGTCCTGACAGTGTGAAGAAGTGCCCAGAATCTGACAGTTAACTTGCAGCTTTCGACTTAAGTAGGCCTATACAATACTCAGTCTGTAAACACTAAGGCAAGTGTGCCGAAACTCATCAATAAAATGCTACAGAGCATTTTTGATCAGATGAAGAAGACGATGTGAGGCACAGCGGATCTAAATAGCAGTCACTTTATTACACAAAACAAAAACATGCTAACCTCAAAGTACAAAGAAGACAACACCAGACAACTGAAAAGCAGGGCAATATATACACAAGCTAATGAACTAAAAGGAAACAGGTGTGAGTAACTAATTAGAAACCTTGGTAACCAATGACGAGCGAGAAAATAGGAACTATGGAAACATGTAACAGTGCGAAACAAACTAAAAGTTCACAAAAATGAAAATTGATGGACAAACGTGCACACACTCTGTAGATTGTGATGTGCAACGAAACGATACCGAATCAGAAAGTGAGCTGACGGAAGCATAACATGACAAAGACCCCCACAAATTTACTGTAAAAAGCAGTCCAAACTTCAGGGACTAGTACGTGTCAAATGGTTGATATATATTAACATAAAATTCAAGACTTCCTGAATATCTTTGTTCTGTAATCCAAAAAAGAAAATGTATGTTTGAAGTGACGCTTGGATGAGAATTCTCCCCCTCACTAGTGCGCTGAGCAAGAAACAAAAGCACCCGTTTCCACTCACGCAAAACGCCTTAGTCTGGATGACGTGTATCCAATCCCAAACATATCCCGGGCAACATGCAAAAGATATTCTTAGACTGAAGCTCTGAATCAAACTGATTGATGTCAGAAAGAAAGAAAAAAACTCACAGCAACATGGATGTTTTGTGCCACGGCTGACTGGTGTGAGATATATTTGATTAAAGCGCTTCAATTAAAGAGTTGGGTATGTACCAAAAAAAACAACATAAAACGGCCTGGCTTCCAAACCGGGACGCAGAGTTCTTACAAAAAGCCAAGATGTGAACAGAAAGAGTTTGGCAGTGAAGGCGCGTGAGTCACATCAGTGTAATGACTCACTGCAGGTTTATTACAGCCTCTTACTTCTGCCACCCTGCATTAGATTTACCGCCTGACGGAGGAACGGCTCGGCTTTACAGACTCATCTGGCTCAACGTGTGAGCCGAAATGAATCTCGGCACTTATAACCAAACACTGTATAACTCTATTTAGCATCGGGTGCGTATAAATGTGATTGTCTAACAAGAAAACCTAAAACTGATAGCTACTATTTTCATTTTATTTCATTTGGGGGAAATCAACCCGGAGATGGTTTACTTGAAGATGTCTTTGCACAGCATTAAGCTAGGATGTGAGAAAGTGTATTGACATCTTAAAAATGACTCATTTCAGTCAATTCAATTCAATTTTCTCTACCTCACCTCAAGGAAAGCCCACAAGGCCCACCAGATCTCTGAACTGCCAACATCAACCTTTTAGTAATCATAGAAGCTGCCAGAATGTGTCTGCAGGCAGGCCTACACCACTGCAACCGTCTGAGTAGACCCTTGGGTCTGAGCCAGAGCTGAAACCAAAGACCATTGAGTGTTTAACATCCCACCTCATTCACTATATTAGACGTAAACATTCTCTAGAGTACAGCAGCTTCTCCCGATCCTGCCTCAGCCTTTGGACTCAGATCAAGTGTCCATATAACAGCACAATTGTGTGGAAAGAAATCAATCGGTATATCAAAAGACGAAGCGATTACCAATAATCAATGAGCTCATTTGTCTAAGAAGCTTGAGTTCATCAGTGACTCAAAGTCAATTTGTAGGCTGTTTCTCATCACATCAGATTAAACATTTGGGGGAGATGGTTACTAATTATGAAATGAGCATAAATGAGATGTAGCTGATGAAGCTGCAATGTTCTGAGAGTAACCTTCACAAAAACGGCTGATATTTCTGTCCATGCTCATACAAGTTTGATACAGACCACAAAACCAGAGGAAAACTTGGAACTCAGAGTACCTGCTTCTGCCCTGCTTTCTAAGATTAAAGCAAAAAAAAAAAAAAAATCCAAAAAAAAAAAAAAATCCATGCTTTGTAGGCATCTAGAAAATGTAAGTTAATGCAACGGATATAAAAAAAGAATGGTTTTGAGCACACATGCACACAACCACTCGGCTTCAGGGGAAAGAGCATGTACAGGGTTCATACATCATGAAAATTGGAAAGTATGGGACATGCACTCAGCATGATGTTATTGTGATCAATAATGACAATATTATTAAATGCACAGAAATGCTACAGTGAAATATATTATAAAATTGCAAGTGGTAGGCTAAATACAAAGTATGACTTAAAATACTATTATTATTCATGTCAACAAAACAGTTACCAAACTGCCTCACAATATCGTTTCTGGCAGCTGGCATATTAATGACTGAGTGCTTATATATAACAACAAGTAAAACATCTACGGTTTTCCAGTAAATTAACTGTCTCAACTAGGGAGAGGAAGCCAAAAGCTTTGTCTTTTAAGTTTCTGTCTGCAATAACAAACATATGCACTTTTTGCATCATCTTCTGGACTGAAGGAATGACTCGTTTGATGAAAATAACAGATAATAAGCATATATATATTTCTCTTGAATCCATGTAAAAATGTCTAAATGAATTTGTATGGAAGAAAGAAAGCATTTGGAAGACATCATTATTAGAATTCCACAAAATTTTACATGGTTCTCTTGTATATGATCAGATAAGGATTGATACCAAATTATGCCAAAATAAATCCATACAGGCATGTCTTTAGGATTTGATTGAATGCAGATGTTTTTGTATTTGATGTATTTTTAACCTCAACAATAATCTGTTTATATTCTAACCATAAATAGCGGAGAGAACCGCCACACATCTGCACTGTGATGCGTAAAGCCAAAGGAGACATTAGGTGTTACTCCGTAAAATTAGCTTATTTAGCGGATGCACTACAGTTAGATTTGAATGACAAAGACTATAGAATCGAAGCCCACTTAACTGCGCCTCAAGACATGAAGGAAAGCAGACCGCCGAACAGAATGAGGTTAAATCGCGAATCGTGTTGCGGACGGAGCCCGTTGCGCACGTACCTCTCACTTTGGTCAGGGTGAGCACCGGACTGTTACAGGCGGACAGCGGCGCGACCCGGGCCGAATGTTTCTTCATATTGACGAGCTCGGACAGACGGAGCTCAAGCCGCATCGACTACATCCCTAAAGCTGATTGTTTCCGAACTGCTCTCGATGTCTCGTGCGCCTCCTCTAACGTTACCCCTGATCTCTGCTCTCCCCTCCCACTAAACACTCTGCGGTATAGCCTGCTCCTGCATGCTCCACGCGGGACAGTCACAGTGCTGCAGTTCATTTCTTCTCCCCTATAGAGATTTGCACCGGAGTTTTAAAAGCTTAGGTATATAAACCTCTGCAATGGTGTTGATTCTGCCAGCTGTGTCGCTGTACTAGCACGTTAACCTTCTTTATCTTTACTAATGTAAATGTAAGACCAAAGTCATATGTTTAACCAAGAGAGATAGAGGACTAAAAATTATACAAAATTGAGACATAGCATAGCATACAAAACAAAAAATAAATATTACAATTTAAAATTGAAACAATGAATGAATGAATAAATAAAGAATTATTTTATATAATGATTATAATAAAACATTTGTACATAATTTTTTTAATTATTTAATTATTTTTAAATATATATTTATAATAATATAATAATTATAAAAAGAAAACAAAATTACCATAACTACAAATATAATTTGTTAACCCTATGGGGAGGAACATAAAATATATATTAAAACACTATTAATAATAGTTCTCAATTTAACTTAAAATAATATAATAATAATAACAATAACACATTTCTTTAAAATACTGCTTTTATTTAAGTTATTTTAAGTTAAATATATACTTTATCTTATATATATATTATTATAAATATTAAAACACACACACACACACGCACACACGCACCCACGCACGCACACGCACACGCACACGCACACACACACACACACACACACACACACACACACACACACACACACACACACACACACACACACACACACACACACACACACACACACACACACACACACACACACACACTGTATTTATATTATTTAATTAATTAATTGAGGTCACAAGAAATGCATAGAGAGTGGGAATAATCGTCACACTATCACTGAGCATTTTTGCCATTACAGTGGTGTAAAGTATTTGAGTAAATGTTATCAGTTACTGTACATAAGTATCTTTTTTGGCTACTTTGTACTTTGACTGAATATCAGTCACTTTTACTCTCTACTTGACTACATATGTACTCTTTACTCCAATAGATTTGTGATGAGTAATGCAATTGATTGTTACATTTTGGCATGGCACCAAACTTATTTTGCAGCAGTTTATTTCCGCTTTTACTCGTCCAAACTTGTCAACAAGGCTACTTTAAGCGAATGTGAGTGCATTAGCAGGTAGTTGCTGAATCGCAGGTTTTTCATATCTGAGATGAGGAAATGGCAGCAGCTGCTGATGAAGCCCAAACCAGCACGTCCAGTGCAGGTGGGCTTTGACTATTTCATTTTACTTAACATTCTTTTATTTTTTCCGTTAAATTGAAGAGACCATTCAGAAGGATGATGGTTTATATATAGCCTTTCGGAGCACTTGAGCTTAACTGAGACTTGAGTGTTTGTAGACGTTGAAGAGGCGGTTGTAGCGACCTTGATTTATTGTCCTCGCTGTAGACCCCCAATCCGCACGGGCCCAAATGCACGTCCATTCCCAGACGCTATGCCACTGGGTGACTTGTAATTTGCAATGGAATCATTTGATCACTGTAAGGTATCACTACTTTTACTTTTACTATACTTTTTAAAGTATATGGTTCAGGTATACTCTTTACACCTCTGCGCCATTAAGGGGGAAAATATACAGTTAATTTAACACATACTGACCTTTTGTGACAACAAAATTATAACCTTTAAATTTTCAAGGAAAACTAAAATCTGCCCAGATATAATTGTGACAACCTACTAGGACTATGTAATTTATTTGTAATCAATTTTCCACTTTCAATTATGGCTTCCAACATTTATGAAAACAAGATAATCGAGGTTCTTCAGAACAGCGGTGCGCTTTCGTTCCGCCCTAAAAGCCTGAACTTTTCAAACAACCAAATCAGCCAAATAATTGAGTGTTGTAAAAAGCAATCTACTGTTGCTAAACCTGAGGACGTGCTTGATATTAATTTTTTTTTAATAAAAGCACATTAAGCAGCAAAAGAGACACTGTTCCCCAGGCGGCTTTCTGTGTGCCCTCCGAGACTGAGCTGAACGCAAGTATATGTGTGCTTCGGATACACACCTAAACGGTCAAATAGCCTACAAAAAGTCAAAGTGCCATTTTGGCAAGTATTCTCATGAACACAGTCGGTTTTATCTGAAAGTCCCCCTGTAGTCAATCATATTATCACTTAAAACACATCTTTGATCACCTAAATTATTTAACTGTTTTTTCCTTGATAAAAAAATATTCATGCCTTAAAATAACTTGAATGTAACTCTACTGAGACTTTGATCATAATACCCATAATCATTTAAAATAATTGTGATTTCAATATTGACCAAAATAATCGTGATTATGATTTTTGCCAAAATGGAGCAGCCCTACAACCTGCCGAAACTGAAAAATAAAAATAATTATATATATATATAGAATGACAGGCATAAACGCCTCATTCCGAGCTGTGTTTGAAACACTGCAGAGGGACTACAACAGACAGGAAATTCCCATTCAAACTCACAGCACTGGGGAGAGAAAGAGATCAGGAGAGAGTGTGTGAGTGTTCCCTTCCTTCTGTGAGCAACTACCCACCTTCCAGAACCCTAAAAGAAGATGTAATCCCGACTTTAACTGGAACAAGAGAGACTCTAACCTTCAGATTTACCTTCCTCCTCTCTCTCCTGTTTTATGTGCTGGATTCCTGAACATTTTCCACTCCTGTTTTCCTCACAGCTAGGCTGTGTTTAGAGTTAAATGACTACACGTGATTTAAAACGAACATGGAATATCATGACAGAAACCAGAACAGGATCTCTGAAGTGGAAGATATACCTGTGATCCATCATGAGTCACAAAGGTCACGTGTCACTTAGGCCTCCACATGAAAAATACTGCAGATAATTGGAGAGACATGGAAGGATGATTTTATTAGGCACTTCCATTTTGACATTCTGCAATACATTTTTTTTCTCTAAGCGTCATGAATGATGGTCTTGACATTGTGTCAGAGTTCAGTGCATTAGAGACATGGCGTTTTTTAAGGTGAAGCTTGTAATTTCTGCACCATTGTACACAAACAGAATAATTAATAAATTAATAATAATAAAAAAATAGCGATTTTAAATAACTTAGAGCCCCAGTCAGATCAGTCAAATAAAACAGATAGTTTTATGCCACTCCGGTGCTTTGACACTTAATCTTTAAAATGGTCAAGCCGGTTTTGGAACACAGAAGCCGGTTTTGCTGGTCCATTTAAGTTTACAAGCTCTACACTCTTAAAAATAAAGGTTCTTTATTTGCATTGATGGTTCCATGAATAACCTTTGACATCCATGGAACCCTTCCAATGCACCAAAGGTTCTTTATTAGATAAAGGTTTTTAAAATGTTCTTCACACCAAGAAAAAAACAAAACATTTAAGAACTGTTGCCTGAAAGGTTCTTTGTGGAACCATAAATGGTTCTTCTATGGTATCACCGTGAAAACCAATTTTTGAAACCTTTATTAATCATTTGATCAAAATGGTTGAAACTAGGTCCACCAGCTAATCAATAAAAGCAGCTATAAAAGGACCGGCTAATCAAACGTCCAGTTTGTACCAGTTAATGACCATAAACGATCAGTTTAAAAATAATCTAAATCGTGTAAAGTTACTGCTTTAGTATATTAATAGCTATATTTTAAATATTAGCATCTTTATATGAAACTTGATGTGTGAGAGTTGAAATGAGGGCTTAGACACATATAGGGACAGCATCAGTATTCCTTCCTTCCTTCCTTCCTTCCTTCCTTCCTTCCTTCCTTCCTTCCTTCCTTCCTTCCTTCCTTCCTTCCTTCCTTCCTTCCTTCCTTCCTTCCTTCCTTCCTTCCTTCCTTCCATCCTTCCTTTGATATATATATATATATATATATATATATATATATATATATATATATACTGTATACAGTTGTGGTCAGAATTAATGGCACCTCGGGTAAATATGATCAAAAATAGCTGTAAAAAAATTAATCCGCATCGTTTATCCTTTTGATCTTTCATTCAAAATTTGCTAAATCACATTATGAAATAAAAATTTTTTCTCAAAAACACGTGGGCCACAATTATTGGCACCCCTAGAATGTTTTACAAGTAAAATATCTCTCATTAATATTTACTGGTATATTGGTATCACAGGAAGAGGACAAAAAGTTTGAGTGGCCAAAGACCCTTCAAGGATCACAGCCAAGGTCAGAAAGCCTAAAAAATATATACCAAACAACCCCTACATCACCACGTGTTGTTTGGGAGGGTATTAAGAAAAATCCTCCTCGCTCCTCCAAAAATAAACTCCAGCATATTCAGTTGTCAGACATGACTGGAACTTCAAAAGGGACCGGATTCTATGGTCAGATTAAACAACAAACATTTTTTTTGGGCAGAAAACCCACCAGTTGTGTAGATAGATGCAGAACAGGGATAAAAAAGTACCCTATGCCTACGGTTAAATATACTGCTGGATCTTATATGTTGTGGTCCTATTTTTTTGAAATGCTCTCACCTGCTCCTGTGAACAGAGCTTACCAGGGAAATCCCATAACTGCCCAACAACTGGATGAAATACGAAAATCGCTCATCGCAACTCTACACATCCCCAATCCATTACTATTTCTTTAGCCCTAGGAAAGCAGTGGGATACCAAAGGTGGTATATGCCCTGACTCTTCTCCTGTGACAGTCCCCTAAAAAGGGATATAGAGGGAGCATATTGCTACCACTTCCACGCTCTCAGTGCCGGAAAGGCCAGCAGTTCTAGCACGGAGCTTGTCTCCCTCCGGACAGAGAGCTTGGTGGGAGGCAGAGGGTGTGAGACTATGATACTCTCTGTCGTCCCATCATTCTTCATGAACCGTAGAATTGTGTTACATAGTTCTGGCAACTATGTCCATACTATCACCTCCAAGTCCAAACTAGAGGAGCGACAGATAAGGAGTGGGACGCAAATTGTGGTACTTGCCCAGACTTCCTAACCTGTACCAGCCCATTCGTGATTCACTACAGGAGAGGCACATTGATACTACCTCTGTATCCATTACGGAGTTGAGTATTCAGGAAGCACGTAATTGTGGGTGTAAAATGAAAGGGTGACAAGCGAGGAGGTGGGATGCACTGACCTCACTGAGGGAGCATAACACCCAGCACTAAGGGATCAGCGTAACGAAGGGACCGGTGAAAGTGTGGGATGCGAATGCAGTAATGTCCAGACTTCTTCACCCGCACAGTACAAAGACTTCCGTGTCGGTATTCGCCCATATTTTGCTTAATGCCCCCAGCTATGCTGAAGGGAGGGCAGCCGACACAAAAAAAGGAAGGGGTCACACTCAATGCGACCACATCTTCCACAGCCCTAAGGAGACCTTGCATCAGAGGAGCTTGCTGAAAAATAGCAATACTCTGGACCATATAAGAAAGCAGAACGCACCGCGACTCACACTCTCACTTAATATTGGTCCATACTCAGGACCTTAGCCCTAGAGGAGAAAGCTAAACAATATCATTGCTCTGGACCAAGAATGGTTTGCAGTGGTCTTCTCAATCTCACTGCAATCCCACTCTCTTGACATTAGTCCAAACTCTATGCCCCTGCACAAGCAGGATGGAAGTGTAAAGCAAGGGTCTCCTAGCGAAACAGGAGAAATAAAAGCTCAGAGAATTGTATGTGGGCAGAGGAGGAGGTGGTTTATTTATAAAATCCTCCTTAACTCTCCTCTAATCCCTCAGAACTAGATGCCTTACACACAATATGCTCTGATGTAGGTGAAATCAGCCACCGAACGGGCTTCGCCACCATGAGAGCAATAGAGCTATCTGGGAAAGCTTGAAAAAGGGGAACTCCCTTGTCATACTCTTCCACCATTTTATCTGCAGTCCCGGCGAGTTTGTGTGCATCAACGTCATAGTAGGGTGATACACACACTCTAAACTGGTCCCAAGCTCACATTGACAGGCGATATATTCAAAAGCACACACTTTAGACAAGCAGATCGTGAAGACAAAAAAGGCTGATGGCGTCTAATGCACCCTTACTTACGGGCGCTCCATGTGATGTCATGGCTGCCGTCTTCCAATCAATGGACTTATGCACAGCTGCACTACTTCCTGAACTTTAGCCAGCTCCTTTGTTTCCTGTCTGCCATTATTGGACAAACTGATTAATCCAGGTGTGTCTGCTTATTGTTGTTGGTCAGGCACACCTGGATTAATTAGTTTGTCCAATAATGGCAGACAGGAAACAAAGGAGCTGGCTAAAGTTCAGGAAGTAGTGCAGCTGTGCATAAAGTCCATTGCCATGTTTCCACGCAGGCTTCAGACACCGGTAACACATGGAGGCGTTCTCATAGCATCAACGTCACGACGCAGCATTGCGTTTCCTTGAAAAGGAACCACAACACTGCTATTTGATTTTTAAGAAGTCTTTAAAAAACAATGTAAATTAATACATATGTAAATGTGGGTTTTTGGAAAACATCCTTATTTTGACAGTCATTTGCCAACTGTGTGGGAATTGTGTGTGTGCGCTGCATTGTGAAGTGGATCTGCTTGCTGGGAAGCACACCAGAAACTACCATTATTTGAGTGGGCGGAGGGAAGCCTCGCTTGGTCACGACAGCTAATCTATTATTTACTACTCAGAAAATAAAAGAACAAACTCGATTCATGAGCATGCGTGCACCAGTGCAGGCTATAGGAGTTCATTCTCATGGGTCCAGATTTCTTCAGACTGACACTTTTATAAAATAAAAAAAACATCTAGTCTTTATTGAATATTCACTCAAGCATAACTAATGTACATAGTGAAGAGAAGAGAGAGGGGGAAGTGGGTAGAGGAGAGAGACACTGTTAGAGAGTAATATGGATGAGTATGCAAAACATCATACAACATCAGCCTCCTACACTTCAGTACCCACAAAGCCCCTCCTAAACTCAAACGTGTGGGCATAAATATCTGCATCCCTATAATCTTATTGTTGAGTTTATTAATGGTTTGCAGTGGCTTTTTCTTATCCTCATACTCTTAAAGGAATAGTTGACAAATAAAAAAAATTAAAAGCTAAATTCCATCATGTAGTTCCAAACATGTACTGTATGGCATTTAGGCCAAATTTTTGGAACAACATGACCTAAATAATTATTATTTACTAACTAGACATTTTTATAGGAACTCTCACAATCTATCTGCAAGGATGCATTACATTGATCAAAACTGACTGATCTCTTCACATTGTCATGCCCTTGGGTCAGCAGAAGTATTTTTACTGGTCAAGACAAGCTTGTTTCAAAATTCATGTAAAAGGCTGCCAAAAGGCTGATGTAAAAGTCATGTTAAACAAAAAAAAAAAAAAAAATCACCCTGAAACTGACAGTGATGCAGAAATTGAACTACTGTAGCTTTAAGATCTAAATCAGTTGACAGATACAGTGGCTAATATATGAAAATATATGTTGTGTTGGACTCCATGTTCTCCCTGAATTAACATGACACAGAGGATCTGTTGAAAGACGTGTTACAAAAACAGGCAAATCAAATAAAACAAGGACTCAAACCCCCATCAGAGGATAATGCATACTTTACCTAACAAAGATCCTCTGTAAAAATTGAAATTCATATTCAAATATTCAGGTTCTGCTCTGCAACATGTCAGTTCAATGAGCAAGTCCAATATCGTATTCCCTGACTTAAAAACTGACTGGGCCAAATATGTCTGCTGTAAGACAATGAGAAAAAATAGCATCTACTAGCAATGCATATATCAGGCATTTTCAATATGGAGTCTTAAGGACAGAGTCTGCGAGAAAATGTATAATTGCCTTTACAATTTTTTACAACACAAAACACTGCTAGGCAGTTTTAAGCCATAACAAGCTCTGCAAATGTATCAGCCTTTATTGCATTGCAGAAGGTGAATCATATTCATACTGTCTCCCTTACTGAGGTTATGCTCAGGCAAACTAGTAAAGCTCTCAAATAGAGAGCATAATTATGAACACCCCCTTTTGCATAAACACAGAATGTAGAATTATGCTTTTATTGAGTGAGACATTGAGTGAGACATTTTGTAAGGAATGGAATAAGTCCTGTACTATTTTTCTTTTGTTCCTCTGTATGCCAATAAGCCACATAGTGGGTTCAGCATTATGTAATATAATGCAGAGCAGAGCAGAGACAGGCAGGTTAAAGACTGAAGCCGTAAACACAAGAGGGACATCTGGTGGGTGTTATCTATAGCTATGCAAGGTGTACAATGATTCTGTGCTAAAATAAAAGATTGCTGTTCTACTCAACTCAAATCAATAAATGAATGGGTGAATTGCTTGAAAACTGTTAAGGACAAGTCCAGGTCATATTTCAATTCAAAATCGAAAGAAAACAAGAATAAATTATACTTTCCTAAAATAAAACAAAGCCTATTTTTTATTTTATTTTATTTTATGTAATAAAACAGGCTTAATCATCTTTATATAAAATATCACAGTATTACCATCTCAATTCTCATATTATTACCATACCATGGATTTGATACCAAAACCACAACAGTATTTTTTATTTCCCATCAGCAAAGGTTTCAGACCAACCAACCAACCAACCAAACACAAAAGCAAAAAGGTAAACCACACAGAAGAAGAACCACTACTAGAGTTTATCTTCACTAATAGAGCAGTAGGGGGCGCTGTGGACTCATTGTATCAAGTCTTCAGAGCAACACAGACTGTGAAGGCAGAAACACTAGAACTGAGAGATTAAATAGACAGAAATACAAATAAATAAATAACTGATGGCTTGGATTTCACAGGACAGAAGAGTCTGACTGTGCTTTGATATGGAGAAAGTGGAACTTCTTGGAAACAGTATAGATTATAAGAAGATATGTGAGAGAGAGAAAGAGAGACCGAACACACGCAAATCTCTCTCTGGATATTTATAATAGGGTCTACTGGGATATAATTTTTATGTTGTATTTGTGTCTCCTTTATACTGTCATACATTTTACACACATACACACAATTTTCACATGCACAATAAGAAAGAAGAACAGAGTGCCAAGAATCAAATCAACACAAAAAGAGATTGTCATTTAAAAAACTTTGCAATGGAACAAAAAGGGAGGGATGGATGGATGGATGGATGGATCTTAAAATTACACTTCTCAGATTTCTGGATATGAAAACAGAACAACTACTATAATGATGAGATCTAACAAACGCAGGGCTATCAAAACAATGGCAGACCAATCAAAGAAAATGAGAAACAGGTGCAGAGAATCAATAAAACAATGAATCAGGACCGTTCCACAGGTACTGACGCTTCACATCCGCAAAGTAGGAACATAATTAATCAATACATTAAAGACCTTAATTTAAGCGATGTCTGGAGGCTTCAAAACCCAACAAAGAAATAATTTTCTTGCTATTCCTCATCTTTCCATACTTACTCCAGAATAGACTATTTTCTTATTTCAAAGGATTTGATAGATTATATATCTAACTGTAAATATAGTAGTATTGTTTTATCGGATCATGCAGCATTATCACTGAAATATACTTTCAGAACCATAATCAAAAGCCCATCTAGATGGCGTCTAAATATAAAGTGGCTACATAACCCTGAGGATTTTGTTGGAAATCAAATTGACATATTTTTCGAATTTAATACAAACCAAACATCAGCTTCAATACGATGGGAGGCATTTAAGGCCTATATTAGGGGGCAAATCATCAACTTTACTAGTTCTAAGACAAACAGATCTGCCCTTAAAATGATAGAATTGGAACACAGTATCAAGGACTTAGAAGAAGAAATTTTCAAACAAGATACTCCTGAACTGAGACATAAACTTTTACTACTTAAAGCAGAATTTAATGATATCTCTACTAATAAAGCTGCGGCTAATATAACTAGGCTAAAACAAACATATTATGACCAAGGAGAAAAGGCTGGAAGGTTATTGGCATGGCGAATTAAGACTCAACAAAATGAAGGGGGGATTAACAAGATAGAAACTATAGATGGACAGAATACCACGATCCCAACTGAAATTAATAATGCTTTTAGAAAATATGATGAAGATCTTTATAAATCGACACCCCCGGAGAATACCCATCTTTATAAAACATTTATGGACGAGATTCGGATACAGTCATTGTCTGAGGAAGACTCCAAAGTATTGGATCAACCAATTGAAATAGCAGATCTGAATGCAGCCATTAATTGTATGAAAGCACCAGGTCCCGATGGTCTACCTAGACATCTATAAGATCTTTCGCGACAAATTGATAACCCCAATGATTGACATGATGAATGAATCATTCAATATTGGAGAACTTCCCTCTTCCTTGCGTTCAGCCCTCATAACTTTAATTCCTAAGCCAGGGAAAGATCCTACGAAATGTGGCTCTTACAGGCCCATTAGTCTTTTAAATTCAGACACAAAGATAATTGCTAAAATTTTAGCCAGTAGACTTGATAAGTATACCTTTACTGATTGATCCTGATCAAAATGGTTTTATAAGAGGTAGACAAGCTTTTCATCATATACGTTGTGTGTTAAATGTCATACACTCAACAAAAGGAGTCTCGGATACAGCTTTACTTTCTTTGGATGCCGTGAAAGGCTTTTGATAGGGTGGAGTGGGACTATCTTTTTGATACACTCTCTTGTTTTGGTATCGGTCCGTATTTTATAAAATGGATACAAATTTTATATTCAAAACCCTCAGCAGAGATATTGACTAATAATATAATATCTAAATCATTTCCGCTTTCTCGGGGCACACGTCAGGGATGCCCCCCTTCACCGCTCCTTTTTACATTGGCTATTGAGCCTTTGGCTATTGCAGTACGAAGAAGTGGAGATATATCAGGGATTACAATTGGCGGTCTTGAAAATAAAATAGCTTTATATGCTAATGACATTATATTATTTCTATCCAATTTAAGTACATCTGTGCCTTCTTTATTGTGCCTAATTAAATCATTTGGATCTTTTTCAGGTTATAAAGTGAATGAGTCAAAATCTATGATCCTATTTCTAAAAGAAACGGAACGTCTCACACCTCCCTTCCAGACCCCCTTTAAAAATGCTTATGAAGAATTTAAATATCTTGGTATTAATATCACCGCAGACATAAAGAATTTGGCTACCAGTAATTATAATTATACAACTAAATTAATCACTGAATCAATCAATAAATGGTCATCCCTACCAATTTCTCAGATTGGACGTATTAATATATTAAAAATAAATATTCTCCCAAAATTCTTATATTTATTTCAATCTATTCCTCTGCCCCCACCTCATAATTTTTTCTGCAATATGAAGAAGCTTTTCACCAATTTTATTTGGGCAAATCGACGTCCCAGGCTGAGGCTCTCTCTTTTGTATTTACCATATGAAAGGGGAGGGTTGCAGTTGTCTAATCTTAAGTGGTACTACTGGGCAGCTCAGCTAAGAGCAGCAATGTTTTGGTTTACAAATGATAATTCTATCCCTTGGGTATGGATTGAGGAGAGTACAACTCAAAAATTGCCTTTGAATCTGTATCTGTATTCAGCACCCCTGCCCAAACTGAAAAAAGCCACTTCCAACCCCTTTGTTAAAAATACTATTGTGGTATGGTATGAAGTTTTGAAACATATTGGACAGATTCCACAATTATTACAATTTACCCCTATTTGGGGAAACACTATGTTTACACCAGGGACACATGATGGTGGTTTTAAAATCTGGGCATCAAAAGGTTTGAACAAGTTGGCAGATTTATTTAGCAATGAAACTATGCTTAGTTTTCAGGAATTAAGACAAAAGTTTGATTTGCCTAAAACACATTTCTTTAAATATCTTCAAATTAGGAATTTTATCAATAAAACACAGCATAATTCTCTTCTCTTACCAGAGCTGTCCCCTTTAGAAAAAACTACTTTAAACCACCTTAATGGTGCTAGGCAAGTTTCCTTGTTTTATAAACTGATCTCCACTAACTGTAAAGAAAATACGGAGAAAAAACGTTTGGCTTGGTGTCAAGATATAATTGAGAATATAACAGAAGATGAATGGCAGAGTATCTGCTTGAAGGCCCAAACCCAGACAATTAATACCAGGTTTAAACTTCTGCAGTACAAGTGGATAATGAGAGTATACATAACTCCAGAATTGCTTCATAAATTTAATCCCAACATTCCCAATCAATGTATAAAATGCAACCTAGAGATAGGAACTTTATACCATTGCTTATGGAAGTGCCCTCAAGTTCAACTTTTTTGGGAAAAGGTTTTGAACTTTTTGTCACTGGTGGTGAAACAGAATGTCCCCAAATGTCCTAAACTTTGTATATTTAATATTTTCCCTGTAACTTGCACTTTAACTAACTCTGGTAAGAAAATGTTGACCTTCTGTTTATTACAAGCAAAACTTGTAGTTGCTCGTCATTGGAAAAACACAGAAATTCCAAATTTTAAACAATGGTTACAGGAATTGTCTGGTTGTTTGGCTTTGGAGAAACTCACATATATTGTTAAGGGAAAACCTGGAAAAATTTTCAAAGTATGGAACCCCTTTATAGAATTTTTGAAGGAAGCTGAACCAAATCGTTTATTTTCTGTGTAACCAGGTATAACATTCACCATGTTATGATATTAATGTACCATTGTCTCGACGTTTGTGTAGTATAGATGTTGTTGTTTTTTTGTTGTTTTTTATACATTTAATTTTTATTTTAATTGTAAATATTTATTTATTTATTTATTTTTATTATTTTTTCTGTGCTTGTTTTAATGTAAATGTTTGTAAAATCAATAAATACAATGTTGAAAAAACAAAACAAAACAATGAATCACCATAGAAACTAATGCAAACATAGGAAACAGAACAGAAAACAATCCAAAACCAACTCTCTCCTTTCCCTGATAGGTTTCAATTCACTGTTCACATGCAGAAGTTCGCTTCTGACACAGAAGTTCTGTCATTAGCAGCTATCTATGTCCCGCTGGTGCTGCCTCAGCTTGTGGTTTTCCACTGACACACTATTACCACACACAGTGGGAGAATCACTGGGTGTAATCAATCAGACCCCTGTACACCCCTTGGCTGTGGTTTAAAACTATTTTTAACTTGAAACATCAATATAAACCCTTCAAAGAATATATTATATGATTGACTGCCATTGAGAATAACCTGTAATCATGTAATCAATAAAAAAGTAACTGTAGTCTGATTATGAGTATTTTAAAATGTAATATAATCTAATTACAAGGACTTTTTTTTGGAATCAGATTATGTAATCCAGATTAACCCAGGCTCAACCCAGCATTTAGGTTAAAAAAATAACCCAGGATTTTTTTTATTACATTTTAATAATCAAAAAGGATGTCCAATCAATTGAATTCATAAAACTCTAACAATTAAATAATTTATAAATTTTTACAATAATATTGTCAACAAGGGTGCAGGAATAGACGAAGAAGATTCAAAACACAGAGTTTAATAATCCACAAGGTAATTCACAGAAGGTTCAGACTGACATAACAGCATAACACACGCTAACTTAAACTTAGCGAGCAGGCGAAGGGATGGTGACAGGAGCAGGCGAAGGGATGGTGATAGTTGGCGGCGGAGGGATGGTGACAGGAGGACGACGAAACCCCAGCGGGGAAAAAGGAGAGTGCCCGATGCCACAGACCCAGAGCACAGCAGGGATGACAGCCCACGGCCCATAGACAAGGCCAAGGGAAGGAGGGACCAAGGTGTAGCTGTGGCTGACAACATCCGGGTGACGACCGACGGAGGTGGAGCAGAATGATCCCAGTGCTCAGACGGAGAGTCGATGGTACTGAGCGACATCGCTGGCACTGGAGACCTAGGCGAAGCCGCCGTGCCGAGCGTATGAGGCGGAGCCAGAGTAACCGAGGACTGAGGCCCGGTGTGACAGAGGACAACGCAGGAGCCGGAGGGATGGAAGAACCTGCTGTAGCCTTAGGGGTGGGGGGCCTGAGCGCAGCAGAAGGCTCGCAAGTCCGTGGCGGAAGTAGGGTGACCACTGACCATGGTTGCTGGGTCGAGGGATCCTGGTGGAGCTGCAAAGTCAAGGGTCTCTGTTGGAGCTGAAGGTGGGAGGAGCCAAGGCGGAGCCGACAGGTCCACGGGCCGAGGTGGAGCGAAGGGATCAGAGGCTGGATGCGGAGCCACAGGATCCTCTAACTCGGACGAGGCTCGTGGTTGCACGACCTCCGGCTTCAAGTCACAGCGAGGCATTCCCGGGGAAGTCTCTGTGGTCGAGGGTGGTGGCGGGCAGGGCACTGGGTCTGGCTGTGTCCTGGATCAGGGACAGATACTCTCCAGACACCTGATGATGGCCTCCCTCCAGGGGCCTGTACCATGAAGGTAGCTGAACAAACTCGGGGTTACAGGATTAGTTTTGAGTTGACAAAACCAAACCGATGCAATCAGGCTTTATTGGTACCATGACGCAGCTCATCAACTTTCTCTGTCAACTCAGGCTTCGATCTTAAACTATGATTAATCCACGAGCGCGTGCACATACCAAAGTGACGTTGGCACCGAACAACCAATCGCGTTCGATATGGAGAGAGCGAGAGCGATATATTTTTTCCGCGGAGGAGCAAGAGATAATCATTCAGAATTACGATTAATTTAAATATGTATTACAAGCTCGAAACAATACGGTCTCTGCTGCCAAAGCAAGAGAAGACAGTTGGAGAAAGATTGCTGTTTGCGTTAATGTGTAGGCTAAGCTAAACAAATACGTTCTATATTCATGTAAAATTATGTAGGCTATAGGCTATGAATGTATGTGTGTGTGAAATATAGCCTATATTTTTATAATATATAAAAATGTGCATGTATATAGCTACTAATAAAGATTAATATTCATTGATTTTTAGATGCAACTCCAAACGTTCTTGGCAGCAGATAAAGACAAAATATAAAAATATAATTCAAAGTAGTAAGTTACACATAACCTTTTATTATTTTTGTAAACATTTGATCACAAAAACTTCTAGTTCTAGAAAAAAGAGTGAAATTCAGAAAACCGGTGGAGGGACACTCCTCCAGAATACACTGAGTTGCTCTGATAGGAACAAGGGACGGCCGATTATGGATGGGATTGCAGGTGCTACAATCTGACCGTGTGCTGGCTCCTCTAAGCAAGTAACACTGGGTACGTGTGCGATACATTACTATTTAAAGTTTGAAATATGGCTGACTGTATGTTCTGCAGGCGAGGGAAATGCAGTGTCCCTGTTGAAGCCAGCACACACACACAGTCCCCCACACAGAGGTCAGTATGCAGCAGACAGAACACCAGAAACATAACCTGCTTTATAACAGTTATGCTTCATATTGGCCTACTTTTATTTATTAGGGTGGAGGAGATGATGAAGACACTCTGTGTTCTGGGACAGTTGCTGAGGTGAATGCACTGGCCTTTTTATTAAGGCAAACATTTGAATGTGGCATAAAACAGGGACTGGCCCTAACACATCTCTTTTATTGTAGGATTTTTCACAACCTGTCCCAGAAACTGAAGCCTCTACCTCAACAGGCTTCAGAGGAAATGTGAACAAGTTAAGGATTTAAAACCATTGACGTAAATTACAGGTGTTTGTCAAGGAACTTTTTGTGAGTTGATTAGCCTAAATAAATTGGAGATCAAACAGCTGGATTAAACTGATCTCAGTATGTGCACTTATTTAACCAAGTAACACTTTAGCATGAATATTTATTAATGCAACTTTATCTTGTCTCTTTCTCCCCCCATCCCACAAAACCAATAAAAAGTTTGAGACCTATCTGCAGTTTCAATGTGCTTTTATTAAGTGTAATATTGCATGGTGATTGCATCTACACCTGCACCAGCTGGGTGGTCAAGTGGCCCTGTCTGAGGGTCATCATGATGGTTATTTTGTAGGTTGCAAATTAACAGTGTTTTGTACTGTACCAAATTTAACTTGCTTTCCTCAAAGTGCTGACACAACACAGACTCACAGAAAGTAGATCATTGTTATATCTGTTAATGTTACTATTAATTAAAGATTCATCTCACAGAAAATAATAATTTCAAATGTTCACATCATCTCTACCTGAACATTAAGGGTGAAAGGACTTTCTATTAACATAATCTGCCTAATGTTCTAGAGAAGTGGAGATTGCAACATGTGTGCAGGCTATTGCTCCAATGACTCTAGGGAATTCATAAGATTAACCGAATAATAAGAAAACATAGGCAATTTAAAATAATTCTTAACATGTAGTACTGTAGTACATTTGTGAAATTAGCCTTTTTTTTATTTTATAAAATAATTGTTCATGTGATGTCACCCTATCAATATCTTACCCACAATTTTATAAAAGCCCTCTTTTATGGACATAGTCGATATATGTCCGGGGAACATTATTAATGAAACTATTACTCATGCAGAGCGAGGACCACCTTGCGAATAGTTCCACAAACCCCGATCGTGCAAGTATGTACCACTTGCAAAAAAACGCAACACAATATAGGCTACCATTTGCGGTACAGTAATGAATTGGACGTGTTAAATTATTTATGTGCGGCTCAAGAAGTTCGCAAAGATAAGATATTCCTTCCGCAGAAAATCTGTATCTTTCATACCTATCAGGAAAGGCAAGGGGATTTTGTCTGGCTAAAAACTCTTTCTCTACGATGTGCTCGTAACAATTTGCGCTGAGATGTCCACAGGATTTGGAAGAAAATGTAAAGCCATTGCAACAGACACTGGGAATTAGTTACGTCACCTATATGTTTCTTTGCTCACAGCTGATTGGTCAAACTTCAGTCTGAGATCTCGAATCTAGAACTTAACCTCCCCCGGAGCAGGTTAGCCGTGCAGCGTAAGATACCATGGCAACGAACACCGATTAAAGCCGAGCTACTTTCATGGTACCTAAAACCCAGGGTTGGCGGAAACTAAGCTGAAACATAGCTGGCTAGCCACCTAAACCGGCTTCATGGTACAGGCCCCAGTAAAGTCTGGGAGGTCTACAGAGTGGTGGTAGTAGGCCCCGATCCAGAAGAGATCTGAGGGTTTCATCATTGTAGGGACAGGTGAAGGTAAGATGGCAGAATTGTTCAGAGTACCAGAAAAAATTAACACCATGTTGTGTTAAACCAAGTTAAACCAAGCTTTTATTTTGGCAGGTTGTAGGCTATCGAAGACCTCTGAGTTTCTATGTGTATATGACGACAGTTTTTATCAAATGAAATGGTGAAATGCTTGTGAAGCAAGTCTCAGAGCAGCTCTGGATATGACATACATGTGTTCATGTCCTCATATGCTACAAACACCATGAGCATCACATATGCTTATGTATAGTAAACAAAAATGCGCCATTCAAACATACACAAGGGGAACATGCAGTGTTCATATTTAAATAGCGGTCTTTTTTGCAGTTTAATATTCACAGACTTGTCCATATTGCGATTTGATTAAGTGTGCAGCTCTACTTTTGATTAATTATCTAAATTTAAACTTTCACCTTATGTCTTGGTGCTTCCATTACACATCCCTTATAGAAATTATGAATGCATTATAAATCTTCTTTAGTAACTAAATCTAATAACTGTGCAGCAGATAACACAGTTTTTGATCTCTGGCATAATTTGGACATGAAAGCATGGTCCTTTCGAAGGAGTTACATTAGCCAGAGGCTGTTATCTGGGCCAGTGCTGATGTGTGCAATCTGCTGTTTACTGTTTAGCACCAGTACATATAGGATGAATACAGATGTGACCAGAAACTGAACTAAAATGGTCTAAAATAGTAACAATGGTGAATTGAAGACTAAAATGAGCCAATCTAATTCTTTTGTGGCTCATCACAACGGAAAATAAAACATAGTATCCTTTTAAAACATTTCTCTTGAGGTCATATTTAATAAAAGAACAATTACAACAAAAAAATGTGATACTTCAGTATTAGTGTATTTTGTTGTACTTGACTTTATTGAGTATACATAAGCAGGTTTCATCAGGCTCAAGTTTATTCCTTGCTTTAATTATTAACCACACTAAATGGATCAAGCTCTGCATCTGTTCTGTTAGACTTAACCAACCTCAAATGCAAACCCTCCTCCGCATCACTCCAACTCTGTCAAATTGATATTCTGAGGCATTCCCTGTCTTGTTATATTATTTATTTTCTTTCTTTATCTGATGTGTCTGCATCATTGCGTTAATATCCTCATTTCCTTTTCCCGAGTTTCCTCATTGCCTCCTGCTAATGCAGCCATGACAAGAAAACCTAAATATTTTCTGAGGTGGACATTTTGCTTGATTTTGTGCGATGTAATATACACCAAAACGCCTGTTTTTTTAGAAAAAAAGTATAAGTAAGAAGCAAATCACATGAAAATGTAATGAGAATTAGCCGCCAATTCTGCAAAATGTAAAATAGTTATGAATTGTCATTGTGGCATAGTTATATGTTAGTCAAAGGCAAGTATGCCATTGTGTTGGATAGGAAAGTCAACCTGATCTCACAGGGAAACATAATGGCGATTTCATATGAATTGGTACGATGTGAATTGTACAAAAACGAACAACTATTTGGAAAACATGAAGATCAGCCCCTAACCCCACCCCTAAACAAGTCATTGTGTAAGCAGGCTGTACGAAAACAATCAAACGAGATTGTATACGAATTAGCCTGCAGTTCACCAAAACTGCAGCATAAAACAGTTAGGAATTGGTATGAGATTTTGTTGGATACAAAAGTATGGGACCCAGCAGTTTAGATTTGAAGTCCCACGGCTCGTCTGTAAGGGGGGCCCCACCAAAATATTCATCCAAAACTAGACCTCTATATACGCTTAATTAGTAATAAATTGTAAATGTGTTCAGCATTCTGCAACAAATATTTTTCAGATTTTCTAGACTATTTTAAGTCAAAGTGATCAGGACATATAAAAATTTAGCACATGGATTCGGAAGGCTCGAAATTATGATTCTAAGGGCAGCCAGTCTCGGAGCCCTCCCCAGCTCTACAGCGCCCCACAATTTTTACAATGGAAATCTGTGGTGAAAAATGGAACTGCAGTGCCCTCTAATTGAGAACCATTTGGCCCAGATTACTGACTGCCATGCTTATTTTCACGTTACCTCACGTAAACCTTGCTCCAGACCAAGACGATTTCAGTCAGCTGAAACACATTTTCAGTCACACACTTTAGCTATGTGTCTGCATTAGTAATTGCCATGTCTGTTTTTCCTATGTGGAGTAGCATTTCAAATTAATGAAAGTATAGATCCTTTAGTTGAAACATGCTCATGTAAATAGCCTTTATATTCAGTAGTTCTGTTGTCTTTGTTTCATGTTTGTTCTGAGAAAAGACATGACTTTGTTTTCCTCACTGGAATTACTACACAACTTGCAACATTTTAAAACAACATTCTGAAGCAATAAATACTTCATTAATGCAATAGAGTTGTGCAGATAACGTCACTTTGAAGGCTAACCGGCAGTTTGCATCACACTGGTTCCCTCGACAAAAACCCAACAGGATTTTTTAATAGGCTTTTGGATTATCGAAAAAGAAAAACAAGCTCTGTGGTTTATGATACTTACACGTTTTGTCCACAAGATAATTTTCACAGACGAGTACAAGTTTTATGAACTTTGAAGACTAATGCAGTTGCCAGAAGAGCTAAAGGTAGGCTATAAATGAACTACTACGGTCCCACGACTTCAACGTCACCAACACTAAGCTTTCGACACCTCTTTCAGTTTATCTAAATACATTTTCCCAGAATGTTTGTTATAATAGTTTATAAGAGCACAATTATTAACTTGAGTTAACTTGTTCAGTGTGATGATGTTTAATATCTCCAACAGCCTCTTTAGTTCCATTTAGCCACTTGTTAGCAACCAACTTTTTCAAGAAAAGTGGGGTAATATGTATTTTTTGTAGAATAAAATGTGAAAGTGTCTTGAGCTTGTGTTCACCACACACTTTATTTCAGCCATTTAACCAAAATCCCATTCAAAAAACCCATTGACTTCAGGATGATGGAATCGGAAGTGCTAAAATGCTAACTCGCTTCTGCGTTTTGCTTTACAAAGGGATGTCATACCTGCCCCGCTTTATTGACATTCTATGCATTTGTCGTTTGTACTAAAGTATGTCAGTCATCATTAGAGCGCCACCCACAGGCTGAATAATGCAAGGGCATTAGCATTCTGCCAAAAGTGTGTCTGATGTGTTCAGCAATTAGAATATAAAGCTTACAAAATGTTTATCATAAACTAGCGCTAAGACCCAGAATCTGCCCTACCTAAATTTACAGCCAGGAGACGCTACTGGAGCCAGGCATCGTTGAGGCGTCACATCTCATCTACTGATGTTCTCAAATTTTACAGCTCATAGGCTTTACAAATATTAGCTGGGAAGAGAAGATTTTTTAAAGAGAATTTTATACATTAGCATTTTGCCTGTCCCTTCGCTCTTTGATCTCCCTCTGTGCTCTGATTGTATTTTGCCATTCAGACTGAGCGCTTTCAACAATGATCAAGCTTGGTTCAAATTACACAAGGTTCCCCCATCGCTGCTGCAGGTGCTTTTGACCTGCTTTCAAAAGAACCGGAGCAGGTGTGCCTGTACTTTCACTTGGAAAGCTGAAGAGCAGAAAATCAAAAAGATGCTAAAATCCCTCATCTCGTGCTGAATAACAAGCTATAACAGCAAGATCAATCCGACTCTGAAACTAGACTGAAGCTTTGCTTCAGTAGCCAGATTTTACATTGAACATCAGTAGCAACCCAACAAAGCACAAGACTTGCTTATCGGACAAAAGTCTTTAAAATCAAACTGTAAATACATAAACAGTAGCAAGTTAATCGACAAAGGAAGACCTACATCAGAACTTAATTTGGTGCAGAAAGCCAAAGCTTTTAAAGCATTTTAACCCCAGCAATAATAAGCGATACCACAGCATGCCAGCATTAATCAAGAAGCTAAAGCTTTACTCCTGGAATTGTATGCTGTTTTGGTAAGTTATTTAAAATATAATAGGTTAGGTGACTGGCCGCCACTGCCACTGTTTTATATGTTAAGCTTTAGTTATGACAACAGTTATTTTGCTGAATTACTGGTCAGTCTGTAAATTTACAAACTTAGCGACCATGCAAATTTGCTGTAATTCTGCACAATAGTTAACATTTTTCCCAAATAACAAGTTTAATACAGTCTGTTACCAGCATTAAATGCAGAAGTGTCTGTCGATAATGTGCTTTGGTCTGGACGCTGTCATGATGCGTCGGCTTAGATTCAATTTAGTTGGTTTTGTGGCCAGTATATACCATTTTCTGATGAAATGCACACACCGATTGTGTGATGATTTTGATGATAACTCTCGTGCTCACTTAGATTTTTGCTGTGGCATTTCTTGTCAAAGGTAACTTGCAGTACTACAGAAGAAGACACATTAATCTAGGCTTATTTTAGGATGAGTTTACTTCTTTCCTGAAGAGGGAAGGGGGTAAGAAGGTTCAGGAGTCAAGGTTCGCTACTGGCCAGATTAATATGCATTTTGGATTGGAACACTTGAGATCTAGGCCTACAGCATCTATTGAGCATATATTCTGCTGGTGGCAGGATACAGCTGGAAAATAGCCACTGTGTTTTATTTAAGATGCGTAGATCAATTAACAAACATAGTATTGTAAGTGAGCAATTCTGAGGACTTATTTACCTTGAGAATTTATTATTATAATCATCTTCAAAAGTCCTTCTGCAGGGCTGCCAACTTTTGAATTTAGCTTAGAGTGAGAATTATGGAATGGAGAAAAATCATTGTATCACAATCACGTGTATTGTGGTTGTAAAAACATTTGGTAACTAAACAGAATTGAATTAAAGGATTAGTTCACTTTCAAAAAAATGTTTGCTGATAATTTACTCACCCTGATGTCATCCAAGATATCCATGTCTTTCTTTCTTCAGTCGAAAATAAATTAAGGTTTTTGAGGAAAATATTCCAGGATTTTTCTACACAGACTGGACTTCAATAGCAACCATCTATCCCAATGTTCAAAAGAAGGTTCAAATGTCCGTCTCAATGCAGCTTCAAAGTCTCTACACGATCCCAGTCGAGAAATAAGGGTCTTATCTAGTGAAACGATCGGTCATTTAAAAAAAAAAATATATATATATATATATATATATATACACTTTTTAACCACAAATGCCATCTTGTACCATCTCTGAAATATGCCACATATTAAAGGTCCCATGACATGGGGTTATTTTATTATTTTATCATGTTTCCTGGGTTGTCCTTATAATGTTAGTATGTTTTTTAGTTCAAAAATAGTCATAATTTAGAAATAAAAGGCATTTTTCCTAGCCTGATTTTAGCCTCTGATTTGAACGCTCTGTTTGAAGGGGCGTGTCTGTGTGAGATTCAGTGTAACCGGCCACTGCTGTGATTGGCTGACATGCTTGCATATGAAATAGCTACATATTACATGTGAAACTCTCTCAAATACTTCTACTACAGATATTATACGTTTTTACTATTACAGCTATCAAGATTAGCGAATCGTCAGAAGTTTTTAAAGTATTTAGATTACTATTCCCATCACATAAAATGTTGCCGTGATAAGCATTGAGCAGATGACAGTCTGTTTTTGATCGCGAGAATGAAGATCTTATCATTGCAACGCAGTTTCTGCACTCTCTCTAATGCTTTCGCCAATGCAAACACGATGATGTAAATACAGTAGCTAAGAGCTTCGTTGTGCAGTGTAACGTGCATTCATAACGAGTTTGGCAAGTGTCCAGATAAACTCGCGCTGTGTGGAAAGATTGTTCTTTGATCGCTTTCTGTATATAATTTATTCACAATTTAAATACAATTATTTTCGTCCTACTAAAAGAAACGATGTGAAGTTGATATTTTAGTCACTGCTTGACTTACTGATGCATAAACAGTATTGAACGATTTGATAGAAAGATTACCTGTCTGAACTTGAACAATTACACATCAGAAAGTGTTGCTTGGTAACACTAGCTCGATCGATGTATTTTCAGACGTTCATCGAGGCCAGCTCTGTATTGGCCCAAGTTGAGGAAATGTATGCCGCAGACATGCAAAACTTTGGGGAGTTGTGTCGGCGCATTTCCAGAGAAAATGAAATGAATCCACTGGTTCTTCTGGGGCTTGGATGAAGGAACTAAAAAAAGGCTTCGGTGTTCATTTGTACATCCAATTATTGAGCAATTATTATGCTTCGCTCGCTCAAAAGCCATGATATCTCTCGTGGACAAACTAAAATCGCGCGCACGCATTCCTACTTCCTAGCTTCTTTTCTCATGGATGGGAAATATTCTCTGGGCGGGCAAAGCAGAGAAAGGGGAGGTAACATTTCCTCCTTATGACGTCATAAGGAGGAGATACAAGATCAGCACCGATTGAGCTTCCACTTTCTCAAAGGCAGAGAAAGATAGCAAAAGCTTGATTTACACTGATTTAAATTTCTAGAAACTTGGGGACCATATACAGGCTAGGGGAACTCATATTAATGTTAAAAAAAATCATTTTCCCAATTTCATGTCATGGGACCTTTAAGTCATCACGTTGGAAAGTTGTTCGCCCTTCCCTACCTTTTTGAACTGGACTACACAGACAAATAACTAATGCCTAGTTCACACAACAGGATTTTAAGCCCGATTTAAGCCCGATTTGCAAATCATTGAGCTCGCCGACAGTTCGGGGTGTTTTGTAGAGTCAGAAGAATTGTTAATTTTGTTGTGATAGTAAGTCATTTTAGCAGTAGATATGTTAGCAGAGAAGGAAGAGAGAAGGGATTGATAAATGCCAAGGTCAGTATGATCTTTGGATTTGCGCCACTTCCTCTCTGCACCCCTGAGTTTAGCACGATGTTCACGGAGAACATCAGATCAGGGGGCAGAGGGAGTGGCGCGGGCTGGCCTGGAGGAAAGGGGGCAGAAGTTGTCCAAGCAGGATGTTAGAGTGGAGAAAAGAGTATCAGTTGCACTGTTAGTATCTAGTGCTGAGAGCTGGTCTGGTGGAGGAAGTGTGGATGAGACCAAAAAGGATAGGCGAGAGGGTGAGAGTGAGCGTAGGTTACGCCGAAAGGTGACCTGTGGAGGAGTGCGTGTTGTGTTCTGAGGCAGGTTGAGGTTGAGAGTGAGGAGGAAGTGATCTGAGGTGTGCAGTGGAGTGACAAGAGCATGGTCAGTGGAGCAGTAGCGTGTGTAAATAAGGTCCAATTTGTTACCCGATTTGTGAGTAGCCGCTGTCGATACTCGTTTGAGGTCGAATGAGGCAAGCAGAGTGTGGAAATCAGTAGCTTGAGGTTTTTCAAGGTGGATGTTGAAGTCTCCGAGAACTATGAGAGGAGTGCCATCCTCTGGGAAGGATGAGAGTAGCACATCAAGCTCCTCTAAGAAACTGCCAACCTGACCTGGGGGACGATATATAACTGCACAATGAATTTTAATAGGACTAGTGATGGTAATAGAATGTGATTCAAATGAGTTGTTACACAGAGGTGGTAAATGAGTAAAATTCCAATCGTTTGAGATGAGCAGACCGGTACCTCCACCCCTTCCAGTCAGACGAGGGGTGTATGAGAAAGTGAAGTTAGTGGAGAGCGCAGCCGGTGTGGCAGTGTCCTCTGGTCTGATCCAGGTCTCAGTCAGGGCCAGAAGGCTGAGACCTGTATGACTAGAAATAGATGTAATGAAATCAGCTTTGTTAACTGCGGACTGGCAATTCCAGAGACCAATAGGAAAAGAGAAGATAGTACTAGAACACATGGGAAGGTGTTAGGATTGTGCCGCCTCCGACGTGTGGCATTGGATTTACGAATGTTAGTAATAATAGGGATTATAAAACACATGGTGACGAAAAACGAATGACGATATATTTGACTGAGTTACTGACTCGCGTATATTTGACTGCGTCACTGACTTGCAACTAATTTGCATACAGAGAGAGAAAAAAACCCTCTTGTTGTGAATCATAGGTTTTTCAAGTGTTTGTTTTTGAAGGAAATATTGTTTCATTTTCCTTATTGCTCAACATGTTGCAGGGAAAAAGTGTTTATATCTAACAGTTTTTTATTTTTTATTTGTCAATTTATATACTGATTGAGGACAGTGTTTTAAAATAGAAAAAGGTAAAGGGTAAAAATGCAAGTGTAAAAAAACATAAGAGAGACAAATAACCATTCTGAGACTGAAAAGTTGATTTGTACATTTTATTTTCAAGAGAGTAATTTACATACCATTGGGTATAAGTGTTTATCTGTCTTCGAAAAGGCGTTTCTTGTTTTTTTTTTTCTTTTAAAGGGGGTTATTATAGTAGTGTAAAATAAATAAATTTGTTATTCTTTTTGTTTAATTCTTAACATTTGTGTTCTGGTATTTATTCGTAGTTTGGCAAGTTAATTCATTTAACAACGTACTGATTTCTGGGAATCCATAAATAAGAATTGTTACATTTATTATTTTAGTACAAGTATTGTGTAATTGGTAAAGGGAAAAAATATATAATTTACATAAATTTGCATTTAAAGAAAAATACCGGCCAAATTCACCATTCAACTGCCGGGAATCCAGGTTTTCTTGTTTGGGAAACATTTAAATTAACCCCTAGGGTTAAGAAAAGGGTTACACCTGGTTTGCAGACAATATAGAATCGTTGGGTGACAGAGTTGTTGTCAACTCGTGTAGTGCGTTACCTCCTGTTGCGGATCAATCACGTTGTGTCGTGTGGTGTGAACAGCTCAACAACTTGAACACTCCTGATTTCACAGAGAGCAAGTCATGTAGTGTGAACTGACTAGATAAGACCCTTATTTCTCGACTGGGGTCGTGTAGAGACTTTGAAGCTGCATTGAGACGAATATTTGAACCTTCTTTTGAACATTGGGAACGATGGTTGCCATTGAAGTCCCTTCGGTGTAGAAAAATCCTGGAATGTTTTCCTCAAAAACCTTAATTTATTTTCGTGAGAAAATGCAAAGGAACATCTTTGCCGTTTTTAGTACATCGTTGTCATGTAAACATACACTAAAAGAGTCCTTAGAGATCAGGGGATGAGACGTGAGGTGATCTTTAGTCTGTTCTAGTAATTATTTTAACTTTCTTTAACAAGTAAAGAACAGCTTCATTTAAATCCTTAAGAATTATTATGTTCAAACAAATGCACCATTTTTGAGAAGTTCAAACAATATTCAGTGCATTTTCCTTATAAAGAAAACTCATAAACTATTAATTGTACATTCAAGATGACTGAAAATCTATGAACAGTTGAGAGTGAAGATTTAAATTAGGATGCAGATGACTAATGCAGCTAGTCGCAGTGTTTAAACCTTCTCCACTCATTTTGTATTGAACTCCATTGCTTCTGTATTCACATTTCACCAGCATTCATTTGTGCTTAATTAAAGGTGAAATGTGTCATTTCTGTGCTACTAGTGTCACCAAAGTGTCTCTTTTTGGACAGGTTTCCAGAACACACCTCACTGTCTGCAAATGGTCGGCCAAATTTAAACCAACGGTTGAGCCATTGTTGCTATTTTGGGCTGGTTTGTATAATTCCTTTAGTGGATCCGGTACTAAAACAAATGCAAATAAATTGCGCGTGTCAAAATCAGCGAGTGCATTTCATTATTACTGAATTCCACATACAAATCTTTTCAGAGAAATGGCCCACTTTCATTTTCCTCTGCACGTTAAACTGGCATACGAGAAAGTGTTTTGACAAAAAAAAGAATAAAAAAAAAAAAACTCAACTGAGTTCATTTTCTCAGTTTTCTCGATTGTGGCGCTTCGTGAATCATGAAGTACCATCCTGCCCAGAAACTAAATGTATGACCTTTCCAACACCGAAAAGACAGGGAGAGTGAAAATGTGCTTTTCAAATGTCTTTTTCAAAATGCCACTGGAAATGTACCGTTCAAATCGGCATTGACATATGGCAAGCAGTCAATCTGAGAAACAGGTTCATTAGTTGTTAATGATGATAATGATGATGATGATGACAAAGATGATGGGAAGTCAGGGCAGGAATGCAGAATGAGACCGGGTGGGCATGGGCAGCCCTGCCTGAGGGTTCTGTGGAGGGGGTGAGGTTTTTTTATATTTCTGCCTCTTCTTGCTCCCTCCCCCATTGGCTGTCGTGTTGGATATGTCACCAGCATTGCTATAATTGCCTGCTTTTCCTATGTGCATGGAGCCAGGCTGTGGTGCGTATTACATGCGCTGAGACTGCACTGACTTTACACACACTGACATGGTGGATTGAGCTCGCTGACGTGTCCTGGCGGGCTGGCTTATGACTTGTGTTTTAAAGCGCTGCTAATTTCTCCTGCTAATCAGTGATCAGTGTGGCCCGAGCATCTGCCCATGTGCCTGGTGCTGATACAAATATGAATGTTACAATTCAAGATAAGAGTGTACAGAAGTCAGTTGTTCTCTCAGTTCTCAGTCCCCTAAGACCACCAACTAAAATATTTACAGGGTTGTTTCAATAAATAAGGTAAAAAACTGGCTTGGTGAGTAAACGTTCACCTATAGGCAGGACTCCTGACAGCGACAAAAATGGTTGATAATACCTACAAATATGTGAAGATAATCCAATCACTAGTTTCATTAACAGCCCCCAAAACAGCCCCCAAAACAGCGATGGATGGATGGATGGATGGATGGATGGATGGATGGATGGATGGTGGATGGGTGGGTGGATGGATGGGTGGGTGGATGGATGGGTGGGTGGATGGATGGATGGATGGATGGATGGATGGATGGATGGATGGATGGATGGATGGATGGATGGATGGATGGATACCGGTAGATGCTAAATACATGTTGGCTAATTCCACTATAGTATTGCAAATTTACAGCATCCATTCAACAAACCTCCTAAAATACTCTAGTTGCACTTTGCAGAAGCACTTGAGCTGTAAAGGGTGATCAAGTAGTAATCACCCCTTATCTGTCCCACGAGTGCAAGAAATAAAAGCTGGAAACAGATAGAAAGAAAATCACAAAATTATGCTGAAAGTAAAGTTTATCCACCTTCCACAACCACTCTCTTTCTGCACATCACTTTCTCTCAGCGCATTGGATTAGCGAGAACTTCACATCCCATTTTTGATCAGAGAAGCACATAGAGGTATGTAATTACTTAGAGACCGAAGTGTTCATTTCCAATTCTTTCTGAAGCAATTTCATTTGCAGGTAAAATGATCACAGTACTCTCTCTCACAGTAGGTTTCCCTATTCTGGTTTCCTTAATGCAAGCAGCATGCCTTAATGCAGTGCGTTTCAATTTAGAGAATATATATATATATATATATATATATATATATATATATATATATATATATATATATATATATATATATATATATATATATATATATATATTGTACTAAGGCTGGGAATCTGCACTGATTTCCCTGATTTGAATTTGATTCAAATTCATTTAGATCCAATAGGGAATATTTTAATGCATAACATGCTTTATGACTATAAAATGATTAAAATGTACTTTATTTCTAACAGGTTTGGCGACATTAGTAAGACAGAAAAATTACAAAATTATTATAAAGATGATTTAATTATTATTAAAAAAAAATGGAATCTGAATGTTCATCATCACATTGTTAAAATGACGGTCGCAATTATTTGGAAAATCAATATTTTTATTCTGCCCTGTTACTGATCATTTGAAAACACATTCATGGGACACCTACATTTTGTCCATGAAGCATTTTTTCTTGTTATTCTGGGAAGAATAAGTGATCGCTATCTTTCTTTTCTCAAGCAGGCAGTTGGCTCTGTTTTAAAATGAGTAATTGATGAGCCTTGAGGTAGAGTCAGTCATTTAATTCAGTGCAACTGCGATCTTTTGATCAATGACCGCGAACACACTGTCATTCTGAATATAAAGGAGAGAGAGAAAGCTACAAGGTAAGGTGTTTCTCTGTCACTCCAGGCTAAAGGGAACATCAAGAGTCTGTGCGCATGGAGGAATGATTCACTGGGGACAGAAGAAAGAGTTCAGAGATAGAGCAGCCCTTTCTCATCCTCCCTTTGAAATCTCTCCCGCTGATTTATCCTGAATTCACTTCCATTGGTTTCATTTTTTTTTTAGCACTTAACTGACCTTTCTGGGATGACTGGTAACCATCAAAAATATGGCACAGCAGGAGGATATAACCACCCACATAGTGTGAAACAGGGTTTGTTAGGTTATAAATCAAAAATATATCCATCCATCCATCCATTCAAAATAAGGTGCTTAGCTGCACACTTGCAGCTAAGCACCTTCTCGTTTCGACTTGTAATTAAACTGTTCACTTGCACTCAGTCATTGTCTGGCCTTGTTGTTTGTTATATAGACCTGAGTTTTTTGTTACCTGTTTATAGACTTTTACTTCCCTGTGTTTATGAGAAAAGTGACTCAAACTGTGTTTTGGATTTTACCCAAATTGTGCTTTGTTTTTTGGATTTTAAAGATGTTTCCTGTGGATAATGTTTTGTTGACCGGTAATTTCTGAAGGTCCTGTTTGAGACAGATTGACCTATGAATACGCTCTGTGTATGTTACCCGAACTGTTAAAATCTGCTTCTCAATAAACTCCTGGGTTCATCATCTTCTCTGTTGGTATGTCGTTACATCTTGAGCACCAAATCAGTATATTAAAATGATTTCTGAATGATCGTGTGACTATGAAGACTGGAGTCTGCTAAAAATTAAACGTTGCCATCAAAAGAATACATTTCGGTAACAGAGCAAACACTGTTGAATTAATTGAACAAATTTTTTTAATTGTCAATCAAGAAACTTGCAGTGTATACTTAAAACTTGTATTTAGACTGTGGATGGGTAAAAACAGAAAGCAAGAGAAGAGCCCTTCCTTTATAACCACTAAAGCGCAAGCTCACTGAATTCTGCTCTCTCAGTCTGTAAGAATGACAACTAGTGGTCGAAATAGGTACTACAGTCGAATTCAAAATAACGGAGATCGTTGTTTCTCCCGACCCCTGCTCCTCAGACTGGACGGCGCTCACTCGGGTTGCCAGTTTGAGCACACGCAACAGGAATGAGCGCAATGGACAATACAAATTGGCAAATTGGCAACGTGCAGCATCACAGACCAAAACAATAACAAACATTCCAGCCTGAAAACGCATATTTCAAAGTAAAATAACTGGCTGTAGAAGTGTTTTTCAGAGAAACGAGAATGTGAACTTCGCATGTTTCCTAAATATCTGCAAACATATTATGTTATTTTTATGCTTTAGTAGAGTCATTTCCGTACACACGCTCAACAGATATGATTGTGATTGGCTACAATGTTCAGTGCTTGTAAATAGAAACCTTTGACGCCCATGTGTTGATATGCAATGAATAAACAGTGTGATACTGAATGAGACCTGCAGAGGGGGCTAGCGGGTGAAAAGGGACTGTTAGATACAGTGGTAGAAGAACGGGGTTCTTGATGTGATGATTTTGGTTCGGACATTAAAGTTTGAGCACAAGCTCAGTGAGTACTAAAAATAAGTCTCATTCTTCTGACACAAACAACACATGGTACCAGGAGTAAACCGATTTGTCAAGCTTCAGTTTAACTCGTAAAATGGATGTTTTGAAACCACCGGAGGGACTGAAACTGGTGGGTAATGTGGACAGCAATTGGCGGTCTTTTAAGCAACAGTTTCAGTTGTATATGGCTGCCATAGGACTGGACAATAAACCTGACGCCAGGAAGATTGCTTTGCTACTTACAGTAGCGGGTCCCCAAGCCATTGAAGTATTCAATACATTTGAGTTTGGCGAAGATGAAGACAAAGAAAAGTACGACACCATACTGGAAAAATTCAGTGCATACTGCTCTCCACAAAAGAACATCGTGTATGAAAGGTATGTGTTCCGGTCTCGGATGCAACTGCACGACGAAACTTTTGATTGCTTTGTGACTGATTTGAAGCTTAAAGCGCAGTCATGTGATTTTGGAGATCTGAAAGATTCTATGATCCGCGATCAGATAGTGTACGGAATCCAAGATAAAAGGATAAGGGAGAGGCTTTTAAGAGATGCTAAATTGACTCTGGAAGAAGCAGAGAGACTGTGTCATGCAAGTGAATTAGCCCAACAGCATGCAAAGACGTTTAATGAAGTGAATGTCACAACAGTACATGACAGTGCCAATGTGTCTGTAGTAAAAAATAAGACAAGAAAGTTTACACCACAAAAGAAAAACAGAGAAGATTCAGCAGCATATTCCTGCAAACGTTGTGGTAGCAGACATGAGCCCCGGCAGTGCCCTGCCTATGGTAAAAGATGCTCAAAATGCAGTGGAAAAAATCACTTTGCAAGACAGTGTTTATCAAAAGACAAGCCCAAGTCTGTGAGGCTAGTTGAAGATACTGACTTAAGTGAGACTTTCTTTGTTGGCATGGTGTCATGTGATAATGCAAATAATGATGAAAAAAGTGAAAATGCTAAACAGTTAGAAAATGAAGATACTTGGATTGCTTCATTGCCAATTAATGGGGCTTTAGTAGCACTAAGGATTGATACAGGCGCACAAGCAAACTTGATCAGCATGACAGAAATTAAAGCCATGAAAGAAAAACCTAAAATAGCCAAGAAACCAGTGCAACTGAAAGATTACAACGGGAAAGACATAGAAAGCAAAGGCCAGTGCAGACTAAAAGTAAAAGTGAAGGACAAAATCCACAATGTACTGTTCTTTGTCGTACCTGAGGGCAGAGAGTCACTGATCGGTGGTGTTTCTTCAAAGAAGTTGAATCTGGTAAGAAGAGTATACCACATCAACTGCTCAGAAGCAGTAAATGCTCACACAGGAACAGTTGAGTCCATTGTGCATCGTTACTCGGACGTTTTTAAAGGACTAGGATGCCTTCCATGCACATACAAAATCAAACTCAAAGAGGATGCAACTCCAGTGATCCATGCTTCAAGGCGAGTTCCAGCTCCACTCCGGGAGCACCTTAAAAAGGAACTGGAAAGGATGTGTCAGTTAAAAGTCATCACGAAAGTGGAAGAACCGACTGAGTGGGTAAACTCAATGGTATGCGTTGACAAAAAGAATGCAAGAAAAGAACTGAGAATATGCATGGATCCAGGAGACTTAAATCAAAACATAAAACGTGAGCACTACCAAATACCAAAAAGGGAGGAAATCACAAGTGAGATGGCAGGAGCTAACTATTTCTCCAAGCTAGATGCAGCACAGGGTTTCTGGCAAATCAAGCTGGACGAAGAGAGCTCAAGATTCTGCACATTTAATACACCTTTTGGGAGGTACAGATTCCTGAGAATGCCGTTTGGCATTATCTCGGCCTCTGAAATATATCATAGAGCAATGGACAACATGCTAGAGGGTCTAGAAGGGGTTCGTTGCTATGTAGATGATGTGGTGATCTGGGGATCTACGCTATGTGAGCACAATGAAAGACTGACAAAAGTGCTCCAGAGGGTGCGTGAGAATGGACTAAAGTTAAACCGTGCTAAATGCCAATTTGGGGTGCAAGAAATAACGTTTCTTGGAGACAAACTGTCTTCTAGAGGAATAGAGCCAGATGAAAAGAAAATAAAAGCCATTTTGGGCATGCCGCGACCCACAGACAAAAAAGGGGTGCTCAGAATAATGGGGATGATCAATTTTATTGGAAAATTCATTCCCAGTCTATCAGTGAAAACATCAGCACTGAGAGAACTTCCTGGGCTAGCTTCCTGGGCAGCAGCTTCCTGGGCTAATTCCACCTCTGCTACCGGGGCTACAGCAGCTCCCTGGACTAATACCACCATTGCTACCTGGGCTACAGCAGCTTCCTGGGCTAATTCCACCTCTGCTACCGGGGCTACAGCAGCTTCCTGGGCTAACGCCACCACTGCTGGACCCTATTACAACTAAGACCAGTATGTCACCACAACCCATCACACGCATGCGTACACAGAGGAACCCTGTATTTAAAAAACATCGATCGTGTAAGTTATTTCAGACTTTTAATCAAGCCAGAACTATATGGGATCCACAGTGTAAAAACAAAGGGCTTTTAGGTGGCCATCTGAACATACGCAGTATGGCCCCTAAGAGGGAGCAATTGGAGCATCTTCTCATTAACTCAAATGTAGATTTTTTGGGACTTTCAGAAACTTGGCTTAAACCATCTTCCCCACAAGCAGTGGTATCATTACAAGGTTACAATATATTTAGAAAGGATAGGCTTCAAGGAAAGGGGGGAGGGGTGTTACTGTATATGAAGGACTCTTTAAAATGTACACAAATAATTTGGCCTAATGAAATCCCAATTGAATGTGTTGGAGTTAAAGTGTCACTCTCAGCAGAAATGTCATTTACTGTTTTATGTCTTTATCGCCCACCTTCAGCAAAAGTAGATTTTTATGATCAATTTAAGGCACTTTTGAGTTGTTGTGACTTTAATAATGAGGTTATTCTAATGGGAGACTTAAACGTAAATTGGGACAACAAAAGTGACAGAAAGAAACTGAAAGAAATTACAGATAATTTTGGACTAACACAAATGATCAGTGATCCCACTAGAATAACAAATCGTTCTAAAACTCTAATAGACCTGGTGTTCTCTAACAAACCAGATAGAATGTTAAAAACATACAATTTCTTGACTGGCTTGTCTGACCACAATGCCATATTCTTCTCTAGAAAGCTGACTAAAAAACGATTGAGAAGTGTCAGTAAAAGCACTAATATTAAGCAAACATTTATTCCAAAGAGCCAAGAACAACTTTTAACTGTAGCTCTAAATAATTTTGATTGGTCTAGCATACTATCTTGTGATGACACTAACAAATGTTGTGATCTACTATACTCCTCTATTAAAGGGGTTCTGTCTCAGTTTCAGAAAGCAGGCCATTTAAAGAAAAGAGTTTATTCCTTGCCTTGGATCAATAGTGAGTGTAAACAGCTTATGACACTCAGAGACAAATTACTTAAAAAATCATTACGATCTGGATTAACTACTGATCGATTACATTTTGTAACTGCAAGGAATAAAGTCACACAAACTTTGAGAATGGCAAAAGCTAATTTTTTCATGACTGTAATTAATGGTGCCAAAGGAAATTGTAAGCTAATTTGGGAAAATATTAACAAACTCCTTGGTAAAAATAGGCACAATGTTGATAAAGACCTTGAACTCAAATTTGCCAATGAATTGGTATCAGAGCCTCTCAGCCTAGCAACTAAATTAAATTATTATTTCCAAAGTACCATTGATGAGATTGCACAACTGTTTTCTAATTCTTGTGACTCTCAACAAAATACTGGTAACACCGACCACCATATGGATGCCTCAACTCAAAATTCAAAGTTTAATATTCAAATAATTACAGAAAATGAAGTAGAAAACATAATCTCTAAATTGAAAAGTTCTAAAGCAAGGGATGTGTTTGGATTTGATACCAATCTTCTGAAGCATTATACATCTTGTATCTTGGTGCCTGTGACCCATCTTATTAATTTATCAATCACGCAGTCAGTCGTCCCTTTGAGTTGGAAGGTGGCAAATGTCATTCCAATATATAAATCGGGTGATAAATTAGACCCTGCTAATTATCGACCTATTAGCATACTCCCTATCTTCTCAAAGATAGCAGAAAAGTGGGTCGCTAACTCTATTATTGCACACCTTAATGATTCCAATCCGGGTTTGCACCCTATGCAATTCGGATTTCGATCTCTTCACTCAACTGAAACGGCTGTCTGTGTTTTTGTTGAGAAGGTGAAGTCTTATTTAGATAAAAACAGTTGTGTTGCGGCTGTTTTTGTTGACTTTAAGCGTGCGTTTGATACTGTGAATCACCTTAAGCTCTTGTCTAGACTGTCAACATTTAACTTTAGCAATCAAACCATTAAATGGATACAGTCTTATTTATTAGATAGAAATCAATGCGTGCAAATAAAGAATAGTAAGTCACCCTATGTTCTCTATACGCATGGTGTCCCTCAGGGATCAATTTTAGGTCCCCTGCTATTTTCACTTTATGTAAATAACTTGCCCAATGTGTGCAAAAATGTGGACACAATTATGTATGCAGACGATACGGTAATTTTTACACAAGCCAAAAGGGCTGATGATGCAGCCCATCAGCTTACATTAGCCTTAAATGACTTACAAAAATGGCTGAATGATTCATGCTTGTGCCTTAATGTAAAAAAGACCGTATCAATGTTTTTTAGTAAACCTAAAACAACCGTGGCCGCAGTGAAAGTTTGCTTGGGGGGACAAGAATTGATTAATGTTGAGGAATTTAAGTATTTGGGAGTGCTAATAGACTCGAAATTATCTTTTAAAAAACACGTTAAAAAAGTAGTGAAAATTGTAAATGTTAATATACGGAACTTTAGACATATTCGTACATCATTAACGGATACGGCAGCGATTACATTCCTGCACTCTATGATACTGGCTCATATTGAGTACTGTATCACAAGTTGGTCCTATACGAGTCATGCTGCTATTGGGCCAATTGAAGTATGCTACAAAAGAGCATTGAAAATATTAGATAAGAAACCTTCGTCATATCACCATTGTCAAATTTTAGATAAATATAAGCTTTTAAATTTTGCTAATTTCAAATTATTTAAATCAGCCTGTCTAATCTACAAGGTTATACATGGTCTGGCGCCTCCACCATTGAGTGATTTTATTAAACAAAAGTCTAGCAGTGCTGCCGGGTCTCGAGTGACTAGATCCACTATGAGAGGTGATTGTGACTTGGCATTTAGGCGGACCGCCTTTTCACAGAACGTCCTGTCATATCAGGGAGTGAGTTTCTGGAATAGTATTCCACTGTTAATGAGGGAAAGCACAAGTCTTCCTACCTTTAGGAGTAATTTAAAAGTGTGGCTGAGGGACACACAAACATGTAATCATGTTTAGTTAATTATTATATATCAAACGTAAAACAGAGTAAATGCATTACAAGGGGGATACAATTATCAGTGTAATACGGGTTGTGCTATAAGAGTCAGTATAACATGGGTTGTGCAATGCGGGTCAGTGCAATATAGAATGGTGTAATATGGGTCAGTGCAATATTAGGTCAGTCAGGGCATGTGCAAAATTGTGGTTTGTGCAATACAGTCGATGATTTTCTTTTTTCTATATGTCTTTTGTTGTCCACTCTTGTTGTTATTGTTTGTTTTAACATGATGTGATCACTGTTCTTGTCGTTGTCTCTCTGTACATAGTTTGTATATAGTGTATTTGTATGTATGTATTCATTTGTGTGTAACACCAACCTGCCAGGGGGTCTGCAGATGGAAATTAGCCTAAGGCTATAATCTGACATATTTACATTTGTGAAAATGTTCATTAATATGTATTGTCCCTTTTTGTTTTTTTTTGTTTTTCAAACTTCTCCATGACTCCAATGAGTTCAAGTGGACATCGAGAAATGAGAGAGAATGGAATGCTCTAAAGATAGCACTGTCAAATGCACCCGTGCTGGCGTATTACGATCCCAACAAGAGACAGAAGATTTCAACTGATGCGTCGAAGGACGGACTGGGAGCTGTCTTGTTGCAGGCAGAAGGAGATAGTTGGAAGCCAGTTGCTTACGCTTCTAGATCCATGACGAAGACTGAAACAAGATATGCTCAAATTGAGAAAGAATGTCTTGGACTAGCTTATGGATTACAGATCTTTCATTGCTATGTCTATGGGCTTCCTACTTTCACAGTTGAGACAGATCATCGCCCCCTTGTGGCAATCATAAAAAAGAATCTCAATGAGATGTCACCGAGGATTCAGCGACTCATCATGAAACTTCAACGATATGATTTTGAGCTTGTTTACACACCAGGCAAGCACTTAGTGCTGGCAGATGCGCTATCACGAGCGCCAGAATTGAGTACTGCTGCTTGCTCCACTGAAAATGATGACATTGAAAATCATGTCAACATGATCGTTGAGTCTCTACCTGTATCTCACAATAAAGCAAAAGAGATTAGTGACGAAACAATCAAAGACAAAGAGCTACATACAGTGATGGAAAACATTCACAGTGGCTGGCCCAAGGGGTCCTGTCCGAAGTACTATCATATAAGATCAGAGCTAAGTGTGGCAAATGGACTGTTATTGAGAGACTGTAGAATTGTCATTCCACACAGCCTGAGGCCAGAGATACTTCGTAGGCTACACGAGGGGCATCTTGGCATTGAGAAATGTAAAAGGAGAGCCAGGAACGCCGTGTATTGGCCGGGGATCAACAAAGAAATTGAGAACATGATAGGAAAATGCGAAACCTGTAACAAGTACCAGAGCAAACAGACAAGGGAGCCTATGATGGTTCAAGATCTCCCCACTGCTCCTTGGGAGAAAGTTGGAACAGATTTGTTTCACTGTAATGGTAAGGACTATCTGCTAGTGATAGACTACTATTCAAATTTTCCTGAAATTGCTCTGCTCACAAGTGCAACATCCAACAGTGTCATTACTCATGTCAAGTCCATATTTGCCCGGCATGGGATACCAGAGACTGTAGTGAGTGACAATGGTCCTTGTTATAACAGCAAGGAATGGCAACAGTTTGCAAGGCAATATGGATTTCACCATGTCACTTCAAGTCCACATCATGCACAAGCAAATGGCAAAGCTGAAAAGGGTGTGCATATCATCAAACAGCTACTCAAAAAAGCCACAGACAGCAAGTCGGATCCTTATTTAGCTTTGCTAAGCTACAGAACGGCCCCGCTTGAATGTGGTTTATCCCCAGCAGAACTGTTGATGAATCGCAGGTTGCGCACAACCCTACCTGCCTATAAAGACATCAAGGAGAAGGCTGAGATACAGACAAAGTTTGAGAATACAAAATGGAAACAAAAACAGCGTTATGACAAGTCAACCAAAACACTCAGACCACTTGCCAAAGATGATGTAGTGCGTATTCAAGACCAGGATGCATGGAGTCGAAAAGCTACTGTTCTCCAGGAGGTCGGACCGAGATCCTATGAAGTAAGGACTGAGGAGGGTCACGTGCTCAGAAGGAACCGTCGTAACCTTCTCAGAACCAAAGAGACTTTCAGAGAAACAGAAGATAAAGATGATAGTGCTTTAGTGTCACATGCAGAGTCAGTGCCAGAGCTGAAATCAGATGGATGTGTGCATGTGGACACAAGTGATGGTCACACAGAGTCACCTGTCTTAAGGAGATCTGAGCGTCAAGTCAGAAGACCAGTCAGACTCGATCTGTGAATAAATACTGGACATGTGATGTTTTCATCTTGTTTTTGTTTTTTATATATATAAGTTATAGTTATATATATATATATATAAGAGAAAATGTGAATCTTGTACAATTCAGGTGTTATTTACATATGTTAAGGTATGTTTTTTTGTTCTAAGTTTCAAAGAAAGGGGGATGTGTTGATATGCAATGAATAAACAGTGTGATACTGAATGAGACCTGCAGAGGGGGCTAGCGGGTGAAAAGGGACTGTTAGATACAGTGGTAGAAGAACGGGGTTCTTGATGTGATGATTTTGGTTCGGACATTAAAGTTTGAGCACAAGCTCAGTGAGTACTAAAAATAAGTCTCATTCTTCTGACACAAACAACACAGCCCAGAGAGTGCTCAAACAAACATGAACGAGAGCGTTTGAAAGCAGCGTCTATCAGTGAGTCCCGAATATTCTTGGTACAACTGGAACTGCAGAAATGCTGGTACCGTCAATTTTTTTTGTTGTAGTACCAACTGGTACCGGTTTGACAAAACATACATTTTACTAACATATTGTTAAATAAAAAACAATTTTTTGCAACGGAAACAAAAGTAGCAATAAATATAAATCCACCAAATGCACAATTTCAATTTAATAAACACACAAAGACTCACTACAATAATAAATGCTCTAATCTGACAACTCAAGTGAATCAAGCGTTAAAGATTGTATTAGAACAATCACTGACACCGCCCAAGCTTCAAATCCATACCGCTGATGACTGTGACCTTTATTTGATCCAAAGCCTTTGTTGGGAAAAGATCCATATATGTAAGTGCATAACCCCATTTCCTAATGACACCACACAAATCTATCTGAGAGATGAGAAGAGTTAAACAAGGGGTTTTCCATCACTTTCTGCATCTTTTCAGCTCTTGTTAGTTTTTTTAGGCTTTTCTCAGATACAGACCTCTGCTTAGAATTAATGTTGGCTGACATATACCAAACAATTGGATTTTCACAGCAGCAGCAGCAAGGAACACTAAGACCTCCTCTCCTTTTTAACACTGCGCTGCTGTTGAGAGAGATAAAGTGATTGATAGACAGTGTGAGAGAGCGATGTGAGGAGTAAATTGTGTGTGAGAGAGAGAGACTGAGGCTGTTACATTGGGGATCAGTCTGACCTTGTTTAGAGCAGAGCTGAAACTTTTAAAGGGGAAAATCAATGGACAAACACTCCATTCTACAAGCACGAGTCCAGAGAGCCAGAGAAAGACAAATCAAATCCTTTGGTCACATCGAGAGAGACAATCACCAACAGAGAAAAAAAAAAGGTTGTTGTAAAAACAGTACAAGTACTTTTTTTAAAGTCAGCATGAAATTAAAATTCACACAATGCATAATGCTCTGATTGCTCACAATTCTTCTTCTTCTTCTTCTTCTTCTTCTTCTTCTTCTTCAAAAATAAATTATTATATATATTTTATATATATATATATTTATATAAATGTATATACATAAAATGAAGCCAATTGAAATAAATCTTTTGCCGTGCAGTCTCAAAATCTTAATTATTACAAACTTTTGATCGATAGCGTACTTTTTTCAAGTATTGCAAATATTTCATTATATTACAATAGTTGTTTTACCAGTGCCAGACCTTTTGAAGGGCTCTTTAAAGCATGAAATTGACTAATGTTTTTTTTCCCTGGCTTCTGCTTTTTATGTCACAGCTTATGCACTAGTCAGCCAGTTTAATTTAATGGGTCAGGGAAAGAGTGGAAAATAATCATGAAAAACAAAATGATGGTTGATTTTGGTGTAAAAACAATTATAAGTGAACCAAAGGTAACAGGACAAAATATTTTACAGTGGTTTGTGGTCATGCTCTGCTCTGTTGTTACCAATAATATTTTCATATTTATATATGATTTATATTTATATTCATATTTTCAAATGACAAAAAAAAAACCTCATTTACTCACCCTCATGTTGTTCTAAAATCAAATATCTGTTGCCCAGAAGAAAGAAAGTTATACAGGTGCTCAGATGCTTGTGAAAATGTGAGAGACTGCAGATAAATTAGCTGCTTAAAATGGTCATAAGAGATACAAGATATAATATGACAACAGTGCATATAAAGTGACATTAACCTAAAAAGAGTTTCTTTAGTTTCTTTTTTTTTCTAATAGCCACATTTTAAACACTTTAACATGTAAATTGTGTCTTTAAATTCTTTATTTAGAACTCAATGCAGCTAATTTATCTGCAGTCTCTCACATTTTCACAAGCATCTGAGCAGCCCATCACTTCCACTGAACAAGCTTTGCTTTAAAATAGCTAAAAAAAAAACTGAAATGATAAATATTACATGAACATCTAAAACTGGCTTGTATGCTTGAATATAACAGCACAACACTTGTCAATTTATTCCTTGTTGTATTTCTCAAAGCCGTTTTTCTGCTTTCTGCCTTTATGTTTTATTACATTAAGATTACATTTCAGCTGCAATGTTTTTTAAGTCTATTTCTTACATGAAAAAATAAAAAGTCAGGCAGATCATGCCCCAAGATTCTAACAGACATGAAGTCGTGCGATAATCTCTTCCCAGTCTATCCCCTCCAGACCTCAGTACATAATTCATGACCGTACAAGTTAATCTTATCTGAGGCAATTTTCTGCCGTTTCATTTTTAGCCATGAACCATTTTACATCATATGAGCCGAGAGATATAAGCCAGTCTTATTATGCAATTCACAAGGAGTAGAACATTAAGATGTGTTGAAATAAATGGGTTTATAATTGATCATTCAGGTCAGTTGCAAACCAAGAACAAAATTGTACTGAAATGATTAACATAATTTCTAAATCACAAGAGTTTCCAGAATAAACAGATTTTGGGTTATGAACTCATGTAAAACATACTTCAGAATGATTCATGTTATTAGTCATACATCTCTCTGGTGATCCTCCTACACAAAGACTGATTTTAAGTTATGAACTCATAAGACATTACGGCCTCTTATTTCAGTGACACTGGGTATATAAGCACTAAATAGTGTACTTGTAAGCCGATCTACTGTAGCTTCTGTTAGCCTTTCTATTTGTTTACATTAATGCTAATCACACATTTAATGGAGTTTTGCATTTAGTCTTTCATCAGCTTGTTAGTTGGTTATTACTGCGTGAATGCTTTTTATTTAAAGTGACTCACAGAACACTAATTGCAAGGACGGTTTCCCCTGGCGTCGCCTGGAGTGATGCTGCCGTGCTCAAGAGAACCACAGCAAAAGAGTAAGACTGCGATTACATTAGCACCACAATTCAGGCTATTGCCACTCCATCAAACCGAGAAGCGATGACAACAATCAAAAACTGTGTTATTTGCAGCACGATAACTGGATTTAGCACAGTAAATAAATAAAGTCTGCTTAATATGGTGGAAAAAGTGGAAAAGAGCTGACAGGCTTTTGTTGTGGGTCTGTATAAAGGGAATCAATCAAGAAACAGAACTGTTGAGCACAGGAGAATAGTGAAGAATTGTTTGGAATATGAATATGGCCATAAAGGAAGTTCACCTAAAAAAATTGTAATTATGTGATCATTTACTCACCCTCGTGTAGTTAGAAACCTGTATGTCTTTTTTTTTTTTTTAAATGTCTCAAAATAACATCGGACATCACTAACTGTTATTTCATGCACAAGAACAGTTGAAGCATTCTTCAAAATATCTTCTTTTGTTTTCAGAAGAAAAAAGAAAGTGCTATAGATGGTTTGTAATTACATGATGGTGAGTAAATTATGACGGAATTTTTAATTCCTTGTATATGTACATATAGATCACAGAAACAAATGAAGCAGCTGCGTTTGTATGAAACAAGAGAGAGCGAGTTAACGATACTGGATGGCATAATTAAATAACTAGCCTACACAAAATATTGATTCGACTGAGTTTTAATACTTTATTAGCTCACCAAACGTAAAACTTACATGCAGAAAAATGTTTCCTACACTCTTAGAAAGAATGTGTTAAAGGATCAAGTATTCCACAGAGTCGTGTAATACATATATTTAATATACAGGTAAGTCTCAAAATATCTCCTATAAAGACATGAAAGAGAGTTTCATTAGGCAGCAATTAGAATTTCAATAAAAAGTTCAAAGGCTCCTGTAAGCAGCATAGGATGATGCAAAGCGGCAGATGCATGTCACAAATAATTCATTAAGCTCTTCTTATGTAACCCACCATTGGAGAGAAAAACAGACCTCCTCTTCCTCTGTGACTCTATTGAGGTTAATGAAAGTGTTCACCTTCTTACAGACCCCTGACACTGCAGAACACGGGTAGAACATTTGAATCACTTTGAAACTGTCCTACCCAGCAATACTTTTACAAACGGTGAAGCAGAGCAACACTTTTATCCATGTGATTTGCATATTATAGTTGTAAGAAGACCTTTAGACTGCCCTTTTACCTGTAGATGCAATTTGCTTGTAATTGCAGGCTGGTGCATGACAGGTCTATTTGGTTTCTGCTGGGCTTTCATGCAAATCATTTATAATCCAGACTGGAGCACGCAACAGCAACACCTTCCTTGCTTCCCATTTTTTATTTATCTCTTAATGTAATGATTTTTTAATTTATACTGTGAATTAAATATGTTAATTAAAAAGGTGTGAGTGTGCTAATACATTAACATGGCTCACATTTTACCACTTTTAAAGCATTACAGGGACAAATGTTATGTTTTTTTTCATGGGAGAATTATTAGATATGTTAGATTTACTAATAATAAATATGCTAGCTAGTTTTAAACACATAAACTATCCATATTTTATCTTTACTATCACTAGCTACTGTATGCTTCCTAAGTTGTGAGTTTTCAAAATGTGCAAAATTTCCAGACTTCCTGGGAAATTGCCGCAACATATCTATAATACAAATGGAAGTTGCTGTAATCGGAGAAGAAACTGTGGTTCTTAATAACTGCAATATCTTGGTTTAACATTCAGTTCCAAACTGTCACAGTTACGCACTGTTTAGGTTTAATTTTTTTTGTTTTCAGTTCCTGTTGTGTCTGCATTGTATACTTTGTTCCATTTCCTTTCTTCTTAGTTTCCCGCCACTAGTTTGTCTCCATGGTTACTCATTAATTAGATCCCACCTGTTTGTATTTAATTAATTATCCGGTGTTTAAATGCCCTCTGTTTGATTGTATTCTTTGTCTGGTGTTGAATGTGTTTAAATCCACACTGTTTTGTTTATACTCTTCTATGGATTACCTGCATTACTTTTAGTAGTGATGGGAAGTTCGGATCATTTTACTGACTATCTTGTTCGATCTCGCTCATCAAAATGAACAAATCTTTTTTTGAGTCAGTTTCCAAAATCGCAACTTCCTGGGAAAGCCAGAGCCCACCGCAGACGGAGAGCTATTGACTGCCGTGGTGCACGAGCCAGAGATGAAGAATGAGCCAGACATAGCCAGGGAGCCTGACCCCCAAAGTGAGTCTAATCTGGTGTGTGAGCCGGCAACATCTGTGCCTGTGGGAGTATTAGTGGAGCTGGACACTGAGGAGAGGTTGATTGACTGGGAAACAGAGGTAGTGCTTCCCACCCTGCCTAGCATTGTCGCCGCTGACCAAGTCCCGCTCAAAATCTTCTGCATCTTGAAGACGAGATGATGCATCTCAAGGGGTTTAGCCTAAAGAATAAATTTGTTACATCTTCATCGCCACTGGTCCCACCCAGCATAAATCCTTTTTTGTCACCCTGTTCAGAGTCTGTGTTGTCGTCACTGACCCCACCCAGTCTCCCCATCCCACCTCCTCATCCTGATTCAGCCAGTCAATCAGCCCTGCTTCCACTGGTTCCCTTCAGCCCCTAGACTTCTCCTCAGAAACTATTCTGTTGTGTGGATAAGCCTGAGGTCTCCTGGTCTCCAGCATCGACCAAGCAAGTGGATCCCTCCACTTCCCTCAACCCAGGTCCGTTGACCTGTCGGCTCCACCTTGGCTTCTACCTCCCTCGGCTCCATAAGACACCATCGTCTTTACGGCTCAGACTCCACTTGGTCAGACGCCACCCTGCATGCGCCATGGACTTACGAGCCATCCGCTGTGCTCCGTCTCTCCACCCCTTCGGCTCCACCGGGCTCTGAAATGGTATACCTTTAGTTAAGTTATACCTTAAGAGTCTTCGTGGAGCGCTAAGAGACAACGTTATCGGGAAACGCAGCCCAGAACCATCAGTGTCTCTCTGTCCTATTTGATCTCCGTCTGTGTCCAGGGCTCCACTTCCATTGGCTACATCACCATCAATCATCCCCCAAGTGTTGTCAACCAAGTCACCACCATGGCTCCTCTCTCTGTCAACTCTGTAGTGGGCTATCGTCCTGGCTGTGCTCTAGGTCTCCGTCTGCCTCCTCGAAGGGTGGCGTTCTGTGACAGTTATGCACTATATTTAATTTTTCCATTGTGTTCAGTTCTGTCAGGAGCACTATCGTCAAATACGATTGACAATTAGCATACAGTTTAGATTGGCGGTATGGTTCCGTTCTGGGCGAGAACTCCCAGCGCATCCATGCAGCCTAGCATGGATAAGAGCACATCTTTCATCAACCACAATATTTGTTGTTGTTATTGATAATTTCAGGCCCTATTTTGTGCTGTATTTGTAGAAAGTGCTACAGAAGCCAACCAAAGCCAACCACTTCTTCTAAGTTGTGTGACCCAGACCCAAGGGCTTACTACAGTGAAAGAGGATATTACAAAGTGCAGAATGAACTCTGCTGGAGTTAAAACACCTTTCCGGTAAAGTACAAAAGTAATGATTCTCATGGGTTTCACTTGTTTCTGAACCAGCTTTAAAACACACTCTCTATTTCTGTTTACTGATGTTCTGGCGGTTCAGGCACATACTGCTTGCCCTCTTTGGATCTTTGTCAGCTGCCTTGTGTTGCTTTGAAATCTAATGAAAAGTGTTAGGCCTCATTTAGAGCTAACACAGACTTTCAACAAGTAAACAAAACTGATATAATATGACTCACCGAACCGTGATTAGCTGCTTGAAGTTTCTTGGTTTGTTGTTATTTTCACCAATCCCTGACAGGAACTGAATTTTTGGAATTGAGAGTGTATTATCAATTTGTTATCAGATGCCACATGTGCCCCTCTAGTCTACATAAAGACCATTAAGGAACTGTTTTTGCCTGCATCTGCTGTCCTCTGACAAGCCTTCCCCTCAAAGCTTATTTCTGGTGTCCAATTTTATTCTCTGTTCATAAAATCATGTTTGATTGAAGGGTGAGACTAACAAATGTGACAGATGTCGGTCAAGGATATCACCTAAGAAAAAAACGGTAATACATACTGTCACCTCCAGAGTCCAATATTAAAGCCCAAATCACAATCTGTAACATGGAGCAGAAGATAAAATCACAAAACATATACTTAACCAAAACTGCTGAAAGTTCGGACACACAACATAGAAGCTTCCGTCCAAAGTTGCAAATTTAACTTACGTTTCCATCCAGCAGTTTTCCAGAATGCACATAAAAATAGGTGGATGGAAACATAGTTATACAGTATAAAGGCTCACAATGTGCTCCCTTACAGCTTTGCAAGTATCAGCAAATCCGCTGCTAATGTCTTCTAGAGCACCTGGTATTCTGGCTGGATGCTAGGGTGTTGCTAGGTTACTGAAAGTTCAATACTTTTATCAACCACCAACTAATCAGTTGTTCTATAAATTGATTGAATGAACTTGATTTTAAAATTTTGTGGAGAAAATATGAAGAAAAGACTGCAAAAGTAAACCTTCTGCAATGCAAATATAATCCTTAACATATTCCTATGTTGTTTCTAGGGTGGCAGCATAAGAAATAATGATGATAAAATAATCAACTAAGAATCTATTTATACCCCCCAACATTCAAAAGTTAAAACCCACGTTAAAAATAAAGGACTTGACATGGTTTGATTCTTCAGTCCTAAAAATAATCAACGCAAAGAAAGCAGCTCATTCAGATGAGAACACACACACACACTGCAGGCAATATTAAAACAAGCTAACCAGAAAGTGTTTACAGAAACTGATTTAGGACTGCAATACAGTGTACTCTACAGTGCTGAGAGGGAACAGGCATACTTCTCTGTTGTGTATGTTCGAGAATCATTTATCACAGTCTTAAGGCTGACAGGGATGGAAAGCTTCAAAGGGAAATGTAAGGGATGGCAACATCAAATCAACTCAGGCTAGACAACTGTGCTTCTTCTTAGTTCGGTAAGTGCTGTGCAAGAAATAGCATGGTTACAACCCAAAGGTTATGGGAAAAATGTCTCTCAATCTTACTCACAGTGAATCTCTTTCATTCACACACACACAGGAGACAGACAGACACACACACACACACACACACACACGCGCGCGCACACACACACACACACACACACACACACACCAATGTTTCTTAAGCACCACAATCAGTATATTATAATGATTTCTGAAGAATCATGTAATGAAAACTGGAGTAATGGCTGCTGAACATTAGTCTTTGCCATCACATGAATGTGGACTATCGCAGTGTAACCATAATTTTTTTAAACATATTACGTAAAATAGAAAACTGTTACCTTCCATAGATACTCCCCCGCTGCCAATCAAGCTTCCCGCCAACATTTAAAAGTCAACTTGACTTCTCTGTTGCTCTTGTGTATCGTTCTTATCGTTAGTTGTTTGTTCTATGACAGTCTTAAAGTTGTTTTGTTTTTGCGCATAAAAAGTATTCTCGTCACTTCATAAACTTAAGGTTGAACCACTGTAGTCACATGGACTATTTTAACATTGTCTTTACTACCTTTCTGGGCCTTGAAAGTGGTTTATGGAGGGGTCAGACTTAGGTCACTTTTTCAAAAACTCTTCACACAGTTCTCCTAACCAACTTTCAGCTCGACACAGCAGTTACTTTCACATTCAAAACGCACTAAAACGGCCAAATCACTTCATACATGTCTCAAATCAACACATTCTTCCATAACACCAGCAAAGGTTGACAGCCAACAAACACACTTTATCACCCAAAAAACAATGACCTAAAAACACTAACAACAGGAGCATTATACAATGTTTTCCTCTGTAAATGCGTTCTTTCTTCTACATCTCTACTATTTAGAATTCACTGCAATATAGGTTACTAGAATGAGTCAGACATGATGCAGTATGCTTCAATATTTTATATATTTTATGTCTTTTTGTTTTGCACTGAGTAATTCCAAAGTACAAACCTTTGTCTACACACCATCCGCCGATACAGATACAATAGGAATCAGCTGCGGTTGGTCCAATTGTTTTTATACCATTTAATTTTTAGATTCAAAATATATTTCATTACAATATTACTGTAGAAATGTGGCACATTGCTGTCTTATTGAGTTTTGTATTATGTTATTGTTTTAAACTTAAGTTTGACAGTTTTGAAAACAGTTTGTAAGCATGATCAGATTGGCCTGTAGGTACACATGAGTTTTGACGGTTATTGTGTCGAAGTGAGAATATAATTAATGTAATTTGAAAGATGTAGTCATTGAATGCAATTTATGCCAAATGATAAATGATCCACAGTTTAGCCCACATATACTTCTGTTGCTCTCACTGTGTGAAGAGTTTTGAAAAAGTGACCTAAGTAAATATTGAGAAATGTGTCCTAGAGACTGTAACAATTTTGGGTGAACTAACCCTTTAACCCTACAACTTTTAGTTTTCCATCTTGTTTGGGTATTGTTTTGCTACTTTTCCCCTTTAGTTTTCTTTCTGCTTTTTGATGGCATTGTTCTCAGATTAAATGTCACGTGACTTACATAGAGCGACACCTAGGTAACTCGATGTATATATACTGTATACACCAAGTAAGAAAGTGAACGCTACACTCTGTATGGTTAGTATTTGTTAGTTAGAGTTAGTTATGGCTTTTGATGCTGAAGAGTTGAATTCTTTTCTTTTCTTTTCTTTTCTTTCTTATTAGTTAGGTTAGAGGTTAAGTTAGACTGAGTTTTGTTCTTTTCTTTGGCGTCACTTTTCTCTTGGGATTACTTATTTATCTGATATTGCTTTGAACTGTACATTTTTGCTTATTTTTCTTTGCTTATGTTCATCATCATTATTATTACTATCATCCACACTTCTTTGTATATTTATTTTCACTTATGTACAATAAATCACATTTTTGTTTCACATTACTTCGTTTCATTGCATTGTACTTGTCTCTTTCCATCACCATCACTCCAAATTTTATCATAACCTCAATGTTACTACTTCTGACCCTATAAGAGGTCGTAACATTAATGAACTGTGAACATCGGATAACTTTCCTGAGGTAAATACAATGTTAAGTGACATTGTTCACAAGCTGTTCTTGTTATTGACATCTTTCTGTATCATAAACTGTATCCACACTGCCACTTGAACCGAGGTTATTCATAGGGTCAAACAGAGCCTGCTTCTCACAAAAAACATTGCAGTCTGATATAAAATCGGCCCTTATTATTGGCTGTTTTTAAACAATTGGCAGACATTGTAATGTACAGTATTTGTGCATTGCGTAATAATTATGTATCCCTATAGTTATTCTAAAATATCATAATATTATACATTAAAACATTTTTACTGTATTTTTTATCAATACAACTCCACTCTCCACTTGAGTGTGGACTTTTCCCCGAGTTTCAGTTTATTCAGGTCCCTCATCTCCTCTTTATTAAGCTAAATTGCCTCCAATGTACTAAAGCCTTCCCTAATCACAGTTCATTTCTACTACTTTCAATTTCATGGCTGCCTTTGCAGTAAATACACCAAATGAGCATCACACAAGGAAATGAGAACTCTGAATTATGCATGTAAACTTGACATTCAACAGTAACAGCAGTGCTATTTGATAAACACTGATTATGCAATTTTACAGTACAAAGTGACTTACCGTAATCATACTATTTTCCCCATCATTTTTATATGGCATTTTTTAAATATAGGCCTATATATAAAATACAACGGTGTGGCTTAAGAGTCCAAATACTTTTTTGGGGCCAATGTGTTGACAAATGGCTCTACTGAAAAAAAGTTAAATATATTTTGTCAAAGTATCATGTGTTTTCAAACAAAAGCATTTCTTAGTGTGTCCCAATGAAAGGTCATTCAGGTGATGTTTTAAAAGAGACAGAAAACAGCCTCTCCAGGCATTACTGTGCCTGTTTCTAGTTGGTTCCAAACTAAGCATATACTGTACAGTTCCTTTATCTAGAGGGAACATTCACACTAAAGGGGATAAATGATCGGGACAAGAAGCTCTTCTCTATATATCCGTGAAGCAAAAAAACACAAACCTTGCCTTTGCCAAGATAGTGCGCATGCCTTTCAAAGTTATGGTTAATTTAAAGGGATTTATGCATCATCAAATAACTCAAATGCCCCATGCAATATTTGCAATCATTCACTGCACCTTCTGCCGATCAATCAATCATACATAAATTCTTATGGAACACATAATCAAAGCGTCAAAATTCACAGCCTGATTGCATCTTGCGCTGTCCGTCCAAAAGAAAAGGAAGAAAAAGTCTCCTCCTCGAAATCTCCATCTCTCAATCTTATCTCCAAGAGAGCAATGAGATCAAACGGAGAGCAAATCAATATGCTGCTTAAGTCTCCAGCTTCTTAGATGTTTCTCTTGAGAAAAAGACCCCAGAAATCTCACATGTGCCTCTCATTTCAGAAGAAATTTCAACAATTATCAACACCTAAGACTAAAGTCAGAGACCTCAATTTGAACTCAAACATTCTCAAATACTCCCAATACCACATAATCTGATGCTATAATTGACATTCATTTTGTAGCTCTATTTTCTTGTTGCATGTCAACAATTATCTCCAAAAGAGACATCTGATACTCCATCTAATCAGCTCTGGGCGGGAAATAACCCTCAAAATAATAAAAATGCTCCTCTGAGAGCACCTCAGCACCTTGATGGTTCACAACTGTTCATCACAACAATATCAATGGGTAAAAATAAGTTGCTTACTCTTATAAACGGCATTCCAGGGCTGGTAGCCATAATAGCCCGTGATTCTCAAGATCCTCTCCTCGATGGACGCGCTGTTGATGTCCTCAACTGATCGAGATGACTTCAGGTCCTCTTTGATCGATTCATCCACCACCAGGTACTTGAGCTGGCGAAGTTGGGGGCTGATGTCGGACAGCCTTCTGGGACTCACCTCGGGCGATCTACGCATTCCGCTGGAGACAAGAACACAAAGTTGGAATCGCGTTGGCTTCGAGCGAGGGTGAGGTGTGCCAGTGAGAGCGTGGCACAGAGATTAAACCTTCTCATTACATTGGGATTCGAATAGTCCACCTCTTTAAATAGATGATAGAGTGCTTCTCAAACACTTCGCGTAAAACGGCTTCCGAGCGCGCAGCCTGTCCGGTGCGTAAAGAGGGTGGATGCGTGAATCTTCACCCTTCACTGGCGTTACGAGCGGAGGAGGCAGAGCGGCAGAGATGAGAGATGATAACCAGACATGACTGCTGCTCCGTACAGAGTAACCTCTACTGGTACAGTAGGCCACGATTCATTTGGAGGAAGTATAGATGTACAAATGTGCATTTATTATGTCTCAACTAATTAAATCTGCGTCGAAGGCCGCTTTTTCAGTTACGCTCAAAACTCAAAGATCGAGTGAGAATTAGCCAACAAAGGGTTAAAGGGAAGTTTGGGGGGTAATAAATAATTTTTTTTTTTTTTTAGTAGAGTTGTCTATATTAAAAATAATACGGAAAATAACAGTTATAACGTAAATCTATCAACAAAATCTAAATCAAACTAAAATCAGAACGCGCAATTTTTGCACGTCATTTAGTCTACGCGTGGAAGTTGCGGTCCTTACTATAGCAACGCAACGTTAGAGCCTATACTGCGCATGGATTTTCTATCAGAATTGTTAAAAATAGTATATCATACAAACGACATGTTGCGTGTAGTTGAACAATTAAAACAATTAAGATAAAATGTTTAGTAGGAATAAATACATATATAGCCTACAGGCCTATGACTACAACATATGCTACATTGAATCATGCAGCTGATCACGTTCAGATGAGGCTGGCAGTTGCATTCGTAAAACAGATAAGACCAAACTGAATTTGCATTACTAAATAAATAGTCTAAATATCAGACCTTGACAGCTTATGACAGTCGTATGCTGCGGTCTATGGCCACCGGGAGGCGTGCGCGATTCCGCTTTACGCACCAAATACACTGACGCTCCTTTCACATATGGAACAATTAACGACACTGCTGGTACGTCCTTCTGATACCCCGCGTTAACAAGCTATCTTACATATAAATTATAATATACTGAGTCCTTTGAAAGTGTTTTTCTTTCATTTTTTTCTTTCAAACGCGTTTGGCGTTACATTTACAGTCTCCAGTGAATAGAATCCGCTATATTTGATGTCTAGATAGACTAAATAAAACGGCATGAACTTTTAAGACAGATTAATAACTATGAACTTTAACGTCTGCCCTATAGCCTAATTATAAATAGATAGAATACCCAGATGCGCATGAGACGCGGATCGCCATTAATAGACTTGTGCGTAATGAACTCAGTAGTTAGTTTTTTATCATTGTCATCACTGAGGCGGACTATAACTGGGCTTTATTTTTTCTCAGTCTCTGAATAGAAAACCAGCTACTGATGCTGAGTAAATTTTCTGCATCTCAACACAACACATTATATTCATGCATAGGTGCTTTGTAAAATTCTTACATGGGTATCAGGGTGGTCGGGGGTCCCAGGTAACACATGCAGTCCCTCCGGGGAGGTCCGAGCCTGTCTCCATCTCCATACATGATCCCCATGAATGACAGTAGATCACTGCTCACACGCACAGAGACACACGGACTGGAATAGTCCGCCCACCACTCTCACACACACTCCAGCCGTGGCATTTACAGATTTTCAGATAGTATGAACTGTCACACCTTCAACTGTTTTTCAGAACCACAGCGCCATCTGACGGCGAATGCCGTTTCGTGCTGCATGTTTTAATGGGTTGTAGAGCTTTATATCGTAGATCGTATTTTCAATATATCACTTTATAATAGATTTACATAGGCATATACCATTACCAATAATACCATATACTCCATATACCATATACTCCATGTTCTAGGGACATTCTTTTTATGTTTTATTTTTTACAACCATAAAATAATGTACCTACAATATCCTTTAAGAAAATGAACCATGATTATATTATAGTAAAAATATTAACCATGGGGGTGGGTGTGTGTGTGTGTGTGTGTGTGTGTGTGTGTGTGTGTGTGTGTGTGTGTGGGGGGGGGGGGGGGGGGGGGGGGTATTCGTAGTAAAACCAGGGTTAATATTTATAAGGGATTCTGGGAACCAAAATTTTTTAGCTGGGTGTTTTATCTTTACAAAGTTTTTATAGAAACTCTCCAAACAAAACATCAGCAGCAGAAATACCAATTCATCATATTACATTGCCCTGTGCTGGTTTCTGTGAACCCTTCCTTCTTATTATTTTTCCACAGAGCAGTTTACACACACAACCAAATATGTCCTTATTATAACGTACAATAACTCTTCTGTGGCTAAAAATAGATGACATCTTAAGAACTTGCAATTTATCCAGCTTGTGTCTGTTTTTCAGCCAGAAAAACAGTGTTCTCCTTATTGTATCAAATCAAATTGTAATAAAAAATAAAAGAAAATATAGGAAAGTATAGGAAAGATCCACAGAATTTCACAGAATAAAAAAGATAGTTTGCATCTTTAGAAAGGAAAAGATCTGAGACAGTTTTTCAGACCCCAAACATAGTAAACACTTATCAAATGAGTCTAATGTAGCGCTTCATCTGTTGTAGCTGGTCAGAATGATGACGTTTGAGACTTTCTGAGAAGGTAGGATGAGATTTTCTTGCTTTCTCCCACAGAAACCCACCCACAGGGCTGTATGGCATCCAATCTACAGTATGTCACAAACAGTTTTCATGGTGACTAGACCAATTAGAATCAAAACTGAAGAGTGCATCCTGTTTTAGTACAGCTATTGTAGTTACTATTTCTACGTTGGTCTAAAGCATGCTTGTTGACTGCATATTATTGTCTGTTGTCTAGTTTACCAAGAAGAACATTTCAGGTTAGAATGTTGTTAGGATGACAAATTAACTCATTCATGGGGGAAACCGGATACATGGTACGTGGTTATATGATGATGCCTCGGGTTGAAGAGCTCTCCCCTGGGAGCTCATCGCCAGTAAAAAAAGCCTACGCTGCATGTAAAGTCTTTCAATAAGCGGGTTGAATGTTCAGTTGCTTCCTGCTATCTCCAAGAACACAGAACATTTAACATCACCCCCAACAAGATGAAGTATAGAAATCGGTGCCCCTTTCAGAGAAGTTGGCAGCGTGGAAACTACTACCAAGTATCTAGTAGTAGGGGGAGGGGAGGGGGGATTGGTGTTTGCATCTGATTCAGATCTCTGGTGTCTGAACTGTTCTCTCAGAACTTACAAGTTCAAAATGCTAACAATCAAGATGATTGTGTCTCAGATCCGACACAAAGATTGGATTGTCACAGTCGATCTCAAGGGCGCATTTTTTAATATAGAAATTCTGCCACAACACAGGAAATTCCTGAGGTTCGCTTTTGGGGGTGAAGCTGACCAATTTACCAAACCTCGTTGACCGACCAGAATTTGGTTCTCTGAGATAATATCGTTCCTTGGCTGCTCGATTCCGATCAGGAGGGACCTTCTGTCTCAGGAGCAGGGGACAATATTTCATCCCCGGCCCGAGCTTTGGAACCTTCACGTTTTCTCCATGAGGGGGACCAACTAAGAGATGCTGGGCTTCCAGCTGGTGTCGTACAGACTATTCTGAGTGCCACGGCTCCCTTCACAAGAAGACTCTATGCCTTTAAATGGGGTGTCTTTGAAAGGTGGTGTAGACTTAGTTCACTGCAGATTGTTTCAGTGCTGGAGTTTCTGCAAGAAAAGTTATCAACAGGCACATGTCCAGCTACACTTTTAGGGTATTTGTGGCCACCATATCAGCTTTCCACACCATGATTGACGGGCCATCAGTGGGTAAGAACCCTCTGATCGCCCGCTTCATTCTTGGAGCTAGGCCTCCCGTCAAAGTGAAGATCCCGCGTAGTCCCTGTTGAGCCACTAGAGTCAGTGCCTGTTCAGCTTCTGACTCTAAAGATATTTTTTCTTATAGCGATTACTTTGTTAAAATGAAATGAAGGATTGGTAAAAGCTATTTTGCATCCTCACCCTGACTACTTTCCTAAAGTTCCATTCTTGACTGTGCATCTGATCATTCTGAAAGCCTTCTGAACTCCGCCGTTCATTGCTCCGGAGCAGGAGAAACTTTATTTACTATGTCCAGATCATGCTCTTCAGATCTATGTCCATAAGTCAGAGCAAATTTGAATTTGCTATGGGGGCCGCAACCGGGAGGCAGCCTCCACCAAGCAAACAATGTCACATTGGGTGAGGGATGCCATTACCCTAGCTAGCCTATGATGTGCGCGGTCAAGCTTCGCCTGTAGGAGTTAGGGCTTTTGTTAGGGCAGGAGTTAAAATTTTGAGCTAAAACTTCACATACACACTCCGGGGACATCAGAGACTTATTTTCCATCTCTTCCCTTTAAAAGGGAAATTGAAATGTTTTGGTTTGTGTTGAGACAAACTAAGATTATTTTTAGAGACGGGTAAAACACTTCTCGATTTTAATCGATTTTCATTTTTACTAACTGATATCAATTCTTAAATCTCAAGAATATATTAGTCTATCCTGTTTTTAGTTGATGAATGAGCGGGACATGGTACTGTAACTCGCCTCCCATCCAATAAATCGCAAACTAATTTGTGCTTTGTTACTTTTGATATGAAACAAAGTCCTGATTTCAAATTATGTCCATTTTATTATGAAATTCCAAAAATAAAATACCGTTTTGCCACTGTTTAATGTGGCGTGACAGTTCGCTGTAGTGTCTCATTAGAGAAGCGGCAGCACAGAGCGCACATGAACTAAACATCTCCTCCGCTTAAATACCAATTACAGCTTGAAATAAACATGAATGAGCATCTGAAGATATGTTAAAAAGATACAGAACACCTCACCGAAAAAATTTTTCCTTGAGAAAATTTGCCATGTACTGTACCTGATATATATCCAAAATAATCCATTTTGAATTGAATCGGAATCGAATCGCAAGCTTGTGACACGAATCGTGAAATTTGTGTCGTCAATACCCAGCCCTAACTTATATCATTCACATTTTATCGAGACATGCTGCGTTTTCACAGCAGACTCTTTATAACCCCATGCTTAACCCCATACATAAATGCTCAACTTTTGTGGCTGTATTTTCGTCCTACATTTCTTGATGTGACTGGTCTGTGTTGTATTTAGGTCACCAGCTTTCCTGTTGCCATGTAACCGAAGACGCTGTCTGCTGATGGGCTCTCAACTGGCCCTTGAGTCCAAAATCCTGCATCCGTGTTCAGCTTTGAGGCCATGGAAATAAGCATAATATGTACAACTACAACTACTCTGACTAGAAATGACAGCTTCAGCGTAGGTTCTGCCAGGAAGACTCAATCAGCGTGCCACGTATTACTTCTCTCCTAACCAATCATGTGCTAACACTCACAGTATAAAAGATCGGTACTTACATTCGTCTGAGTTCGCAGATGCTGACGCTGCCAAGTACTCACCCGCGTCTCAATTCCAATCATTCCAACACTCAATCATATCGTCGGTTTTACCAACTCTGACGGCGCGCGAGTGCGAGACACGCGTGCAGGAAACTCATCTCATGAGAGACGATCTTCTATGGTTTTCAGTTCAAGTTCAAATTCACTTTCAACGCTTTCAAGTCGGTTCTCACGTTTGCGCTTCCAGCAGCCACGTTAACATTTACTCACGATCAAATATTCAAACTTCATTCAGGTAAGTATATTAATTTATTTGGTTACTCCGCTGCTTCCTTCACCAGCGGTGGAGTTCATTCGTGACTGTGGTGACGTGGCAGTTTTCTTAACTGCGGATACAGATTGCAGTCTTCAACGCAACATACTGTAACGCTTTACAGTATGGCTGGATAGCTCGCTGGATGGTTGTAGCATGTGTAAGCTAGATTCACGTAACTGATATCCCACAGGCAGCGCAGTGTTCATGTCTTTTCAGCATCGTTGATCCCACGCACACATGGGCAGTTCGCATATACTTCACGATAACCGAATATAAATAAACCAGCATAAGAGTAACACAAATGTTAACCGGCTTACATGCTATATTCAAAGCTCGCGCTCTCGTCTCATACCGGCTGCCCACTCACCAGAGAGTGCGTTCCACTTAAAGGAGCAGTAGGCTACCCAATTCAACTCGTTATGCCTTCTCTTAATTCATCAGCTTCGGTATTTACAGAGATGTCCGGCTATTTTTAGTTTTTCATGTTAATATATGACCACCACCATATCTATAAAGGAAAAAAGCTTAGCTTAAGAGAACAGTTGGTCACTATATTTCTGCATATGCTGTAGTAAAGTACAAAGACAGTATATTATACATTTACAAGTGCTGGAAATTCTCTAACAAATGTCTTATACTATTTTTAAAAAGTCTACAATAACAGATATGGTACAATCGTTGTAACACGTTTTCCTGGTGACTACTTTAATCCACTGATAGCATGTGTCACCAAAACAAATCACAGTCAAGAGACTCAAGTGACATTGTTTTACTCATCTGCACGATTTAAATGTTAATATATTTTTTTCCTATCCAAGGGACTCACTTGGTTGTCATGGCCAGCATCTCCCGGCCGTGGATAAAACTTAATTCCTACAAGAGCAACTCAAGAGCAATGTCAGGTATATGCTGTGCAGCTGAAAATGTATTCTACGCTCAAGTCAACACAATATCAAGTGTATCGAGGTAGTATCTTATCGGTATACCGTTACCTCACTTCAGGTAAGTATCGTACTAAGATTAATAAGATTAAGATTTAGTGCTATTAAAATAAATAAATTGGCACTGCCCTCACAATTCGATTCGATTACGATTCACCAGGTAACAATTCGATTCTACGACGCATTGCGATGCATCAAAATTATTCTGCTCACAAGGCAAATTTTTCATCAGTCATGAGGCAATACAAGCAGTCATATATTGAACAACAGATTTTATAGGCTGCTATGTGTGTATTATCACTCTTCTGTATCTTTGACATAAATGTCATTAAACAAAATAAAATTGAATGGTACAGGGTATCAGATAAGGCATTTTCAAACCTGGAAAAGAAAACCTAAATCACTGCTTTCAGTGCTTTGAACGAGAAATGTTTCCCATCTCTCTGCTTCTGAACCATTTGAAATTAAATAGTGCAATAATAACAGCCAACTTTTTGTCGTTGCATTGCCAACGTGCTTGATTTTAGTGTGGCAGGTTTTAAAACATCGCGTAAGTTTTGTTACGTTTCCCATTAACTCCGTAGAATCTAAATGTGCCCAGATGTCCGCTTTCCAAGCTTTGGGTGCGATTTTAATTACTCGTCTATCGCGGTCATCTCCCTCCGCTTCAGCCATCTTGATTGTTGTTGTTATGACCCCGGATGTAATTGAAACTTCACAACTTTATTGTCCAACCCAAGGCCAGAAAATAAACGGCGAAATAAACGATTATGGCACTTTGCCGCATCGATGCTGAATCGTGCATGCCCCGCATTGCGATGCATCACCAAATCTATTATTGTTGACACCACTAGTATATGCTTTCTGCTCGGTCATCGAAAATTCACTGAGTATTTCTATTCTAAGCAGGACATCTTTCTTGTGTTAACGCTGGCCCACTGTGGCGAATTAAGTGACCCGATTCAGCTAGACGAAGGTGCATGTCCAATCTCAGATTTGGGCATTTGGAACAGCTAAGGTCAGACATATTACCAAGCCTACTCCGGCTCGTTCATCCACGCTTCACAGAATTATCCTATAGCGGCTGTTAACGTCCTTTTGGGTCGAAGTGTGGTAAAACTCGTATGTGCTAACGAAGCTCTGTTGCGTCACTAAAGCAGTTCTTGTCAGGCGGTCATTCTATTTCTGAATGTTTATCTGGCAATCAGTAGTCTCTAATTTCATGATTAAGGTCGCGCTCATTCCTGGCCACTGCAATGCCATGTCTACGTGCTTTCAAGTTTTAGTCTTCAGGCTTCAGATGGCTTCACCCTTCAGCAACCCGGATCCATCACCCTGCCCTCCTCTAACAGAGATCATGTATTTAAGTCAATCCAGCTAGACCATATTTCACTAAAGGCGTGGCTCCCAACACCTTAAAAGCTCAGACTCTGCAGTATTTGTTATAATGTTTCACTTTCTTTTCAGATTCCTCTTATTTCCCATCCTGATCATGGCCGGTTGTTCCTTCCTCGTCTACAATTACAAAATCTATGTGTGGTAGGTCTCCGGTGTCCCCAGGGTGCGTGCGAGGGGTTTTGGCTCACAAAGCCCCCCAGATATTTTCGTATTGATGCCGGAATTGTCTTCGAGGGTGAGTGAAGCACACAGTTTGTTTATCCCTCGGATGCAGTCAGGCTACTGCTCCCAGCACAGGGGGCGGAGTTTCAACAGCTCGTACTACAGCTTCGCCTACCCCTCACAGACAAATTTAAAAAATTTTAGCTTGTTCAAATCCGAGTCAGTCAAAGATGGAGAGACCCAAGAAGTGTAAACATGTAGACCTCACTTCAGGATGGTTAGTTCATGATTACGCAGCTTACGCGTAGTTATCTTCTAGTCATTGATTTGCTCATTCTGTTTTGATATCTATAAATCATATTCTGGGGACCGGATTTATGTAATTTAAGGGTTTGTGATGCCACTAACCCAGGAGGAATGCCGTTCAGCGTTTGTCGTAGTCCTTAAAGCAATCTCGCTAAATGAAATCTTCCATGGTTGACCTTTCGAGTGTTGTAACTTTGCTAAATGTACTCTAGAATTCATGTTCTGTTATCACATTAACAATTTCCAAAATTAGCAATAAATTCTGTTCCTTCTCATCTATGATTAAATTCCTTAATATCGGCCAAGTCTCAGATCACTCCCCCTGTTATCCTACCTAACGGAGCACCTCTGTCTAAAACCTGGTTCAGGTCTCACTTAGCTCCTGTCCTCAAAAGCTGCCGTCTATCCCCTTTTCTCTATACTGGCCATTCCACCAGAATTGGGGCAGCCACTACAGCAGCTGAACAAGGAGTTTCTTCATCAGCCATTAAGATCATGGGAAGATGGTCTTCCTCTGCTTTCGAATCCTATATAAGAACCGATTCTAAAATCATCCTTGAAGCTCAGCAAGCTCTCCAGTAACGATCCAGGTAAATCCTCATGCAAATACTGGTGGTGGTGTCTCGGTTGCATATCACTTACTTACCGAGCAGCAGCTTATTCACATCATCTGATAAGCCATATTGTGTCTGTCTCTATGTGTTGCAACTCCGTTCCGTGTGGCTGTTCAGTCTGTCTCTCGTCTCTGTGTGATCCTTCTCGGCCTAGTGGCTGAGCTCGGTCTTGTCCCAAGTAGGCGGTCATAGCCACGGTCAGTGTGGCCTATCGCAGCCTTGTCCTCATGGTCCATCGCGGCCTGGTTCGTGTGGCCTAGCGGCCTTGTCTCGTGAAACTTGTCTTTCGTGTGGCATTAGCGGCCATTGTGGCTCCTAAGCGGTCTCGTCTATGTGGTCTCCCATGGCCGAGTGGCCTACTGTGGCCTTGTCCTGTAAGGCCATTGTGGTCTAGTGATCTCTAGAGGTCGTGGTTTCATGTGGCTTTACGGCCGTGTCTATGTTTAGCCCGTCTATGTGTGGCCTTTAGCGGCTCGTAGCTCATTGCTGCCCTGTCCTGTGCGTGGCCATTCGTGGCCGGGCCCATCGCGGCCTTTGTTCAGTGTGGTCTATCATGGCCGTGTGGCCTATTGTGGCCTTGTCCTACGTGTGGCCCATCGTGGTCTGTGGCCCATCGTGGCCTCGGTTTCATGTGGCTTAGTTGCCTAGTCTTATAGGCTTTGTCTCTGTGTGGCATTAGCGGCCGTTGTGGCTCCTAAGCGGTCTCGTGTCTGTGGTCTCCCATGGCCGTGTGGCCTACTGTGGCCTTGTCCTCCAAGGCCCATCGTGGTCCAGTGACCTATAGAGGTCTCGGTTTCATGTGGCCTAATGGTCGTGTCTGTTTAGCCGTCTACGTGTGGCCTCAATGGCCTTGTCCTATGTGCGGTCCATCGCGGCCGCTGTTTCGTGTGGCTTAGTAGCCTTGTCTTATAGGTTCGTATTTATGTGGCATTAGCGGCCGTTGTGGCTCCTAAGCGGTCTCGTGTCTGTGGTCTCCCATGGCCGTGTGGCCTACTGTGGCCTTGTCCTTTATGCGGCCATCATGGCTTGTGGCCCGTCGCGGCCTCGGTTTTATGTGGTCCAATGGCCGTGTGGTCTATCGCGGCCTGTCCTGTGTGTGACCCATCGTGGTCTCGTGGCCATCGTGGCCCTGCTTATATGTGGTCTATCATGGCTGTGTGGCCAATGCGGCTTGTCTGTGTGTGCCCTCGAGGTATGTTGGTCCATCGCGGCCTTACTACGTGTGGTCGAAGCCGGCCTGTGGTCAAGCATGACCTTGTGTTTATGTGGTCTATCATGGCCTGTGGTCAAGCTGACCTCGTGTTTATGTGGTCTATCATGGCCTGTGGTCAAGCTGACCTTGTGTTTATGTGGTCTATCATGACCTGGCGCCTCATCGGCTTTTATGTGCGGCCCATCGTGGTCAAGTGGTCCATCGTGGCCTCGTCTTCATGTGGTCATCTCGACCTTGCGCTATTATGGCTTCTGTGTGTGGTCCATTGGACCTCGTCTCTATGTTGTCTGTTTCACCATGTTCACGTACAGCCATCACGGTCTAATGGTCCATTGCGGCCGTGTCTATAGGCATCATAACCATGCATTATTTATAAAAAATAAAATAAAAATAAAAAAGTATATACCCACTATATCGCTTTTATTACGTTATTTTTCTAACTTTTCTTTCTCGTTTCAGGAACTGCAGGATGCTCGACCGGTGGGTATACTTACTTTCAGTTCTTTGGGGGTGGGCTCCGTCCCGGTGGAATTATTCCTCCACCTATCTTTGGGGGTCGGCTGCGCCCCTGCCTTCGTCTTCAGGCAGGATATGCAGATTCCGCTACCCTCGCATTGCTCTCTAAGGACGGGGCCTACGCCAAAGAACTTTATAAATTCATGCTTGCTGGGCTGTTAATAAATATACGCTGTTATATCAATTTATCTCCCGAGTCTTTCTGGTAGAAATGACAGCTTCAGCGTAGGTTCTGCCAGGAAGACTCAATCAGCGTGCCACGTATTACTTCTCTCCTAACCAATCATGTGCTAACACTCACAGTATAAAAGATCGGTACTTACATTCGTCTGAGTTCGCAGATGCTGACGCTGCCAAGTACCTCCATCCTCCCCAACCACCACCCAGATGGCACCTTCCCCTTCATCCTCCCCACCACCACCAGGATGGTCCCTTCCTTAACCTCCAGGGGGGGTCGGCTGCGCCCCTGCCTTCGTCTTCAGGCAGGATATGCAGATTCCGCTACCCTCGCATTGCTCTCTAAGGACGGGGCCTACGCCAAAGAACTTTATAAATTCATGCTTGCTGGGCTGTTAATAAATATACGCTGTTATATCAATTTATCTCCCGAGTCTTTCTGGTAGAAATAAAGGTTTTTGCTACAATGCTAGTGGCTAACACTGAAAGCTATCACCCCTGAACGAATAATTCTGCAAATTCTAGATAGCATGCACTGCAGATATCACAGATAGATGCCAATCAGTTATTACAGAACACATGATCTAAATGCAGTGACAGGTTCACAGTCAGTAACTATATGGTCACACTTCAAAAGTCTTTCAAAGTCAGGTCTGAAATCATTTATGACTATATGCAGAGCTCATGTGTTTTAGTTGAAACTGTTGAATTTGATAACGTCTGAATGAAGAACATGCAATGTCTCTGCACTGTAAATCGAGGTGATCTGCGGTGCCAAAGAAAGAGAATCCAGAGCAGCTATAATGTATTGTGACCATCTCAATAGGGTCTTCTCCATGGACGGACAGATTAAAGTAAACCAGGACAGGCAGAATCAGAGGACTCTATACATTACAAACATCAGTACAAAGTACTGAAAAAACAACGGCGTTTCTCTAAATCGGCAGTATAGACATATGCAGTACTTACTTATATGCAGTACTTACCCCTACCTATGGGGTCCAAAAGTCTGAGGTTATGCAAGACTGTTGGAATGTAACTATACTGTATGCATTATACAATTGGCATAACAATTTGTTTGAGAAGTTGAAATAAAAAAAATCTGATTGATCAGAATTTTTTAAATATTTGGTCTGTACATTTTTTAGCTTTATGATTTGAGATGATCCAATGAGCAGATACAAAGGAGTTCACAAGATCAATGCCAAAAAAAAAAAAAAAATAGTGCAGAAATGTGCACTTTTGTGCTATGTTCTGCTCTCTGATTATTCCAAGGATCCAATGACACAAAGCAAAAAAAGGTGCAGTCTCAGACTTTTGGACTATAATGTAAAAATGCAGAAAGTTTTCTGTAAGGGTTATGTTTAGGGATAGGGTTAGAGTTAGGGGATGGCATATACAGTTTGTATATAAAAATCATCATGTCGATGGAAAGTCCCCATACAACATGGAAACCCAACATGTGTGTGTGCCATATAGACAGACACAAGCAAGTAGATACAGACATAAAATATAAAATATAAAGCCTATAGATGCAGCATATAGAATATATTTGCAAAATAAATATACAAGGTAGATATAGACATACACAGATAGGGGATTTTTTATGTATCCCTTAATGCACTCCAATACACTGTCTGGTGAGGAATGGTATTTCGTTTCTGTGTATGTAAATACTCAGAGGAATGACATAAAATTAAACTGTGAACTCATAGGCAGGCAGTAAATAGATAGCAACCCATGCAGATGTGACAGATGGAAAGAGCAGAATTAAATGGTGGTGAGAGAAGAAAAAGAGTAGTTAAAGAGGGAAGCCGGTGAAGACTTGGCAGGTCGATTCATGGCCAGCAAAACAGCAACAGAGGAAGGAGTGATAGAAACAGCGCCACAGGAGAGAAGATTGCTAATCTTATTTAAATGACTAACTCAAACTAAGCACTAAAATTTCCCACACAAAATATTTCATATGAACGGTGTCTTGCATGTTTTAAGCAGTGTGCCTCCCCCATCACATAATTCAACAGCATAAACACTGAGCTTGTGTAAATATTTAATATAATATTTTATGCATGGAGATATAGTTACAGGCATCTCTACTCTCTGAGTTGAAGTGTAAGACTGTAAAAGCAGGATGGTGGGTATGAGAGCCCAGAAGTATCACCGCAACACTGATCCCCCGCTCCTGTGAGATTCACAAGTGACACAAGCCTGATCACAGCAGATGATATGCTGTCAGGACTCAGGAAGAGAGAAAGGAAGACCAAGAAACACAGAAAGACACGTTAAATGGCACTCAGCGGAGAGCTGTGACTTCTTTATGAGCTCAGTACAACGCTGAGGTTAAAAATTTGCATATTTTTTTTTTACCTCTCCTACAGTAAGCCGATGTGACAGAAGATAATCATCTCACAGATATGTCCATCTTCAAGTTGAACATTTTTGTTAATTAAATTAAAGCTGAAATAAAATAAAACAACAAAAATAATAATAATAGTTACATAGCCTTTAATGGGGACGTATTATGCAAAATTCATTTTTATAAGGTGTTTGAACACAGATGAATGTCTACAGTGTGTGTAAACAACATAATTATAAAAATACACACAATACTTTTTTTAAATCCCCATAAATAATTAACAATCTCTCCAAATTCATGGTTTCAGATTAGCATAGATCCCGCCAAAAGTGAGCCACAGTGACTGCAGTCGCCATTTCAGTTTACTCTCTGTAGCATCTGGAGATGTTCAGTCTGTGCCAGAAAACCTCACGTTCTGTTGTTGGTTGTACCAATGAACATAAAAGTCTCCATAGACTCCCGCCATCTGAGTCACTGAGGACACCGTATTTACATCCTGTTTTTGGTCGAAGTCCAAAGTAGTCGATTGTCGAGTTCACGCGCATAGGTTTAGTTACCTATGATCACGCGCGTGAACTCGACAATCGACTACTTTGGACTTCGACCGAAAACAGGATGTAAATACAGGTATTTGCGCTGGCTGAAATAACATAATTTTTATTCATATCTTTCACATCTAATGCAGTCAGATTCACTGTGTTCACTCTGAAGGAATCACTCAACATGGCTGCACTTGTAATGACACATTAAAGTCGGCATGAAATCAAAATTGACCCTATTTACTTTGTTAGCGGATATTACTAGTCTTGTGGTGAACAATTAATACGTGCAAGTTAATTCACGGAAAAACATTGTTTACCGAAGATATCTTTAAAGATGCTCTAAGCGATCTCGCGCGTTTTTTAGGCCAAAACATTTTTTTTCACATACCGCAAACATCTCCTCACTATCCGCTAGCTGCCTGTCCCCTGAACACACTGTAAAAAAACGCAGTCTCTGCAGAGAGCCCAAGCTCCACAAACAGCAGCAAAAACAAACTGAGCAATAAACAGAGCGACCCGCACCACGAAACATAACAAACTGTTCCAGCCAATAACCGACAAGAATGCTGTGGGGTGGGGTTTGGGGGGTTATTGCGTGGATGAGGAGGAGGGAGGGTCTATCTAGCCTCCATTTTGTTTGATAATAATTCAAACATCAACAAGAGGTTACGCCAACCGAGATCGCTTAGAGCACCTTTAATCAAAGTCTGAAAAGTTACTTCGGGGTCTGGAATGGTTCTTTTTCTGATGACGTAGGCTTGACGGCTTGGGTTGGTTAAACGCTTAACCACTACCCTCAAACCGTTACTCTGCTATGGGCGAGAGATGGAGAGGAGGAGTGCTAAAGTAAAACCCTGCCCTCTGTTCAATATTCCCTTTCACTCGGAAATGCGTCACAACACTTGAGAAAAGTCGTTTGTAACTTCCGGTTCACGCGGACTTTAAGGATGTTAAGAGGCTAAAAGCAGGTTTAAAACGTGCCCCATTGAAGTCAACAGGGTGCAAATTTTAAAAAGAGGATAACAGTGTAGGCAACACTGATTTTTGTCATTGTTCTCTGTATTGATAGCACTCCAAATTTACAAAAAAATGAGCTCAATGTTAAAATTGACCGGAGTTCTCCTTTAAGAGATCCCTCCTGATTCGCCTAAGGTAACATGGTGCCTTTAACAGTGGGAATTCAGGCAAAGTATCACAAAGTACTGTTTTACATAGGGATAATTGGACTCCTTGGGCCGAGCCGTGAGCTCTGTGTCTCGAAAAGCTTTCCACGCACTGAAATCTTTCAATTTCACAGCCAGTACTTTTGGTGAATATTTGGTGCTGTCATTTGTATGTGTGTGTGGAGAGGCAAGAAGAGGGCTGTGCTCTGAGAAAATAAAGTTGTTTTTGATGGTGTGTGTTTGTGTGTGTGTGTGTGTGTGTGTGTGTGTGTGTGTGTGTGTGTGTGTCTAGGAGTAGGTGTGTGAAAAAATAAACAAGCATGTCTGTGCAAGTTTGGGAGAATTTTTTTGTGAGAATGCATCAAGACGAAAGGGCAACTGGAAAGAGAAAATTACCTTTGAAGTCTACTGTGGATTTTCACAGTCTGAGTATTGAATGTGAAATAAAATCCTTTGCTTTTCAAGTTATAGATGGCAGTGGCCACTCTTACATTAAAGGGTAACAAAACCCTGAAACCACTTTTTTTAGTTAATGATCTGTAAGACTGGGGCTTTATTAGTGCTGTTCATTGATTTGAGTAAATGTTTTGACATTTGGGTATAAAGTGTTTTAATTCTACAATATATGGTGTAAAAACGTCTGAGTGCTGCCCTCTTCAGGTTGAACAGGCTACAGTAGTCGAATTTTCCTATTGGAAGTTGTGGTGCCGTGTGACATGATGGCTCTGCCAACGGCTTACTTCGCCCCTTGCAGGAGCTTGCACTGCAAAGAGGGGAGATTTTTTGCTTTGTGAGAATATCCGTGTCACTATATTTATAAACATTTTAAAATCCCTAAAATGACTGAATATAAGACTGTAATTATAAACGATTAGCCTACATCATTTTTTTTTTTTTGCCCTCAGTTCGTCCCCCGTCTCTGCTGGGCTCTGCCCATATTTCCAACATTTTTCAAATATTGCCAGTGGGTGGAGTTAGGCTCTGAACAGGGGTTTAGTTACCCTTTAATAATAAGGTGGATAAACTGTTTTCTTTTGGTCTGGAGGAAGCAAAAGGCATTTCTAGTTCAATACATATGGCCTCGGCATGGATGAGTGCATTCAGTTTTACATTGATCACTCAAGCTGAAATAGCTCTATGATAGAACACTTCCAAACCAGTGTCGACATTTGAGGAGGAGGCTATAACTTTATTGTTGTAGGCAGACAGAATATTTACGGTATATTTTATTATCATATTGTAGTAATATAGTATATTTTAGGCTGGGGTGTGGGGGACAAGGGACACTTGAGGGACTTGAGGGACAAGGCCGTCTGAATGGTAGAAAAAAAAAAATTTGCTGAACATAGTAATTGTGTGACCTAATCTTTTTTTTTTTTTTGCACATGAGATCACAAGAAAACAACCTTGGTTATGTTTAGATCAGAAGAAAATTTATGAAAACTAGATGCATGGATGTATCAGCCAATTCGGTATCGGCCGATAAAAGCAATTATTTTTACTATCAGCCGATTGTTTAAAACAGAGATGCAGTGCTGATTATATCCTGCCAATCAAAAGGGTACGGTAGCCTAAAACATGACAGAGTGCAACACTGTGTGTGAAGAAAATCTCTATTTAATGCAAGTTAAATTGACAATAATGCATTAACAGCTAAAAACAATAAATCAGGCTCTATTTGACCCTCAAGCCAGGGTTGCCAGATCTGCAATTTTCCCTATACTAAACATTATTTGTAGTGCGCCTCTCACCCAATAATCGCAAATAGCTCAGCGCTGTGTTACTTCTAAAAAGAAACAAAGTGTCATCTTTCAAATTCTTCCCATTTTATCACAAAATTCAAACAATAAATAGCGTTTTAACGCTCTTAAATGTGACGTGACATCACTGTAACACATCAGTTTAAGCAGTAGCGCGGAGCCGCTCTGCTCCCCATCTCTGGAATTCATTACCACCCCAACACAAAAATATTGATTAATTCCCCCATTTCAAATCACAACTCAAAACACATCCATTTAAAACTCCATAAAACTTAAAACTCCATTTGATGTTGTTTTATTCTTTATCTATTGTTACTTTTAAATGTTTCATTTTGGGATCTGCCAGCTATGCAAACAGGCTGTGATTGGGTCAGAGGAACAGCTACAAAAAAAGGCATATTAAATATGCTGTGCACTTTAAAGATGGTGATTTTGGTGACCAAAATATGTTGGTTTTGTAACATATTTTTTTCATTGAAATATCGGTTTTATTACAGACCATTCCCTTTTTGTGCTTCGTAACAGTTCTGTTCTCAGTATCATGCTTTTCTAACAAAATTTAACAACTAAAAAGAGTTTACTGGCATTGCTTTAAGTGTGACGGGATTTTTCACATGTAAAATGCATTTGAAGACCATCTGCAGAAACATGGGTAGGAGTTAATCATGTTATTACCTACACAAAACCTATTAAAATTACAGTTTTCACTGACTTAATACACTTGTTTTGCAGGTTGCATGGTAACGCCATTCAAATGCCTGCCACAGAAAAGTATGCATTTGTTCGTTTTATATTTACATAGTTATCTGTTGATATTTCAACCCTACTTCACATTATGTTTTCTGACTTTTTATAATACTCAAATACGAAAATGCAGTGTGCTCCTGTTGGAGAGCAGAGATTTCGGTGCTGCTACTGCTCATCCTCGTTTGGTACAGCAGGGAGTCTTCGAAGACATGAATATATTCTGTGTACTGTGTTGGTGCACAGCAAGATATAGTAGAGGCCAAAGAGTCCTGATACATGTACTGAAAAGCACCACCTATCAAGTAATTGCCAGCGAAGTAGCAGAGTACCGGGAGTTCATGGCTCTGGCCAAACATAGTGGAAAGCCTGGAGCGGAGTTTGAGCATTTAATCACAGTTTCTTCTGCTCCATCATACATTCTTCCATAGTATCTGAAAGAAAAATCCTTAAAGACAATGCAGGAAAAAGGATTTATTTCCACCACCAGAATGACAGAGTGCATAGAACATGACAATTTATCATCAGTAGAGTGAATCTGCTCTGTGTATCCATTTTTTTTATAAGAAACATGGAAGATAATTTGCCACAATGGAGAACATTTGCCACAGGAATTAAGGACTCAGGCAAGTCAGATCCCAAAAAGGTTTAAGCCCACAGGTTTGCTCTCTCTCCTAATAAAGGTGTTACAGTGTGTGTCAAGAACTGCCAGATCTACAAGACACAGTTACGTTTCAAGAATACACTGCAGGATTTCATAATTTCAGTAACATTATCATTTTGACAACCCGTCTTTGTGCAATGATGACATCGGACTACCCGTCTTTGATAAAAGACAAACACAGCCATTGCCCAATGTCGGTCAATGATGGAGGACCTCCTTGAAGTAATAATTCGCCACAACAGCCTGAGGAACACAATTTTCATTTCTGGGCAATGACCAGATAGCTCTGATAGATCATCTTTTCTTGCATTTGCTGTGGCCATAAACACCTATTTTAATTGCTGATAGTAATTGAAAGCTAATTGTCAAATATATAACTTTCTTTTTCGTTCTAAATAAATGAATGAATAGTCTAATCAAATATATAATATAAACCACCCATCAATAATTTGGGGTTGGTACGTTTTTTTTTTTTTTTGAAAGAAGTCTTTTTTGCTCACCAAGACTGCATTTATTTAATATAAAAATAGAGTACAACAGTAACATTTTGAAATATCACTAATATTTCAAAGAACTGATTGCTGTTTTAATATATGTTAAAATATAGGCTCTTTTTGGCCTGTGATGGAAAAGCTCCATCTCTCCCATTTTCAGTGTTACATGATTCTTTAGGAATCAATATATGCTGATTTAGTGCTCAAGAAACTTCTTGTTATCAGCTGGAAATTGTGCCGCTTATGTGAAGGCGTGAAGGATTTTTTTTTCCATTGAGAAAGCTCTGCTCCTGCCTGGCACCCCATGGTTTGGGTCCCATGTCTGCTGAGGCAGTGCGGCAGCTTCGATCATAGGGGTCGCAAATAGAGCTCGCGGAGGAGTTTGAGATGGGACCAGCTCTTTCACAGCTCTCATCCGTGGGTTCTGGTGCTTTCACTCTGGATACGGAAATCCGCTCTACGGCTTCTCCCCGAGTGAGAGTGTTATCCAGCTCTATCGTGAGCATCGAGGCATGGAAATTAGAGGACTCGCCACCTCTTTCCCCTGCTTTTGACGAACTGGTGGAGGCTGTTACTCATGCTGTTGTCAAACTCGATATCGACTGTCTGGCCAAGAAGCAGGAAGCCTGTCGTAAGAGTAAATTGGACGAGCACTTCCTGCCTAATAAAGTTCTACCTCCATGTCGGGACAGAGGTGTCGAAATCCTGGAATAAGCCATTCTTGTCACATATATTTTAGCCCCACAATCTCGAATCACGCCTTGATTGTGGGGATGAAAGAGCACAGCTACAATACGATGCCCATGGTTGAAGAGACTCTGACATGCTATCTCTCCCCTGAGGTTACATTATCCCTCAAGGCCCCAACCCTTGAGAACTACACCATCTCTGGTGGGCAAGGCTTACATGGCAGCAGGTTAGGCTGGTGCATACCTTCACACTATGGTCCCAACCATCAGCCTCCAGCTCATCGCCTAGAAATCAACAGAAGGAGAGTGTTGCTTCTCGAGGGTTGCCCCCACCAAGGAGCGTTCTACTAAATTTGAATCGTTGTTCTCTGCCGGGCAACTGCTTCAACACATTGAACCTACACCTCAAAATGCACCAGAGGACAGTCTCGAGAGACTAATTCTCTTAGTAGACTATTTAGCAGTGTGAAAACTTCTGCCAAATGTGTCTCAATGGGTCCTGCGCACAGTAGAAAAGGGGTACAGAATCCAATTTGATTCTCAACCACCAAGGTTCAACGGGGTATAATTTACGGCAGAGGGCCCCAAGCAGACTCAGGCTCAGACTTCCTGAAACAGGAAGTTCAGTCTCTCTTGAAGGATGCCATAGAGCATATTCCTACTCCGAGAGGGAGTCTGGGTACAGCTGGTACTTCATAGTTCCAAAGAAGGATGGGGGGCAGCTCTGGCTCCCTTGAGACTCCAGGGCATCTGTCAAATCGATGACTGGTTTATACTAGACCAGTTTCAGGTGATGCCGTTTTAGCAGTGATATGTTGTCCTTGCCCACATAAAGCTCTTGGGGCTAAGACTGAACTCCAAGAGGAGTATTTTTTCTCCAGTTCAGAGGATAACTTTTCTTGGAATAGTTTGGGACTCGATACAAGCAGGAGACAGTCGAGCCTGCATGGTAACTAAGTTGATTCTCTCAGCAGTATGCAGACCACGACCATGTAGACTACCCCAAAAAGCGCTTAACACAGTAGAACTAACAGTAATATGATTAGCTTATATCATTACAAACCAATCACCAGAACAAATTACAGTGAAAAAGACTTGTGACATTGATTTTCACTGAACTGTAATATATGTATGTAAATGTATCATTTAGTTCAGCTGTCTCTCTTGGTTGTTGTGGCCAGAGAGCTTCCGGCCGTGAAGAAAACTTTATTCCTGCAAAAAGCAACTTGGGAGTTGTGTCTGGTAAATGTTGCACAGCTGAGGAATAGAAGTACTACAAATTCTATGCTCAAAGGACCACAGCAGAGACAGTGATAGTGTTGAAAGACTATAGATCCACCCTCTGGGTGAGACTGTAATACTCAGAGTTAATGATCCTGTATCGAATAGCCTTTCTCTTGGCAATTACATCTCTCAAGAGGGTAAGATATTTTCAGGCCCTGACAGTTGCCTCCTCCTACCTACAGTTTGCCCCAGGAAGGGTCAAAGCTATTTTTACCCTAGTTATGTGCCTTAAGTATCTACAAATATTGCATGTTCTATGATCTTGCATGCCTTTTAACTTCTCCTTTTGTGTCAGTGGATCAAGAGCAGCTCAATCTACTTACTGCCCAGTTAAGGCCCTTGAGACTTACGCCCATCTGACTATGCACCAGTGATGCGCGGGTCAATGTATAAACAACCCGCACCCGACCGAGGTTTTCAACTAACCCGCCCGCAACTCGGACCGCAAAAAAAAATTAAGAAAATATTGTACCCGACCCGCATTTTTTTTTAATAGCTAAAATGCTCATCGTAGCGTCATTGGGCCATATACCTAGCTAGAGGTGCGGGTGCGCATTTTTCTGAATGCTGTATGATATAGCCTAGTGTTTTGTAATATAAAGGCTTGATTTATTCATTTATTTCGTTTCATTTTCTTAACAATTAAGATGCTGCATGTGTTTATCCAGTCTAATCGAAGTGTGCGTCTCTCCCTGGACTTTCCCAACAAAAATCCCGCCCCCTCTCAGAAAATACATAAAACTGACATTACTGAGCTATAGGCGTTTAAAAGTAGCCTATTAAAATGGCACAATGGCATTGCTCAGTTCAACGTGTTGGGAAATCGGGCATTTTGTCCCGCGTCAGCTTTTATCACTTTCATCTCTGCCTGTAGACTGAGCTCGTGCGTCATCTTCGCGCCAGTTATTCAGACAAATAAATTACAAAGGTTTAATTGGCATCTTTATTTCCAACGACCCGACCGACCGCGACCCGAATATCATTAAAAATATTTTTGGATGACTCGTAACCGCGGGTAACCGCGGGTGACCGCAGGCACCCGCTCATTTTGGATCAACCCGCGCATCACTGGTATGCACATATACAGTATATTATGTAAATAACATAAATAATGTCAGAAAGATATGTGCTACTGTTGTTCATAAATACCAGTAGTGATATTGCATATTGAAGACATTGTCATGTCGCCAGAAATAGTTATCCGAATTACGACCTCGGAAGTGAGGGAGCTAATTGTGAATCCTTTGTGAATAAAAGCTTAAATTCAATCTGTTCATCGTCATCATATAAAGTGATCCAAACTCTTCCAAAAATTTGAACTAAACCCCTTGATTCATATGAGCCGCGTTTCCACTGTGGGAACTTTCCCCAGGAACTAGGAACTTTGGGGTGGTCCTCAGTGTGTTTATGTAACGGGGATATATTTAATTGAGATGTTGAATAAACTGTCTGGGGGGGGGGGGGGGGGGGGGGCAGGGGGTTGTACACATGTCTGTGTGTGTTTGAGATGATCATGCACAGGTGCGGCTTATAATGGGGAATAATCAGCAGCCTTCATGATTAGTGGCTGGAGAGGATGAAAGCTGATGGATTCTAGTAACGAGGAGCGAGCCGGAGCCCGAACACGACTTCACGCACCGCAACCCACGAGAGCGAAGACGTCGGTATTACACCGCCTCCGATTCCCCAGATAGCCGCGACCCGGTCACTATCTACGTGGACGCAGTGAAGACGGCGAAAGAATCTTCCCAACGCACTCCATTCCTTGCATTAAAGGGAAGTAGTTTTGCGACAGTCTGTTGAACGAGTGGGCTTTATCCCGTGATATTGTTGTGAAGAGTTGACTGATCCACTTTCCCCTCCTCGCAGTTCCGGGTGGAGTTTTCACGGTCATCATCCGTGGAGGAGCGCTGTCGACGGGAGGCGCGGGATACCCTGCATCGTCACAAGGAAAGAAGAGACAGAGACGGCGACGATTTCCTTGAACTGTGGTTTTAAACTGTGGACTGGCCGTGAGTGGTTGCTGGCTGTTAATTTATTTACTGTATAAGAAACGGGTTTTTTATTAGGCAGACAATAAGGTTATAAGGTCTGGCTGCTCGCTATAACTTTCTTGAACCGTGAATGTGGTGAAAGTATCCCTCGTGTAAACAGTGTTTTTAATGTTGTAAACATTTAACTGTGTGTGCGTGTTGCTTTTGGCTTGGTCTACTTCGTTATGCTGTGTGATCCTGTGTATTTTTTGCCACATACGTTTATGGTTATTTGTCTCTTGTGTACATCAAGGGTCAATACTAAAATTCCTGTGCCCGTTACATTTACACCGCAGGAACCAGGGTCTAAATGAAGTTCCGGGTAAATATTTCCCCCTCCGAAAGTCCCTGCTCGCGTGGTAATACTTTTTCAAAGTTTTAGGAACTTCCGGGGGTGGGACTTGTGTGCTGAACATGTGATTGGTTGTGTTCACACCGCATTTTGATTGGATGACTCCACACAGCATTCTAATTTAACCTGCATTTTTAAATATCTATTGTGGTTCGTGGCTTCATGCAGTTGTCTGTCTGCAAATATGGAATAAAAAATTTTAAAACACACACAGCTGGACCGACAACGAGGTTCAGGCTTTATTAAGCATATTTGTGTAACAGGAAATTGTCTGCGTGTTCGTCCCAGCCGTCTCACATTCAATGTCCGCAATACATCACAAACAACTGCAGTACAGTTTAAATCCCCTCCATACTTACTGTAAATGTGGCGCTCAAAACTGATAACTGTCTGTCGCAGACTGGGAGGAGCAGTTGAGCGCAGTTATAATCTTCCCGGTACTTTAGACCCCAGTGTAAACGCAGAAAGCAACCGGTCTGGGGCAAAAACATTCCTGGGACAAATTGTTCCGGGTAATTTCGGTGGAAACGCGGCTATGGATTCGTTTTACAATCTCTTCATGAACTTTTTAAGCGACAATGTGGTAGTAACGTGGACTGTGAATGGAGGGCCAGAAATCTCTTACATTTCATTTAAAACATCTTCATTTTTGTTTCGAAGATGAGAAAAACTTACAGATTTGGAATGACATGAGACAAGAGTAATCATTGAATGACATGTTTTTCATTTTTGAGTGAACTAACCCTTAAAGGGCTTCTTTTGCTGTAACGACCTGACTGCCACTGTTAATCAGTGTAATCGGGCCAAACATCATATCAGATTCACATCGACTGTCAAATTACTTCAAAATGAATACTGTAAATCTGCTTCCTGAGATTTGCTAGCTTCTGTAATAGCGTGCTGATGTTGCTATGGCAACTTGGATAGTAGTTGAGTTTTTTTTTTTTTTTTTTCTCGAAGGCTCATAGTACAGTGAGGTGACTCCCAGCTCAGGAGGTCTTCATCTGTTCTCCTCTTTCCTCTCTCTCCACTGTCACTTTCTCTCAGCAGTTTTACAAACCTGGAGGCACAAGTACAAGTATGTATGCACGCACGTGTTTTTGCGTGGGTGTGTACTGGTTTAAATGTATGCACACATGTGTAAATGAATCTTTTACCAGCCAGCTAAACGCCTCCATAAATCCATTGAGGCTTGTTATGACACTGCAGATTACTCGTTTTGATGCATTCTTCATTCCCAAAGCATTGCACATATATTTATTTAAGGACATACAGTATCTGGAATAACAGATTGTTTCACACAGACTTCTTTATGGGACTAAAATGGGATTCTTAAATGTATGGCATGAAATAAATAAATGAAATCTGTTCCTGATAGGAAATCAGGACATTGGCAAAAAGTGACTGGATGGATTTAGCACTTCAGGCCTTCTGTCACTTCTTCCTCTCTCTTCTCTTTCTCTCTGCAGATTCTAAAATAGGTCTATATTTATCCTGAGAGACAGTCCATAAGAGAGAGGAAAAAGAAAAATGATATTATGGGGTCTATACCAGCCTCTCTGCTCTTCAATCTTTGGAATCTTTAGTAGAGTTAATATTTAATGGCACTTCCAGAGGAACTCTAAGATGCTTAGGTTTGCATAAAATTCACTATATTTTTCACTATAAGACGCTTCACCGGTTCTATGAATCACTACACAACACCCCTAGCAACCACTCTTAGCAACGTAATCATAATGTTCTCATTGATATTGTTCACTGATGCATATAGAGTATTGTGAGAGATCGAGTAAGCAAGTGTACCTGCATTTACAGTAAATATTGCATTTTCCTTCAGGTCAGTCCTATATTCGTCATAAAAAAATCCCTTTCAATATCCGCTGTGATTTTTGTTGTTGTCCTTTTAACAGTTAAGGGTTTTTTCCCAGGCCCTGACACCCGGAATTTGTCAGTTGCATCTTCCTTTTCCGTGTTCTCAACAAGTTCTTTCAATATACGTAAAGGTCTTCTCTGACTGACTCACTCATAAAGATATTCTTTGCCACCATCTAATGGTGAAATATTGTAACTTTTGTAACGCTGCTTAGGGACTATTTCTTGCAGCGGAAGGAAGGCTTTTATTGAGTTTACGTCAAAAATTGCATTGATACATTTTTTTTGGCTTTAAAGGAGAACTCCGGTCAATTTTAACATTGAGCTAATTTTTTTGTAAATTTGGAGTGCTGTCAATAACAACGACAAAAATCGGTGTTGCCTACACCGTGTTATCCTCTTTTTAAAATTTGCACCCTATTGACTTGAATGGGGAAAGTTTTAAACCTGCTTTTATCCTCTTAACATCCTTGATGGGTCATTACAAGTGCCCAGCCATGTTGAGTGATTCCTTCAGAGTGAACACGGTGAATGACTGCATTAGATGTGAAAGATATTAATAAAAATGATGTTAATTCAACAAGCGCACATACCTGTATTTACTTCCTGTTTTCGGTCGAAGTCCACAGTAGTCGACTGTCGAGTTCATGTGCGTGGTCATAGGACAATACTCCTTACAATTATATAAATTTCATACATGCTCTTTATGCGCGTTATTTTATATTTGTGTCTGTGAGCAATCTTCTATCACTTGTTTCTCCTTCTTCGTTTGTGTTTTGGATGCGGAGATTCTGTACTCCTTCATAAAATGCGTAATAGCGCCCTCTTCCGTATAACAGGACAAACATGGAAAGGCAAAACAAATCAATCAATGGCTGGGATTGGGAAAGAGTAGATTTGTATATTCCTTTGTACACTGCCAGTGGACTAGCCTACACATAAATGCAGATAATCAGAATTGGGGACATATCTGTTTTCTTTATAAATCAATATTTTCAAACAATGTTAAGGTTATAAGACAGTACAGTAGGCTATGTAAAACTAAGTGAAAAAAAAAAAACATTCAATTGTCTACTCAATCAAAAGAGTAAACACAAATACAAGCTATGTATACTTAGAATAGACTTAATTATACTTTTAAGTAGGCTACCTTTATCTCAATCAAAGACTGAGAGACCTTGTACTAGGCCAAATATACTAGACTTTTCTGTCAGTAGGCCTATAAGTCAAGTATACTTAGTGCAATTGTAAGTATATTTCTAAGAAGTCCTATTCTTAAATTTTATTCTGAGAAGTACATACAATGAAAACAATGAAAGACTAAAAAGTATAGTTTCTTATTTTAATTTTAAAAGAAGTGTACTAATAGCCTTCTTGAATAGCCTAAACTTCTTTTTCATAAGGGGATCTCTACAACGGAACTGACTGAACACTGAACTAACTTGAATAATGCCACTATTTCCTTAAAGAGCAGCTGTACAGCCTATGTTTGCAATCATTTAATAATGTTCTACTATCACTGTAAAGCTGCTTTGAAACAATCTGTATTGTATAAATTGCTATAGGCTATACATGAAGGTAACTTGACTTTTATGTATTGACCTTTAATTTGGAGCAAGAGAAACTGGGGGAGTTACTGTATTGAGTCAGAAACGTGTCACTTTGCATATAGTTGGTCCAATTACGGTTTAAGATCTACCTAGAACATAAACTGCCCCAGAGCAAGCCGTGGAGTGCAAGTTACTATGGCGATGAACACAGCTAAAAGCCAAGCCACTTTAATGGTGCCTATAAATCCCAGGGTTGGTGCAAACTAAACTGAACATCCCTGCCTGCTAAACCGGCTTCATGGAATAGGCCCTGGAGTCTACACTGTTAAAGGGATTCAGTTTTTATTTTTAGTAGTCTGTTCTTCTTCTGCTTAATAATAATAATAATATCATTGAGCCATGTGTGTTGGATTATGCTTAGTGTTTGAAAAGAAACGGTGGGATACAACACCACAGTGTTGTTTGCTTATTGTATTCTGCACATTTTACTAGTAGATTATCCATTTAGTCGGTGCAAATTTGTATGTTGTGCCAAATATACATGTTGTTCAGAAGAGAGATGGTGGTAGAGCAGAATGGTAGTGTTCTGAAAACAGACTAAACCAAGAAAACTGGCTCACCTTTGCCTAGACTGCCATCTAGTGGCAGGATCCATGATCAACTCAAACCTGATCACAAATGTGGTAAAATCTTGATTTTTTTTTCCATGTACTTTTTTTACACTACACGATTGAGGGAATTATAGATGCTTAATGACATTATGATGCCTATAGGGATCAGAGTATGTTGCAACAATCAAAACAATACATTTTAAAATCCATATTTTTCTGCAAATGACATTAGTTTAGTTTTATTTTTGCGACACCTTGCTTGATCCTAATAGCTTTGTTTTTTCTTTGTATTTGTTTTTATTACTAAGTTATATTTTGACTATATCTTGTTCCTTCTACTACACAGGAGAGACATTTTAATTTTGACTCATTTCATTTGGTAATTTTGCCCTTTTCTTGCAGTTACAGGCCAGTGGCCACTTTTCTCAAGAAATTCAGGACTTGAACTCAAATTAACGGACCTGTCATCCAGGACCTTAGAGATGCATTTTTTTCCTTAACAGTGACTTTTAAATGACCAGAATAAAAAACAAAACAACAACAACAATGTCTTAAATAATTTAATGAACATCAGACAGACAATTTTTTACAGCATCTTTTGATCATTTACGTTGCTTTGATATTGATAAGAGCCAGATTTGTAAGTTTCTCAAGCATTAAGTGAAATCAAAGTCGTTTTGTAGACACTGCATGAAATTGATTCACTTTGAATAAAATAAAAGAGTAAAGTCAACAGTGTGCGGTAGAGTGTTCTTATTTTTGTCATTTAAATCCGTTCCTGCTATCTACCTATATATATATTTATTTCTTGCAGTGTTTGGTTCACTGTTTAATAACATCAAGTGTCTCAGAGAAAATAACCTTCTTGCAATGCAAAGTTTACATTAAGTGTTGCTCACTGAACTTTGCATTGACATGGTTGTTAGTTTATGGTAAATGTCCGTTGAGCTATTTCTCACAGGAAGTGCACGAGAAGCGTTGTGGGCTGCGTTCCAGTCCACTTTTAGACATGCACTTGCTAACTTCCCTAAGCACTTCCCCTCGGGGGAATCCCTGCCGCCATTTTGAAGTGAGTTCCACTTCATGAAGTGGACGAGGGAAGTTAATATGGACAGACAATCGCTCCCTCGATTTTGACAGAGGGAGCGAGTCTACTTCATATGTACACTTCAGGCACCTATATGTCCCACAATAAGTGATTCCAAGTGATCAAGGTCTTAGGACGTTCCAATTCAGCCCATTGCAGTTTCCGCCAGTAGTGGGCACTTGTGCAACGTAAGCATGACATACATCCGAGTGAACGAAACGGAGGGAATTTAGCAAATGAAGGGCATGACAATTTTGGACTGGAACGCAGCCATATAGGGTGATCACATGTAAAATGTTGGCTTTTAACAGGATACAAGGTAACACTTTATTTCAATGGTGCACTTTAGACATTCCACTAACTAATTATCTAAGCAACTTTGCAACTACATGTCAACTAATATTCATAAGAGTATTAGTAGACTGTCTGCTTAATATCTGCTAACACTTTATTTTGATGCTCCCCCAACAGACATTCTACTGACTATAAGTATTTGTCAACTCAATCTACTAACCCAAACCCTAACCTAGGGGTCTACTAATACTCTATTGAGAGTTAGTTGACAAGTAGTTGCAAAGTTACTTATAGTTAGCAAACAAAAGTGAACCATCAAAATAAATAGTAACTGGATATTATAGTAGGCCAGTAGACGGCAACACAATATTTTATTCATTTATATGACCGAAAGTTTCCAAAATATATTTATTGTTGAAATATGGTGACAATATTAGAATAGGGAATACACAGTGTAAACAAGTTCATGAATCTAAAAGTGTTTTGAACTCAGGATGACGTCCAGCTTTCATGAAAAAGTGCAGGATATCTTTCGTCATAGCTGTGAGGTCTCTTGGGGCATTTGTATGATGCATCAGAGCACATTATGTGATTTCAAAGACTGCAAATGATAGCCGTTTAAGGCGTTGTTTGCTGCCACGGCATTTGCTGTAGGCTACATTAGAGAATTGATTTGAATGCACAATATTATATCATTACTCAGTTTGCAGCTGTTGGTCTTTACATACTCAGCTGTAGAGCTGCATTTTGCTCCCAACAGGAAGCATGAGAAAATAAATCACCCAATGAGAATGTGAATCTAACTAACCCCTCCCACTAGGTCTTCCTGTGGCCCGATTCTTTAAAGGGGCGGTGCACTAAAATGGCCACGTATAGTTTGAGGGCTGTGTCTGTATTCATTGACGTCAAGGCACCCAGGCTCTGATCTCATCTGTCAGACTTTGGTCATGGACCATGAAAAACATTGATTTCATGGACAGAACATACCAGCAGTGATAAGATGGTATAGTTTGGAGAAACAAAAGGATCCCACATTCTTGCCTCAGTCTGATGCATATTTTTCCATCACATTTTAAAGCTTGAATGTGGTGAAGGCTAACATGTTAGGATAGCATGTTTTAAGTTGTAGATTAACATCCAAAAGAGGCTTATTGCAGAAAACCTTTTCTTGTCTATTTGGAGAACAGAATATTGTTCACGGGAGGAAATGGAGAGACAAGCACCCTAACACTCTATTGCAAACTTACTTTATAGACTTTTTAGATGTCACTTTTTATTCCAGTGAATATTTATCTGGTTTATTTTAAAGTTTATTTTAAGTAATTTTCTGTTAAACGCTATTGAATAATTCCACCGGCGTTTTGTGATAATATGGCATGTCATCACACTACATGTGGGGTAAGTTGTCACAATGAAAATCTGCCTTTAAAACGCCTATTATAAGCTTTGCTACAACATTTACAGTAAACAATCATGAAGAACAAAGAAGTACAATTCTTTAACATAAACCTTTTGTTTTTAACAAAAGAGACTTGCCCTAACCTTTGATATTTTTTATAAAAAAAATAATTAGAATTGTTTTATTCAGGTTGCATTAAATTGATCAAAAATGATCATTTGTCGTTTGTAATGTTACAAAATATTTCTATGAATTCCTAAAAATCCCCCCCAAAAAAGCACAACTGTTTTCAACATTGATGATAATAATAATAATAAATGTCTTGCGCAACAAATCAGCATATTATAATGATTTCTGAAGGATCATGTGACACTGAAGACTGGAGTAAAATTCAACTTGGCCATCACAGGAATAAATTACTTTTAAAAACATATTCAAATAGAAAACAGCTATTTTAAATGGTGACAATACTTCACAATATTACTGTTTTACTGTATTTTTGATCCAATGCAGCCTAGTGAGCATAAGAGATCATTGTTTTTCAAAAACACACACCGACCCCAAACTTTTGAATAGTAGCGTAAAACGTGTAATGTAAAATGTATTTAGAAATATTATATAAATATACCAAATAGCAAACAAATAATGCTAGACCATTTCTCAGAACTTTATCAAAGTAACTTTTGCTAAGAAAAAAAGGTGTTTTTATTGGATATATAAAGTCAGTTCCCACAACGTAAACACATTCTTTATCTCAATTTTAAACATACTCCGTTGTTATAATTTAAAATATATATCCTAAACCTTATCCTGTTATCTTATTTAAAACAAATGCCTCTTAGTTTGATTTCCTTTTTTGGTGTGTTTTCTAATGCAAAGACATTCACATTTTTAAGTGTGTCCAAAAACTTTCTGGGGCCACTGTTTGCACACACACAGGAATTTTCTAACTAGCCGACTGAGAGAGTGATGGACAACAAGGAAGAGGAGGAGGGGAAAGTGGCTAGTGTTTCAAGTCCTGCCCTCTGTTCTGTTTCTCCTCCTGCTCTCTGCTCAGAAAGAGGGGGAGAGAGACACAACTCCACAGCTACCACAGGAAACGGAAGAGACGAACAGACAGAAGTCATTTCAAAACCCCGGGGCTGAGCCGAAGATTCACTCTGTGTGCTTTGCAGGGCTATCCTCCTCCAAAACCCTTACCAGCCACTCCTTAACTCTCCGGTAGGCTCTTTCTTCCCTTTGTTTCTCTGTTTGTGGCAAACAGCCCCCACCCTCAACACCAGGAGAAGCTCTCTTCAACAAAAAGAGGAGATGCCCTCTCAGCCACAGGTGAGGAGAAGTTTCCTGGAATTCCTCAAGAGCTTTGTCGGGATTGTACGGGTCCTCCAGATTCTGCTGGGAGCCGGGCTTTGGGTCACAATCGCAGCCAACAAGTATGAGGGCTCCATCCACTATGTGCTTTTCGTGGCCGTGCTTTTCTGGCTCCTCACGTTAGCCGTCTTCATCGTCACTCTTCTGGACAAGCAGGACCTCGTTCCCATCGTCGGAGGAGAACGCTGGTTGTTAAGCAACGTGATCCACGACGTCGCCGCCACTCTGCTGTATCTGTCCACGATTGGGATCATGATCTACAAAACCCAAAAGAACTCCTACTGCAACCTGGACGTCTACAAACATCACTGCTTGTACAAGGTCTACCTCACCGCTTCGGTCTTCGCCTGCCTCACCGCCAGCGTTTATCTGCTCTCCGCGGTCTACAGCAGCTACAGGAAGTGTCGAGGTGAGCGGACGGTCGTGTGAAAGCTGACTGCATCCCTCAAACAGTGCCAGTTTGAGACCTTCCACAAGCTTTTTGAGGACTAATATATCTTTTTTAAATCAAAGCAGAGGGTTTGATCCTCTTGTCTCAGGCTTTCAGGTGTGTTTGTTGCTTTTTATACAGTAATTTATAGAGCTTTTGTATTGCAGTCATACATAAAAGTCTATTTTACACTCCTGTTGTTTATATGTTGCTGGAGCTCTATATGTTTAAGTAGTTTATTTTTTTTGTATTGTATAACTGACAACTCAGAGCAGTTTGTTGCTTGATGAAACAATATTCTCAGTTTGTCGCATCACGTTTTGTTCTTTTAACCTTTTGATATGACATTTAAGCGATTAAACAAGGATCTTCTTTATGTCCGTGTCTTTCATCAAAAGTGTATGTGTGCTTCACTGTTTACAATCCTAGAATGAATCACACCACATCAAAAATCTCCACTTGATCAGCTTTCAAAGAGAAAGAAAATATTGAATGCAGAAATTTTTTTAAATGAATAGTTCACTTAAAAATGAAAATGATGTTATCATTTACTCACCCTCAAGTTATTTCAAACCTTTAGCAATTTCTTTATTCTGTTGAACACAAAGGAAGATATTTAGAAGAATGTCGGTAACCAGACAGTTTTGGACCCCATTGACTTCCATAGTAGGACAAAAAATAATACCAATATGGAAGTCAATGGGGTCCATCAACTGTTTGTTTATCGACATTCTTCAAAATATCTTCTTTTGTGTTCAGCATTGGATTGAATTCATAATGGTTTGAAACAACTTGAGGGTGAGTAAATGATGACAGAATTTCCCTTTTAAGTGAACCATTCCTTTAAGGGTAATATGTGGTTATTAGCAAACAGCAAATAAATAAGAGAAATAAAACACATGCTATTCCATTTCCGGGCTTTGTATGATGTTTAAATTAAACGTTTCCTAATGCTGGGTACACACCAAAATATTTTTTACATCTTATAAGATTTTCAAAATGTGATAGACCACAAACATGAGGACAAAAATTCCTAGATTTAACCGTTTTGCTCCTATAGTGTGTGGTGTGCCATGATGTGACAATGACAGCACACTAACAGATTTTCAACCTGAGTCTCGACTGTGAACAAAGGAAATCTCGCAAAATCTCACGAGACTTCAGAATTAGAGGATGGAAATGAGTTCGACAGAACCCGCCGGTATCCGACGAGCCGGGTTCGGACAGATATTTACAAATGATGTTCGGATTCAGGTCGGTTCATGCAAACGTTTGTTTTTGTGCCCAAAATCAGCCCGATTATCTTTTGGTGTGTACCCAGCATAAGTAGCTTTGGTATATTTTGGGATAGAGGATTTAACACACCAGCCAGACCACAAAATAATGTACTCTTGTGTTGGTGGACCATTGGCAAAGAATACAGATGTTGTGACAGCTGACAGCATTGGTGCTTTTGATGCAACATGCAACAAAATGTACTCTATATCTTACCTTCACAAGGAAAACATTTTACAAGCAATACCGAGTACACTTAGGATGCCACTGTGCCAAATATAAATCACTTGGCTTGTATTTTGTTGTATGTTAGAATTTGTTGCTTGTTTAATTCAAGTGTAACTTCTGCGATTTTTAACCCCCTTTGTATTTGTAAAATTTCGGTAGTATGCGTACATTAACAATGTTTGCTCATTCTCTGTGTTACCTGGACCGAAAACGTTTCCTCAGTTTTTCCCTACCGTTTGGCCTAAAACACTGTGTTCAGGGTCATCCAGGGGTGCGTTTCCAAAAAATAATTGTCACTAAAAGTTTGCTAAGAGGTATTTTCTACTAATGCAAAGTTGGACTCCGGTAAGCAAATCTATAGCAGACTGGTGGGAGAGGCCTTAGACAGCAACATGCCCAGTGCATTATGGGTGTTGACGTTTTCCCTATTTGGCAAAAAGAAAGACAACAGCTTTTTTTCTCTCTGTTTTCTCTAGCACTGATTTCCACATTTATGGCAGCGTTGAAGTACCCCTTTAAGTTTAATGTTGTCATACAGGCTTGTTCTCACACTGTGTCCTTCTAAATGAAGCTGAAATGCACAGGCATTATGCTTAAAGTACTATTAACAAAAACTATTAGTCAAAAAAAAAAAAAAAAAGGGAACACACAAAGAGTGGCTAAACTACTTTAAGGAAAGTAAACTGTATATTGTTTTATAGAAGATTTGTTTAACATTTTGGTCACTAGGCCTATAATTTTCAGACTTTATGTGAAAAATAGTGTCCAAAACCTTTGACTGATAGTGTACATGTTGCATTAGTGGCTTATAATCATTTAAAAATGTTTCAATGTTTCAAATGTTTCAATTTAGATTTAATTTTTGTTATTGTAGTTATTTTCTGCACAATTCTGTACAATTCGGTTTTCTGAAGTTTATCCTATACTGCCCCTGCCCTACTCCTTTACTCGCCTCTAAATGTCAATGCCATGCTTGTAGTAGTTTCCTCTGAATCAATACACACCAGTATGTTCACACTTCCTGGAAAAAAAAGTTATTAAATGACTCTAAACGTTCTCTATTCCAGAGAAGCGGTATTTACACAAACTGTTGAACTTAAGACATTTCCTGCTGGTGAGGAGCTCTCTGTCTCTCTCACTTTGTGCTTTCTTTTTCTCTCTGACATATTGTTGGACATTTTATGCTCATAAATGTCGTACTAGTCTTGAGTTGCCAGCATATTCTGGCATGTAAAGTGACCAGCCACCGAATGTTTAATTGTTATGGGGCAAGTTCATATGAAATATCACAAGAATAGACCAGTGTGGAAAAAGAATAATTCATTTTTAAATAGTGCAGCAGTAACTGCCTTCAACAAGCTGTAATTACATACATATATAGCCTTATGCATAACTAGTCCAAAATCAATAATTATAGATTATTTAACAATTCTGCATTATTTATTGTTTTATTTTATTTTGTATTATAATGTATTTATTGTATTAAGGTTATCTCAAATTAGTTGACATCACAATAATATAATAATTGTATAATGTATAATAATAGATTATTCTACATAATTGTACATTATATTTTATTTATTATTACTTTTTATTATAATTTATTTCTATGTTTTACTTCATCATAATTCATAATGCATTACTAAATCAGCCATTGCTTGCCATTTGTGTGTAAAATAAACATCAGACAGCCAGTGAACACAGTTTCGCAGAGATAATAATTGGAAATCATGTTATTTCTTATCACAGGTAAAATGTGGAAGAGATAGAGCCAAACTTCATGAACTGAATCTATTTATTGGATGTGGCCATTGGCAAATGATTGCCGTAACTAAAGCTTTAATAAATACTGTGATAAAGCTAAATAAATAAATGAATATATATGGTCAGATGTGAGGTCAACAATTAATCATATAGCAAGGAATTATGCCGTTTACAGTTTGGCCATCCAGCTTTTATTGTTATGGAAGAACCGCAATCTGAGGTAAATGCAGGAAGCAGCATGAATTCCCTTGGGAACGTCGAGTGGGGTAAAGCCTTCAGAGGAAAAGTGTTCCGGTTCAAATGTGCTGACAGAAACACATGGATGTCGTTAACTGATGAAAACCATGTAACGCACTGTATAGACCAAGACTCCTAACTGTCAAATAAACCTGTACAGAGATTCACTTTGTTTGTTGATTCACAGAGAATTTGTTTTAAGCTTTTGGCTTTGTCTCCTATATGATGACTAATAAGTTATTTTCTTTAATCGCTTCGTGTGGGCCTCATATTCAGTCAGAGCTTCAATGAGAGCAGGCCTGCACATGTGGACCGGTAACCACACACTCACGCAGAGTGCTGAGACACGCATTCCTGTGTGACGCGCTTCACATGAGGGGAAAAAAACACTGTAAAACAGAGAACGGATATACCCAGTCTAAAATTAAAGGAATTTTATGCTAAACCTCTGATCTGTGATAAAATGACGGCAAGGAAACGGTAATATTAGATTTTTTTTTTATAGTGGATGGCCTTTACCAGTGCCTGATGCTTTTTGAAGAGCTCTTAAAAGCATGACTATTTTTTGTCTGCAAGAGCTCAGGACACTTGGCAGGAAGGACCATCAGTGTTGTCTTAATGTCATTTCCTCTGGCTCCGTTGTGAATGCTGGTCACATGTCATTTATAGCTCAGAACTTCAGTGAGATCTAGCTGATTTTAGATCCACCCAGAGGAAAATGTTTTGCTCAGTGCTTGATCTTTCATAGCTATTTAAACCTCTGGGTCATTTCAGACATTTCTGACCGAATATTTTTAAGTTTTAGAATGTTTTACTTCGGAATGGTATGAAACTTTGTAAAGGTTTTGGTACTTGCTATGTGAACACACAAATAAATCATGGACAAGATTTGAAAAGGATTAATGGTCCTGAAAAAATAGTTACACTTGTACCGTTCACGGTCAAAAATGACTGCAATGGAAGCTATCGGGAAGTGATTTTTTTGTGTGGAAAAAACTCAAATTTGGAACACAACTTGTTTAGATTTATGGCTTTGATTTTCTCATAGTTTTAGAGCATTTTTAAAATATATATTTCATGTAAAAAATTTTAATATTAATAAACTTAAACTTTGTAAACCTTTTTTTATTATTCACTTTTTAAACTTATTTTACTTCAGCAATAATCTGCAAAGTGTCTTCTTTAAAAAGAGACCAGACGTAAGTCTGTGCTCTAAAGCATTTGAGATTTAAAAGTTTAAATTGGGAAAGTAAATTTTCAGGTCTATGCTCAAAAAGTGATTAACAGGTAATAAATGGATCATAAGCATTCCATAAATATAATTTAGGCTAGTACCTAAATCCCCTAAAAATACAAAATTTTAAATGAAAAACATAATTGGACTAAAATATTGTACATTCATTCCATTGAAATAAAAAAAAATTATGTAATTTTTGACCACCATCAGCACCAGAAGGTTACGTATGGAGTTTGTCTCAGATTCTTCTGGAAATCGCTAGGACAGAAATTTTTGATGACACAGACCTCCATATATGATGATTCCTTTGCGAAAGATTGCGAGAGAATTTTAAAGTAGGTTTGTTTGACTCATTTATACACTGGAAAAATATAAAAAATTTGTTTATTTTGGAATTTTGTATTTGTAGAAAGTATATGCTTTTTTTGTGGTTTATTTTTGTTTGGTTTATTTGTTTTGGTTTTGTTTAGACTTCCATGTACAGTAGTCTCAATTGCTTCAGGAGACACAATTGAGATATTAAAGATATCTTGTTGTGATTTTCTTTTCTTTCCCATCAAAATTAGACTTTATGAGTAGATAGATGAAACATTCTAAATCACAGTTGTTGTTTCGCAATCAATGTCATGAAATTTTGTTGTTTTAGTGAGTCATCTTTTGTACAAGTTTCAAATCTACAAAATGTTCCTAAAACCTGTAACCCCGGGGAATGAATCACATTATGGGCAAGGGGAAATGACGTCATATCCTGTTTGGGAGCAGACTGAATTGGTGCTGTGTTCAAGCAGATTGTGGCAAGAAGGGCTTGTGGGATGTGAGGCCTATTTATAGAGTTCTGGAAATACCAAGACTTTCCATTTGCTGCCAGCCCATAGCAGATGGCAGGAATGTGTTAATAACTATACTTAGACTTTGCTAATTGTAATCGGGGCAGCACAAGTGATAAATACGTGGATGGGACTGTATTTGTGGAGAATCCTCCTCATGTTCATCAATATTTCAGCTAGCTTTACCGCATATTGCTCCACACCTCTCGGCTCTCTGTACCACTTTGCGAGGGAAAACAACAAACAGACGTGTCTAGTTCAATAAACGCAGAGGGAGGCTTTCTGAAGCCTTAGAAGGAAACAGGCCTTCGAGACTTTGGCATGTTTGTAATGGAAAGCATTAAAGTCAAACAAGCCTGCTTTGTTCAGAACAGAGCCAGACATACTCTCACATTCGCAGAATATTTTCACGCATATGACGTGAAATTTCCCCAGCCGATCTAATAGGGTACACAACTGCTCTGTTAGTAGATATTGCTTTTGGGCTTAGTAATCCAGTTTTAAGTAGCCCATATTAGAAGTTGACGTTTTTCGTTTATTTTTATGGTATAATGTTGAAATATTATTTTACATGGATTTCATTAAATCATTTTAAACTTAGAATTCACTTAATAACTAAATTGTATATTAAACAACATTAGAAGGCACACATTTTTTTCAGTTGGGAAGAGTAAAGGCACAAACAACGTGATTTAAATAACTTTTTATGTGTGTATTCTCAGTGTTTCTAGAATTGTTTGGACTTGAAGGAAAATCCCTGGGCCGGACGTGGCATTATCTGTACCTGGTTATTACGAGCATAAAGCCAGCAAAACAAAAGCGATAATTTAGACAAAGATGGCTGTGGTTTATGGAGCTAAATGAGTCTCAAAAAAGATAAATGCACACACTACATTCACATATGCACACACAGGATTCATACATGCACACACATGATTCATAAATACACACACAGGATACACAAATGCGCACAAAATTCACAAATGCACACACAGAATTTAAAAAGCACAGAAGATTCACAAATGCATACAAAATTCACAAATTCACACAAAATTCATAAATACACACACAATTCAGAAATACAAACACAATTTACAAATGCACTCAAGATTCAGAAATGCACAGGGCAAGATTCAGACGTGTATTTCTGATGCACACACAAATATATATTGATTTACAAACTGCTTGCGGTCTGTGAACTTCACTGCATTTGTGTGTGAATTTTGAGACTCCCTTGACTTGGCTCGACACACAAATGCCTTTTTTTAAACAGGGAATGATCAGCAACCAATCAGATATCTCCCTTGGTTTAGCCAATCACAAGAACGCACCCCGCGTGGGGGTTTGTTTACTCATAAGCCAATCACATGAATGCGTTCACACAGCGCGATATGCATGTGGCGCGGGCGCGGTGGACTTCTGTCTGTCAGTTGGTTGAGACATAGACATCATATAGATAGACGCCCTATCGACCGCTACTGTATGGGAAGCCAAACAAACCAAAAGTGGGACGAGACAGCGGGGGTTTACAGAGCTCGCGCCGCGCCGACATGTCATCTGCGCGGTTCAATGGTCCGAGCCGCGCGGCCGACTCGTCAGCGCAGCGCGGACGTGTTTCCTAGCGACAACCAATGGGCAGCGCGGCGCGAACAATCCTCACCAGCGCGGCACTGATCAAACAGCGCAGCGCAAACCATACATGCAAATAAATGTACAATAAAGAAACCCCAGCTTCCTTACAAAAAATTGGTTCTCTGCTGAAGTTTAGGAGTTTTTCCCTACAGAAGACAAAGAAGAAGAAAGACAAGATGAAATGCATACATTTCTTATGTTTATTATAGCTATTTAATACTGTTAGTAAAGAGTAGTGTTGTGCGTCGATACTTTGAAGAACTGCACATATATAGAGGCTACGGAAAGAGCTGTACAAAGCAGAAACTTCAATGACTTTCAATTTCGTAGTCGTCTTGAGGAGCACGCCAACCTTCTGGAAATTATATCGGACAGTTTACATGGTCAGGTAATGTATGTTAGTAAGTTTTGCATTCAGCCATCATTTGTAGACTTTAAGCTTTTTATGTCTGAATTCCAATCATTTGTTAATTTTGAATAAAATGTTAAAACTAAAGATCAATTGTATGTTATTGATATTTTGTGATATTGATTTATAGGGTGAATTCAGTGTGATTTGGACACTTTTTGCTATTGAGATTAATTGGAAAAAGTGTCCCTCCCAATCAACCTGAATACACACACACACACACACACACACACACACACACACACACACACACACTATATATATCGCCTATATATAGTCTAAAACTGTATAATGTTTTAGAATGACCTTGACCTCATCACCACTGTGATGTGATATCTGGAAGTTAGAATTAAAATGTTATGGTTTCACTATTCTTAAGACAATAACAAATTTGTTTTGCCTTTATAGTTCACCCAAAAAAATGAAAATTGTGTCATCATTTACTCACCCTTAATATAAGTTGTTCCAACCCTGTATGATTTTTTCTGCTGAACAGTGAACCCAGAAGATATTTCAAAGAAGAATGTCAGTTACTAAAAAATATATGGATCCCACTGACTTCCATAGCATAAAAAAAAACAATGGAAGTCAATGGGACCCATCAACTGACAGATTTCCCTGCACTGCACAGCAGATTTGATTTACATGAACCTAAAGAAAAAGCCTTGAAAAATGAATAATTGCAAAACTGCTGTGTCAAACTTAAAATAAACATTACCTTGGCCGTCCCCTGGTATGTAAAATTGGTAGTGAAAATGGGGCGTTCACAGGAGGGTTGAAAATGGTCCACCAGAAGACATAAGTCTTGTATAGCCTCTTGAAGTTCATAGATTGTGGTGATGAGGTCAAGGTCATTCTAAAACATTATACAGTTTTAGACTATATATAGGCGATATATAGTGTGTGTGTGTGTGTGTGTGTGTGTATTCAGGTTGATTGGGAGGGACACTTTTTCCAATTAATCTCAATAGCAAAAAGTGTCCAAAACACACTGAATTCACCCTATAAATCAATATCACAAAATATCAATAACATAAAATTGATCTTTAGTTTTAAAATTTTATTCAAAAATAACAAATGATTATGGAATTCAGACATAAAAAGCTTAAAGTCTACAAATGATGGCTGAATGCAAAACTTACTAACATACATTACCTGAACATGTAAACTGTCCGATATAATTTCCAGAAGGTTGGCGTGCTCCTCAAGACGACTACGAAATTGAAAGTCATTGAAGTTTCTGCTTTGTACAGCTCTTTCCGTAGCCTCTATATATGTGCAGTTCTTCAAAGTATCGACGCACAACACTACTCTTTACTAACAGTATTAAATAGCTATAATAAACATAAGAAATGTATGCATTTCATCTTGTCTTTCTTCTTCTTTGTCTTCTGTAGGGAAAAACTCCTAAACTTCAGCAGAGAACCAATGTTTTGTAAGGAAGCTGGGGTTTCTTTATTGTACATTTATTTGCATGTATGGTTTGCGCTGCGCTGTTTGATCAGTGCCGCGCTGGTGAGGATTGTTCGCGCCGCGCTGCCCATTGGTTGTCGCTAGGAAACACGTCCGCGCTGCGCTGACGAGTCGGCCGCGCGGCTCGGACCATTGAACCGCGCAGATGACATGTCGGCGCGGCGCGAGCTCTGTAAACCCCCGCTGTCTCGTCCCACTTTTGGTTTGTTTGGCTTCCCATACAGTAGCGGTCGATAGGGCGTCTATCTATATGATGTCTATGTCTCAACCAACTGACAGACAGAACTCCACCGCGCCCGCGCCACATGCATATGCGCTGTGTGAACGCATTCATGTGATTGGCTTATGAGTAAACAAACCCCCACGCGGGGTGCGTTCTTGTGATTGGCTAAACCAAGGGAGATATCTGATTGGTTGCTGATCATTCCCTGTTTAAAAAAAGGCATTTGTGTGTCGAGCCAAGTCAAGGGAGTCTCAAAATTCACACACAAATGCAGTGAAGTTCACAGACCGCAAGCAGTTTGTAAATCAATATATATTTGTGTGTGCATCAGAAATACACGTCTGAATCTTGCCCTGTGCATTTCTGAATCTTGAGTGCATTTGTAAATTGTGTTTGTATTTCTGAATTGTGTGTGTATTTATGAATTTTGTGTGAATTTGTGAATTTTGTATGCATTTGTGAATCTTCTGTGCTTTTTAAATTCTGTGTGTGCATTTGTGAATTTTGTGCGCATTTGTGTATCCTGTGTGTGTATTTATGAATCATGTGTGTGCATGTATGAATCCTGTGTGTGCATATGTGAATGTAGTGTGTGCATTTATCTTTTTTGAGACTCATTTAGCTCCATAGTGGTTCCTTCAGAACTATTAACTCTCTCTCTCTTTCCCTTTTTTAAACTTGTGTCAAACTTTTGGATATAATTAAGCTTTTGCTTGACTAAATGTTGCTCCAATATGCAAATTTGGTTTGTTGTCATTCAAGTGTTTGACTAGACTCTGTCAACATAAGGAAGTGAAAAATCAGATTGTTCAGGTAAGTTATGCCTTGTGTTATAAACATTTCTATCAGTGGTAAAATTGTGTGTGTATATATATATATATATATATATATATATATATATATATATATATATATATATATACACAAAGTATTTCTCACAGAACCCACTATAATTTTACAAATGCTACTATTCTTGTGTCACGGAATGTAGTTTTAAGAGTTTTTTAGGCAATAATGTAGCTGTTTCCACCTCAAATATGAAATTTATATATAAACATAGCGCCTGTTTGTGAGCTCTCATGTATTTGCAGAGAACAGCTTTATCTCAGCATGTCCTTCGAGAATTTGCCACTGGGTCCTATGTAGATAGTGGTTTAACATGAGAGATAAATTATTTTGAGTATATCTAACTAAGGGCAAAGTAAGGTTTCATAAATGTATCTTTTTATATCAAGCTATGTTTTTTTAAAACAAAACTGCATGTATTTTGCAGAAGAACATTGTTTTGGTTATGCTTTGGCTCTGCGTGACAGTGCGGATGAATATGGTTATCCTACTGCTCATAAAACATTCACTTTTAGGCTTAAGAGAAAAAAGAAAACAGTTTAGATGGAAAGGATCTCAAGCTGATTATCTGAAGAAGTTACTGTAACTATACCCATTAATAGACACGGTACAACATCACTTGATATTTGAAGACATTTCTCATTTGTCAGGTTTTTGTCCTTAAAACGCTCTTGCTTCACATCCCTAGCCTCCATTGCTAATTCCAAAATGCCATTTTAGAGCTTGTAACGAAAGGCTTGAACCATTAATATGAAGACTATGCAGTTATTTGAGCGACATGGACCGAATGCTGAAGTGTGTGGATCACCTGAGTCTGTGCGTATCTCAACAGTGTTCGGCAGCAGCATCTATAGTGAAGCTGTAAGTTTAAATGCTTCAAAAACAGTGACGTTACTCCATCGATACTGGAAAAATATAGTTTTGCAGATGCAAAACTGCCTTATTGATAAAGTTTCTGTGCATGTGAATGTTTCCGTCTGTGTACATGCACAGTATGCATGTGTGAGAGCAGGAAAAAGAGAGTGTACTTTGCATAGATGGTGAAACATCATCCAAATGAAATGATCAGTTTATTAACCATTTAACCATTATCAACCACCTTGCCATCTGATTTCAGAAATCCACCAATTTTGTAGTAGGTTGTTATTTGGTGTGGGGCCATGATGGGCCAAGCTCCATTGGGTGGGCCAGGGCCTGTGGAGTCGGGCCTGAGGGCTTTGGCGCATCTTTTAAACTGTCAGCTTGAGATTTGAATCCATGGCAGAAGGAAATAGTTCTGCACAAAAGAGGGTTCCCTTTCGAAGGGAACTCAACAATACGTCATCGACGCTATGGGGGAACGCCTCAGGCGTGACAGGTGTCTGAAATCACAATCAAATCACGGCAATCACATTGACCGGCGACAGCCCGTGAATCATTAACGTGAATGATTAACGTGCGACCTGGAAGTATATAAGGGCGCCTTGCAAACATGACAAACCATCTTTTCGTCTTCAGGGACTGTTTTGTCTGTAACCGCTTTTGAAAATCAGGTATTTATTAAATGCACTGAGAAGGCTGAGTGTTTTCAACTGTGCTTTTTCTGTCTGGGAAGGAAGAGGGCGCACAGGCAGTTCTTGAGGGAACTGCCTGTACAATTGCGAGCGTTTTTCTTTGAGAACGCTCCGATCTCGTCTGACCCTCTCCTTGAGAGAAGAGGGCTCAGCGTCTGGGTGTAAAAAAAAAAAAAAAAAAAAAAAGGGATCCCAGATGAAGCCCGCCGATCGCCTTGAGAGGGGTATAAACCTCTCAGGCGATGCGGCGGCTGACGAGATTAAGCAGTGAGTGCTTTTCCGGACAAAAAGGAGATGGCTGATGAGGGTGGTGATAATCAATCTTCTCAGCCACCCTGCCCCGTGTATGCTGAACTGGTGGTTTTATGGTAACGTTGGGGGAAAAGTCGCTCACTATGAGAGCGTTTTTTCCCCAGTCATAAAACCACTAGCTCAGGTGAGCCTTTCATTTCTTCCCGATCTCATACTGAGATCGAGAGGACATGGAAGAACCCATACTCTGCCCGTGTCCACCGACATCAGCGGGCTAGTCTCACTGATGTTGAGGTGATAGGAGAGCATGGGTATGTGTCGATGCCGCCCATTGACGAGACGTTTGCAACTATCTCGTGTCTGGACAGGCGTCTACACTGAGAGCTCAAACCCTGCCAGTTGAATGGCAGAGCATACACGCCAGCGGGTCAGGCCGGTGCTACCCTGCACATCATGGCGGTGTTGCAGGTACACCAGGCCAATCTGCTGGGGGATCTCGTCCAGGGGGTGGGGCCCCTGAGGCGGTTACTGAGCTGCACCACGGAGTGATCCTGGCCGACATCGGGGAGAAGAGAGAAAGTCTTTCTCCTCGATTCGCTGCTTTCGCCCTCTGAGCTTTTTGGCACCTCCGTGTAGGCGGTGGCTGGAAAGTTCAGAGAGGCGAGGGCGCGCTCAGCTGTATTAGGACAAATACATACCGCTGAGATCCGTATCCACACCCAGACAGACGGGAGGGCCTGGCCCATCATGGTCCGGGGACCTTAGACAGGGCCAGAGAGCCAGTGTCGCCTCTCGTGCGCCTCCTCCGTGGAGGAGTAGATCGCTGTAGAGGTGCAACTCCCGCAAGAAGAGGGATCTGAGGGAGGTGATCCAGCACCATTGCACACAGCATCGGCATGGATCACCTCCCCCTGAGGGCGTGATTATATCTTAGCCCTCTCCTCTCTTTCACGCTTTCTACATCAGGCCTGAGGCTGGGCTCATGGTTAGAACAATGTTCTGTTGGCCTGCCTCTGCTTGGTTAGGAGAGTGCCTCTTTCAGGCATGTAAAGGTGGTAGACCCCATGTTCATAAAGAACTGTCTGGTAAGTCTTCACTTCGCACGCCGCAGGTGAGCTGAGTGGTCTTCTTTAAGAGTAATTTTGTGTGCAACTAACACTAAAATTTATCTCTCTACAGACCTCGTTCCCTGTATAGAGCTATGGGGTCATGTAAGGTACATTTTTGGATTATTAGGGCCCTGAAGTCCCCCTTTAGGTGGCTAGAACGACTATCTTAGCCCTCGGGCTGTTAGCCACCTCAGGGTAGAGTAGTTGGTCTCCCTCCCATAGGATTTTCATCTTGGAGTATAGACTGACGCTAGTGCTTCAGATAGATCTTATGTCCGGTCCATGGGACCGTCTGACTTCCTTCCTGAGTACATCGCCCCCTTGAGCTCTGTTTGGGTTTTCAGTGGGCTGAGCGATTCTGCAGCCAGTTGTATGAAATAATAACTATTTTTCTAGTAAGGCTGTGGCTCCTCCGAGCCCTCAGGTAGATCTATGCTTGCAGGCTGGCCCTCACCAGGGCCGCCTCTGTAGCTGGGGAGTCGTTAGGCCAAGGCCCGCCCCCTTCTCTGCATTCTGGGGCGACAAGTGTAATGCAGCGTGGTGCAGAGGCATGGTTTATAAAGATCCTGGGTTAGGCCTCAAATAGGCCTCCCCGGTACAATGTGTCTTTATTGAGCAGGGTTAGGCCGCCTTTCGCCTCACGAAGAGGCTGGGTCTGTCTGCCCGACCCTGCCGTGCAGAACTAGCATACGGATATGGGCTGCCAGTATAGGCTTTACTCACCTCGCTGAGCTACTGCTCGAGCGTCGGGTTGTAGGTGGTTGGCTCACAAACAAGCCCCACTCCCCTAGGTTGGGCACAGATACTTTTTCTGTCACCCCTAGAGCCACTGGCGGGCCCGCACCCTGGTAAACCTCAGGGTGAGGTGGAGAGTATTCCCCTGTGATACAGGGCAGGTCTGAGTCCTTCACTTTCAGTTCTGTATTATCCTACCTCGCACCACTATGGCTCGGGTTGAGCGGAAAGTTCTAGCCTTCACTTCTTTTTTGGTCGAAGTACGCTCCCCTGAAGCCAGAGCATTGCCATGAGCTGACGCCCATGCTTACAGATGGTAGGCCCCTGGCTCTGGGGCCTCCATTGAGGCAGAGTGGCGTATGTTGTACTCCCCTTGCTCAAAGGGTGCTAGCGCTTTTGCTGAGTACACTGCCATGGGCAATGTGATTAGGTACCAGAATGCTGTAGGCGCTGTGTAAACAGGTTATCTGCCAACGAAGGCTGCGCCATTAGGTAGTAGGCCTCAGCAGGCCTCCTGTATGGGCAGCCCCCAAGTGGGCGCTGTAGGCCAGCTCACTTCAAAAAAGTGTTGCTGGCCTTGGTGGTTCGGGCAGTTGACTCACTGATGGGTAGTAGGCCCTAAACAGGCCTCCTCGGAAGTGAGTCCCAACATTGTGGGACTTACTTGTTGGTGTGGTATGATTCCCAACAGTGTACCTTTGGAGCAGATTGACTTGCTGTCAGCTAGTAGGCCCAACCAGGCCTCCCTGATAGGCGAGTCCCCAGTGGGCTGGCCTTAGCAGGCCGCCTTCGAACCGTCACCCAGATTCAGGGCTCATAGCTACCAGTTGTTTAAGATTACTTTCAGGTAGTAGGCCTCCTCAGGCCTCCCTGAAGGTGAATTCCCACTTACGGTGGCTATCAGGTAGTAGGCCTTACCAGGCCTCCCTGTAGGCAAGCCCAAAGGACAGGCAACTGGACAGCTAGCCTGACCTACTATCAGGTAGTAGGCCTCACCGGGCCTCCCTGAAGGCATGTTCTCACGTAATGTGATTATCAGGTGGTAGGCCGCTAACCGGGCCTCCCTGAATGTGAGCTCCCAAGTATTGTGGCTGTCAGGTAGTAGGCCTCACCAGGCCTCCCTGAAGGTAGTTACCACATACTGTGGTTATCAGGTTACAGGCCTCACCAGGCCTTCCTGGTCATGAGCTCCCACATGCTGGGGTTATCAGGTAGTAGGCCTCACCAGGCCTCCCTGAAGGTGAGTTCCCCACATGTCAGGTTACGGGCCTCACCCGGCCTTCCTGAATGTGGGCTCCCACATATTGTGGTTATTAGGTTACAGGCCTCATCCGGCCTTCCTGGTTTTGAGCTCCCACACACTGTGGTCGCTAGGTTACAGGCCTCACCAGGCCTTCCTGGTCATGAGAGCTCCCACATACTGTGGTTATCAGGTTACAGGCCTCACCAGGCCTTCCTGGTCATGAGAGCTCCCACATACTGTGGTTATCAGGTTACAGGCCTCACCAGGCCTTCCTGGTCATGAGAGCTCCCACATACTGGGGTTATCAGGTGACAGGCCTCACCAGGCCTTCCTGGTCATGAGAGCTCCCACATACTGGGGTTATCAGGTTACAGGCCTCACCAGGCCTTCCTGGTCATGAGCTCCCACATACTGGGGTTATCAGGTTACAGGCCTCACCAGGCCTTCCTGGTCATGAGCTCCCACATACTGGGGTTATCAGGTTACAGGCCTCACCAGGCCTTCCTGAATATGAGCTCCCACATACTGTGGTTATCAGGTAGTAGGCCTCGCCAGGCCTCCCTGTGAGTGGTTCCCCAACGATGCTGGGTTCTGGAAGCTAGTGGCCGCCTGCTATCAGTTCAGCTGGCCTTGTTAGGCTGTTGCTAAAAGCGAGCTCGTGCCCTGGCTCAACTAAAGTGTTCATCCTCTGCTTCTGGTTCCCTCCCGGAACTTCTTACTCTGCCTACAGCCTGGTTTCCTACCAGTCGGTCCATTGCTCCCCTCACTGAGGGTCACTATGAGTGTTGGACTTTTGAGTCTGGTCAGACGGTTGTAGGCCTCTCGTGAGGCCTCCCAGTTAGATCAGCCCCTAGGCCTTCACAGGCCTCCTCAGTGTTTCAAACACAAACACTGGGTAGATCCGTGGATCGAGTAGAGAAACTCCCCTCTCTAGCAAGGGTTTAACCCCCTGGGGTCGGCAATCACGCCGGCGTGATTTGCGCGTTTTTTTTCACATAGCAGCTGAATAAACTTAAAATACTCCGTCATTTGTGGTCATACAGACTTAATAAAAACGAAAAAAGAATCTGTGAGATGTCTACTTTTGTATGTGTCCACTTACAATCAAAACAAAACGTTATGCTTTTGTAAAATAAAGAAATTAAACAGGGTGTGCTTTCTGCCTCTCCGTCTCGTGAACTTTTTTTTCTTGAGCACGTCTCTAAACATTTAAAATACTCAGCGAATACTTGTCACACATTTGTGAGCTCTATTTATAATCATTTAAGTGTGTAGTTTTAAATTATCTGATTCAAAACGAAAACAAATATTCTCTGTTTAAGTAATTTGTATAAAACCAACAAGATATTCAGTTTCTCTAACCCTTCCTCATTAGTTTTAATGTGACCACACCCACACGCGCAAAACATATAGAGATGCAAATCGTCCATGTGTCGCGCGAACGCCCCCATTACCTCAACAACAAAGCGGCAAACTTTATCAGTCCTCTTCAGTCGTCGAGTTTGGAAGACATGCTGTGAGATTATTGGGTTTACATCTGAAGAAGAAGATCGCGATTTGAAGACAAGAACGATTTTAAGGTAAGAAATAATCCTGAATTATATTAGTTAGTGTTATTGTTGCATAAACTTCATATTGCCATTGAACTGTTGCTCGATGCTTCAGTGAATGTCCCCTGCACGCGCTGTGAGAGTTTGAAAACGCAGTCGCGAGACGTGCGTTTGAAAAGCAAACCATGATTTTACTCCAATCTCATTTCATAACGTCATATCGATGTAAACATTTGAAGTAACATATGATAATCAATATGTTTTTCTCTAGTGTAGTGTTACTGAAGTGTTCCTTTTTAACTATGCCTGCTATACTGTTCTTATTATTTGATTCAGCCCTGCTGCAAAAAATACTTTCTTAGTTAGTATTTTTGTTTTGTTTCCAGTCCAAATATCTAAAAATTCTTAAACCAAGAAGTGTTTACTAGAGAAGTAAAATGACATAAGAAATTCTATTTTGTTTTAAGATAAAAAGAAAGTAATTTAAGTAATTTTTGCTTAAAACGAGCAAAATTATCTGCCAATGGGGTAAGCAAAAAATTCTTGGTTTCCATTTGAATTAAGATTTTTTTTCTTGTTTTCTATTCGAATTCAGATTTTTTTGCTTACCCCATTGGCAGATAATTTTGCTCGTTTTAAGCAAAAATTACTTAAATTACTTTATTTTTATCTTAAAACAAAATAGAATTTCTTATGTCATTTTACTTCTCTAGTAAATGCTTCTTGATTTAATAATTTTTAGATATTTGGACTGGAAACAAAACAAAAATACTAAGTAAGAAAATCATTTTTTGCAGTGCAGGTATATGCCTACAAGGCACAACAAATATATATATATGTATATATATATATATATATGTGTGTGTGTGTGTGTGTGTGTGTATTTTGTAAATTTTAAAAAGGAATTTTCACCAGAAATCTAAAATGTATTCCCACAATCATGCAGCCCTGGTTTCTTCTTGATATCAGCATGCTCACAGCTTTTTTATATATATATATATTTTTTAGGTAGCTACCCGTCCTGCTGACTTCGACATGAGCATGAGGAGGTAAAGTGAAAAATCAAACACCTTGGAAATGACAGGTATGCACTATGTTTCAGGAAAGGAAAGGTGTGTGACTGGTTAAGTCTCTGTCTTTAGTTCAGTGTGTTAAATAATGTGCTTTTTGCCATTTGTTGTGTATCTTTGGATGATGTTGTGTTGTAAATAAATTCAAACAATCAAAAAGCCATTTTTTTTTTAAATCTCCTCATTCTTTGTGCAAGGTAATGTAATGAGAGTGCCTGAGAGCTCCTAATAGGGCCATTATGGGAGGCTCTTTGTCTCTCTCAGGTGTGAAACACTCAATATTCATGGTGGTTAACGCCTCCTCGCATAAAGCTTTCTTACACAAAACATGTCATACAAATTTTAAATCAATATATTGTCTTATCTGAATGAGTATTCAGGATGATTTTCACATAGTTTTGGAGCAAATATTCTAGGCTACGTGATACAATTTTCAAAAGCCTTGCGACAAAATAATTAGTTTGTCTTTCATGACATTATTTCAGTGACTTTTTTTTTGGTCATTTTCACAAACCACGCATAAATGTTATTATCTCAAAACTACAAACTTTTACATACATGCTGCTGACATATTATTGTAGCAGAGTTTGTGCTGAATGCAGTGTAATAATACTTTAGTCATGAAAATGTCACAAGTAACAGAAATAAGCACAAATGTTAGAGCATGTCAGAACACCTCCAGGACCCAGAAAACACCTCAGACCCCTGAGGGTTAAAGCACTATGCTGAGTCATACTCTCCGGGATATCCCGTCTCTGAGATCCGGCCTGAGGTTCACTGCCAGCTTCGCAGTCCCTCGGGTTGGATGCTTTACCTAAGGCAAATGTCCAGAGGCTCTGTCTCCGGACAGACAGGAATTTGGCCAGACTGAAGTGTCCGACGTAGTGACACCAGGTCAGGCCGTCCTGGTGGCATTTCGGGTGGTATATTCCCCCGTATAGTGACTGGCTGGGGTTCCCTCGGGTTCCCTAGCCACATTTCCTAGAAGGGACCCCTTCTAATTTGAAGTTGTGGTCCTAGGCCTTTGAGCAGGCCCAGGTAGGCCTTCGGATTACATATTTGGAGTTCCTCCTGCTAGGCTTATAGCTTGGGCTATGACCGTAGGGAATGCTGTCACTGACAGCCCAGTGTGACCTGAGGGTGAGTGGTTCTTGCATTTCATTTGAACTTGCTGGTTCTGACAGTTGTCACTGCCTCCTGGCATGCACTCCCCTCAGCATGGCGGAGTGGGTATATCGTTCCCCATAGCGTCGATGACGTATTGTTGAGTTCCCTTCGAAAGGGAACGTCTCAGGTTACAACTGTAACCTATGTTCCCTGAGAACAGGGAACGAGACAATACGTCTCCCTGCCATGCCTCGGGGCCTGCCTACCAAACAGTCCCTTCAGACGAAGGATGATTTGTCATGTTTGCAAGGCGCCCTTATATACTTCCAGGTCGCACGTTAATCATTCACGTTAATGATTCACGGGCTGTCGCCGGTCAATGTGATTGCCGTGATTTGATTGTGATTTCAGACACCTGTCACGCCTGAGGCGTTCCCCCATAGCGTCGATGACGTATTGTCTCGTTCCCTGTTCTCAGGGAACATAGGTTACAGTTGTAACCTGAGACGTTTTTAAAAGAACTCCATTGTTTTTGTTTCTTATTTATTTACACTCTTGTGCCAACAAACTGTTATATTAAAAGCACTACCGGTATATCACTCGTATTTGCTAGTTGCTAGTCGAGCAATATGGCACTATAAGATATGGCACAGAGAGTCATATCACACTCCTACTCATGTGATATTGCTCATATATATATATATATATATATATATATATATATATATATATATATATAGATATAGATAGATAGATAGATAGATAGATAGATGGATAGATGGATAGATAGATAGAGACATCAGCCTAGCCTAATTAATATTCATAAGTCACATGAATCCAATACATTTACAACATAATAACTTAATACTTTAAGATAATACTTTAACATAATACTTTTTTTTTTAAATGAGAAAAATATGACTTTGCTTTTTTTTTATGAAGTAATAACTACACTGAATAAATGTTGGGATTGTTGTTGCTGAGAGAGTGTAATTTCACAAGTCTACCGCTAGGTGTCAGGGTTGTCTCTTACATACACCAGCTGCTGGTGACAGATCTTCCACACACATATCAGTTTGATGGATGTAGTATTTGAAGTTTTATGGAGCTTTACAGGATTATCGAATGACAGTGTTTGGCTCTTCTCTGTAAGCTGAGAAAGATCAGCACTGTCACACAGTAATGATTTTGAGAAGGTCAATATTTCTTCTGGGGGTTAAAGCATTGAGCCATGACACTTTTATTGCAGTGCTGTAAAGATAGAAAAAAAAGAGTCTATTATTCACTCTTTGGTCACTTAATAAATCGATAATATCCACATTTGTATTCATGCAGAAATTAATTATGCTATGTAGGTTACTATTAATGCTCATTGTTCTAACCCATGTACACAGCTGCTATAAATACATCTTCATTACATGACCTGGTCTTAAGACAGCCATTATATCAGCAGTGCTAAATAGCAAGATACAGTTTAAAGCCTCAATATCAACAGAAACACAGTTCAACTTTATTCAGCAATAAAATGGTTGTACAATTTCTTCCTTCTTTTTGCTTCATAAAATTTGCTAGGTATCTTAAGTTTTTGCTTAATAAAATTTGCTAGGTATCTTAAGTTTTATGTTTTCTTGATGTGTTTTAGTGTTGTGTTAAGTTGGCTTGATAGACTGTAAATATGAAATTCAAATTAAATATTTTGATGTTGTTAATGGTCTTTCAAATCACCTTGCTGAAATGGTAAAAGTATATATTTTTTTTACCCTATACCCTATGGAGTAGGCTAATGCATCTATTGTTCCCTTTCGAAAGCTACAATCGATGCTGCGCTGCTTAGCGCATTGGGAACGTCTTTAATCGTGACCTGCTGTGAATATAGTGTGTAAACACGTCGATGAAATCGACCGGAAGTAATATAGCCTCGGTCGGTGACGTCAACGGCGCGCACCCGCGACGCGAGGCTATAATTAGATGAGCCGCAGGTGCATCGTCAGGTCTTTTGTCTTCAGAGATCTCTCTGTGTTTGGTGTGCAAGCATTTATCTCCTCTCTATCTACTACAGATCTTTGTTAGGAGTTATTTAGTTTATCACTGACAGTGTGCAGATTTTCTCTTTCTCATCTCTCTACGATCTAAAAAGGAGAAAGAGAAATGTGTCGACGGAGTAAGCGCTGTGTCCCTCCATGTTCTCGTCCTATGTCAGAACTGGATACACAAGCTTACTGCTTTGTTTGTTTGGAAAAGAGCATGCTGCCCTTGCGTTTGAGCATGGTGAATTCGAGCACAGTGGAATGTTCACAGTTAAAGTGCTTCGCGTTCGCTTTGCTTATTTCAAAGGGGTGGCACCCACAATGCGATTGTGGGGCTCGCGTGTCGATCTGGCTGAGAAGCGAGAGACGGGTGCGTCCTTTTCGCTCGCTCTCTCTCCAGATCGCGATGTCCTTTTGCCTGACTACCGAAGCGTGCCTCGGCGCTTCTTCGGCTCGGGCAGAGGACATTTAATCTCGTGAGTTTGCCGCCTACGAGCGTTCCTCCCGTGATAATAAAAGGAGAACTGCTCGGGGCGATCGTTCGTGCAGTGGCCAGACTACACTGATCACAACAAAAAGACACTCAAAGATTATAAATAAAGATGTAAATATAATATATATATTTATACATGACGTGCCTTTGTGCCCTCGACGTCGACCAATTCGACTATCGCAGGTGCAAAGGCACGCGATTATATGATGCTGTCTCAGATTGGAGAGACGCGCGCGAGCTTTCTCTCCCCTGGGATCGTATTATCACATGCATTTTCAGCGGGTCAGGCTGGTACCGCGCTGTACACTACAGGCATACCAGGCTGATCTTATGAAAGATTTAAATACAGCCTGTCATCCAGACCGTGTCTGATTGATATTTGGCTGTATTTATTGCTGATGAATTGAATGATGATGAGAAATCAGATATTCAATGCAATATATCAAATGCTTGTAATAATTTATTGTCTGGCTGTTCTTTGGCCACATTTAATTCTGAGGGATTAAATATTGTAAAAGCCATCTAAAAAATATATATATTATGATGGACTTTGAGAGTACCGACTCCGAGCACTTCTCTCGTTATGATAAAGCGTGTGAGAGGTTACTCGAGTTGGTGACTCGTGCAGTGGCCAGATTACAGCTAGACTGTCCTCCTTGAGGATCTCCATGACGTTAACTCGTGCATGGGGAAAACCTTATTCTTTGTGCCCTTGACGTCAATTTATTAGACTATCATGGGGGCATGTGCATACGATGATGCGCCAGTCCGAAGAGACGCTCGCTGGCTATCTCTTCTCTGTGGCTCATCGTCATTTAAGGAGTCAGCACTCCCCACCAAGCCGTGTATAATGTCATCCACGCTGGTGGGGGTCAGACTGGTGCTGCTCTGCACACTATGGCAGTGTTGCAGACGTACCAGGCTGATCTGATTTAAAAAAAGAGGGCTCAAAAGCAGAGTGTGGCGAGTTGCGTTCCCCCTCGTAATGACTGGGGACCGGTTTGTCGCGCTCAGCAGCCTCATAATATACCAGAGACAGAAATCCTGAGTTTTTTGTCCCAGGTCTGTGGGGGTGTGCCCCTCCGGGATAGGGCATGTAAAATACATCAATCAGCTCCTACCTGACACCCTCACGAAACCACTGTTACATCCCTGCCACCTTTGGTGATTCAGGGGGTAGCGGTGTCCAGCGAAATGTTGAAGGTTCTGTTGTTTCCTGTTATCGCCCAGGACACAGAACATTTAACATTCCCCCAATTCGAAGTATTAAATTTGGTACCCTTTAAGAGACTTTGGCAGTGTGAAAGCTACTGCCGAGTATCTCTTTTTGTGTCCTAAAGACAGTAAAAGGAATATGTTGCCCTCCTCGTTTTAACGGTGTGTTCCCACTACCATAAAACAGAAGTAGGCGCATCTGCTGTCACAAGAAAGAAATGGGGGACTGCGTCTGTTTTTAGATCTTTGAGGCTTGAACCGTTCCGTCAGAACGCTCAAGTTCAAGATGCTAACTATCAAGTAGATCGTGTTGCAAATTCAACATCATGATTGGATCTTCACGGTCGATCTTAAAGACGCATATTTTCACATAGAAATATTGCCACAACACAGGAAGTTCCCGAGGTTTGCTTTTGGGGGCGAAGCCTACCAATATCGGGTTCTTCCATTCGACCTAGCCATGTTACATAGACGATTGACTGATACTGGCACAGTCTCAGGAGCTTGCGCTTTCGACATCAATATCGATCCACGCTTCTCTCTATGGGGTTGAGTTGCAACGCTAAGAAGAGCGTTCACTCTCCAACGTGCTTGGGGTTTAAATGGGACTCTGTCACCATCGGGGGCACAACTGTCCCCCGCTTGTCAAGACCATTTTTTAACACCCTAAAGCAACATCTGGCTAGGTCAGGATAGGTCTCATGGCAGCTGCGTCCACAGGGATCCCTCTGGGCCTTTTGCACATGAGACCACTTCATTTGTGGCTCAAATTCCCCAAGGGCAAATAGAGGCAAGAGCACGCATTGGGTGCTTTGTGTCCTTTCTAAAAATCCATGTTTATGGTAAGTCACGCGCTGAACGCTTCGTGTACTTTCTAAAATCCATGTTTATGGTAAGGGTTACGCGCTGTAGCTTCGTTCCCTTTCTACGTGGTTCAGACCCCGGTTCCTCACCTTGGGTCCCACTCTTGGTGCGTCTTCTCGTCGCATAATGCTAACGACAGACGCCTGCCTGTCGGGCTGGGTAGCGGTCTTAAGTGATCGTCCAGCCCAAGGGTTTGGGGAGGCATCATCTTGACTAGCAAATCAATTGCCTCAAGTTGATGAAATATGTATTTCTGGCCCTGAAATACTTTCTCCCTCAGTTGAGAGGCTGTCATGTCCTAGGCTGTCATGTCCTAGTGCTAGAGCAGCAGCCTCTTACTTAAAATCACCAGGGAGGTCTACACTCACGCAATCTGTACAGAATAGTGAGGCAGATTTTCTCTGGGCCCAGGAAAAGTTCCTGTCACTCAAGGGCAGTGTACATTTCCAGGGCATCTGAATGTGGGAGCAAATTTACTGTCCGGACAGAAATTACCAATGGGGGAGTGGAAATTCCACCCAGATGTAGTAAAACAGATCTGGATCAGATTTTATGAAGCGGAGGTGGACCTCTTCGCCGCCCAGCGGACAGCGCAATGTCTCCTCTTCTCTCTGAGTCACCCAGCCCCCTGGGTCTGGATGCGATTGCGCACACATGGCCCAAAATGCGCCTGTATGCGTTTCCTCCAGTGGCTCTGCTCCCAGGAGTTCTAGCCAGAGTTCGCCAGCAAGGGTCTTGCCTCTTACTGATAGCGCTGCGTTGGCCGAACAGAGTATGGTTCTTGGAGATATTTCTCTCCTCAACGGCTCGCCATGGGCGATTCTGGAGAGGAGGGATCTTCTCAGGCGGAGGGTACGATATTCCATCCCAGGCCCAACCTGTGGAATCTTCATGTTTGGCCCCTGATGGGTACCAACTGAGGGACACTGGGCTTTCGCCTGCCGTTATTGGGACCATTCTAAGTGTTAGGACTCCCTCCACTAGAAAGAGTTATGCAACAAATGGGGTGTCTTTGAAAGGTGGTGTGTTGTACATAATGCAGATCCGGTCAACTGCCAGATTGCTTCAGTTCTGGATTTCCTGCAGGAAAATTATCAACAGGTACATGCCCCGCCACTCTCAAGGTTTATGTGGTCGCTCTTTGGCTTGCCACGCCTTGGTTGACGGGGTGCCACTCGGGAGACATCCTCTGCTCGCTCGCTTCAATATTGGGGCCAGATGACTGAGGCCCTCCCGTAAGAACCAAAGATCCCTTCGTGGGACTTGGCAATAGTCCTAGAGGGTCTGGTTGAGACCCCCTTTTTAACCTCTAGAGTCAGCGTCTGATAAACTTCTGACCATAAAGATGTTTTTTTTTTTTTTTTTTTTTTTTTTTTTTTTCTTATGGCTATAACCTCTCTAAAAAGAATCGGGCACATGCAGGCTCTGTCAATATCGCCACCCTGCTTAGACTTTGCCCCAGGAATGGTGAAAGTGATTTTGCATCCTCATCCTGATTACCTGCCTAAGGTACCATTCTCGGCTGTACATCCGGTCACTCTAGAGGCCTTCTGCCTTCCACCGTTCACAACGCTGGAGCGGGAGAGATCTCACAGACTGTGTCCAGTCCGTGCCCTTCAGGCCTACGTCCACCGCACTAGCCAGTGGCGTAAGTCAGAGCAACTATTCGTTTGTTATGGGGGCAGCAACAGAGGTGCTGCCGCCACTAAACAGACCATGTCACATTGGGTCAGGGATGCTATTGCTCTTGCCTATGAGGCGCGCGGCCAAGCTTCGCCAACGGGTCTAAGGGCTCACTCCACCAGAGGGGTCGCCTCCTCTGCTGCCTTGGCAAGAGGTGCCCCCTTGCAGTTTGTTTGTGATGCGGCAGGCTGGTCCTCTCCGCACACATTCATAAGATTTTATAGTTTGGATGTTCATACCACTCCGGGCTCTCACGTCCTTGAGTCGACATCGCAAGCTAATGTCTAGGGCTTTCCTACGTTTCTTGTGAGCACACCTACACAGCCGTAGGGAGTCCAGACACCTTCAAACACGGCGGCGTGGGTATTCTCGTTCCCAATGCGCTAAGCAGCGCAGCATCGATTGTAGCTTTCGAAAGGGAACTTCTCCGGTTACTTAACTGTAACCTTGTTCCCTGAGAAAGCGGAACGAGATGCTGCGCTACTTTGCCGTGCTGATGATGTCCCAGGACTGCTCTTCAGACAAAATATCCTGACGATGCACCTGCGGCTCATCTAATTATAGCCTCGCGTCGCGGGTGCGCGCCGTTGACGTCACCGACCGAGGCTATATTACTTCCGGTCGATTTCATCGACGTGTTTACACACTATATTCACAGCAGGTCACGATTAAAGACGTTCCCAATGCGCTAAGCAGCGCAGCATCTCGTTCCGCTTTCTCAGGGAACAAGGTTACAGTTAAGTAACCGGAGAAGATCTCCTGGTTTGAACAGCGACAACAATGGACTTTCAGAACATTCATTCATTGAGAGTTTACATTTTTTTTTTTAAACTGGACACTAATTTCCTCTTCAGACACTCAACAACAAATGTCACATTAACAGCTGACATACAAGATTTATTTACTTTAAAAGTGTATGTTTTTTATATACTTTATTTATTGCCAACAGAGCCCATGAAAAGCCTTTTGAACTCAAGGAAGATCAAGTAACCCCCAATAGCCCATGGAAGTTGCCAGTACAATATTTGATTTAGGCTAAGACATTCATTCATTCATGCATTCATTCAAATAAATGATATAGATTATCATATTATTTAGATCTGAAATTTTAATTATTTTAATATAGTTAACATTTAAATAATTAATTATTTTAATAGTATTTACATTTACAATTTGGATTATTTAAATATTATTTAGATCTTAAATTTGGATAGTTTTAATAGCCTATAATTTATATTTAAAATTTTGAATATTTTTATACTATTTAGATTTGAAATTTGGATTATTTGAACATTATTTAGATTTCCAATATGAATTATTTTAATATTTACATTTAAAATATATGACTATTTAAATATTATTTACATGAAAAATTTCGGATTATTTCTTATTAACATTTACATTTTTATCATTTTAATATTATTTACAATTAAAATTTGGATTATTTTCATTTTAATTTTATAATATATAAAAATAATCAACTTGCAGCCCCCTTGGAAAATACTAAGGCCCCTAGGTGGCCCTAGTCCCCTGGTTGAGAACCACAGCTATAAACCTTAATTTGCCCATCCTCAGCTCTCTGATAATTGTGTGTCTGTATGACAGAATGTGGCAGATAGTTTCTAAGACAAATCCGTTGTCTAACACTAACAAGCTTGGCCAGTTCCTTCATTATGCTTTGGATGAGTGTATTTATACAGGCCTGATCTTTGTCTCAGTCTGTTACTATGGTAATACAGAGCGGCACAGAGAGATTGAGGTCAGAGAAAAGGACACGCTGCAGTGTACCGTATACAAAGTAGCCACAGTAGGACTTTGCATATGAACATCTCTCAGCGAGTATCCTTTCATTCTTGCATACGGTATTGAGATTTGAACTAGTGTACTCGTATGCATCTGTTACCACCAGCCTGCTCTTTTCAACACAAGACAAGTCTTTGTAACGAACACCAAGTACACAAAGTACAAGACAGTGTACAATCACTTTGTGATTAAAACAAGACCCTCATTAAGAACAGAATCTTAAGACTAGATTGTTAAATCACAAAAGAAAATGTGAATGGTGTAAGTCAAGCAAAAGTTTGTAGGGCTTTGCTGGTTCAGTGTGATTTTTAGGGCATGCTGTGGTCGGTGGTTGCCTGATATCTAATTTTTCATTTTGGTTCTGTTTTTTTGTTTTTGTTGTTGTTGCTATGCTAGTGTTTGGGGGGTGTTGCAGTAGGGTGTTCTGTGTGATTTTTCTATATTTCTGTTTTTGTGGTTGATTGCAAGTTGACAGACTGTTAAGTTGTCTGAGTATATTTTAATTTTTATTTATTTATTTGCTTGTTTGTTCAGTGTTTTTTGCTCTGTTTTTGGGTGTTGCTATGCAGTTGCTAGGGTGTTCTGAGTAGTTGATAGGGTGTTGCTAGGCGGCTGTATAATTATACAACTAACTCTATCTTTTAGCCGAACGCCTATGATGTCACTGTCCGATGATGGCCAGTCGAGATATGCATTTGGCACACGTGCTTCAGACACCGGACACGCTAGAGGCGTTCCCCAAAGTGTCAATCACCATGACGCAGCGCAAGTTCCCCTTCTCAGGGAACCACGGTTAAAGCCGTAACCGGAGGCGTTTTATTTACATCTTTCCACGGTTGAAACACAGATTGAGTGATTACATGAAAGGAATTTCCAACCCCATATTACGGCAATGTGTATGTATTTTATGAGGTGGGTAATTTGTACGAATTCATGCGACCTCACTCGTACGAATTCATAAATTTTTTGTTAAATCGTAAATCTTTACGAGTTGCCCAGTTTAGACAAATCGTACGAATTTGTACGAATTAGCCAACTCATACTCACTCGTACAAATTCATACGACCTCACTCATACGAATTCATAAATTTTTTGTTAAATCGTAAATTTTTATGAATTGGTACGAAGGACCTACCCCTGACCCCACCCCTAAACCTACCCATCCCTGGGGTTTAGACAAATGGTACGAATTTGTACGAATTTGTAAAAATTGGTCATGAGATAGCATTGGGATTTCGGTAAGTTGCACTGTATCTTTCAACATACCTATTCATTGTTGTTTTCCGGGATATAACTTATAATAAAGTACCCCTATTTTTAAAGGTTCCTGATTTTGTTCTCCTACAACAGGGTATAGGGTATAACAATGTATAAGTTAGCCGAGCACTAACGTGGATAACTGATGTAACATTAAAGTTTGCAAAACAAATCTTGCTCCATCCTTTATCTTTACTTAAAGTAATAAGAATGACAGACAATCTGCATTAATAAACACATATTTAATTTAGGTAATAGTGGCCCACAGCTGATTAGCAGAAATATTTCAGTAAGACAGTTAACGCGAGTTAGCCAGTTAGCTAGAAACGTATACAATATAAAACATAAAACTACGTATTTTGAAGGTAGAACATTTATATATCAATAATTAGTCATACTTGGTTGTGATTCAAATAAAGTTGGTCCAAATAAACTGGCTGACCCATCTTTCCAGAGCAAGTGTTTTGCGAATCCTTCGTCGAACTCTGGACTCTGTGTTTGAAGGCTGGGCAAGTTTTTGCGGGCAAACAACGTACAATTTAGGCAGGGATTATGTAAATGTATAGCTGCTTTTATATAGCTATTATTTTAACTATTATTGCATTATTTGCCCTAAACTCAACAGAAGAGAGATTTTCTTCGCAAACAGTATGAGTTGCAGTCTGAACACGTTTTTCCCTTTTGATTGACAGTATATAATCGGCATATTGGTGACAATTGTAATTCTCTTTTAAAAGCCCTTTGAAAAATGGTATTTCTCCTCAACAAGCTGCACAATCTGAGGTCAATTGTCTATAGCACAAATGCTACATGATTTACTAACCATTGTTTAATAATTAGGGTTAGAGATTTGTTCAAATCAAGTATGAGTATGTTTGCCTTAACAAGCACCATAATAATGAGTCCTGGAGTTTACCCTGGAGAATGTTCCTTAAACGTATTCTACTCTGCTTCAGAAATGCTCAGTCTGTTTTTTTTTTCTCCTTTAATGATTCGCTTATCACTGGACCATTCAGGACTTTGTGCTCCAGGTTGCATGACATCTCATTTGCTTCCTGCCGTGGACACAATGTCAGGCTAATGAAAATCCCATGGGGTAGCAATGGAGGAGATTAACCGCTAATTTGCTCCCTTTGTCACAAGCAATAATTTTGCCCTGTTGTACAAAGGTTCATTGATTGAGGTCGGTAAATTCTCCTGCCATAGATTAAAGAGAGAAAACCTCATCTGAACTGCTTGCTCTCAGAGCATGAAGAACCTTGTCCAAACGAGACATTTGGAGGAATGAAGAATGAGGTTAACGATAGAAAGAGAGGGATAATCAGACATTTAACACATTTATCATGATCATGAGGCTTGTTAACTTTACAGCCATTCAAGGTCATGTGATCAAGCTGTGTTCTGTAATTTATAGTAGGCTATTGTGCGTATCCCTTGTTTTTTTAATAAGATCTCCCGAATGGTTTCTTTTTGGTTTAAAGGGACAATTCATCCAAAAATGAAATTCGTTCCAGACTTGACTTCTGTGAAAAGAAGATATTCTGAAGAATGTTTATAGTTTATTTTTGGCCATACAATGAAAGTCAGTGGGGTGCGATATCATTGATATGGAAAACAAATCATGAATTTATAAAAAAACAAAAAAAACAATGACAGAATTATGAATTCCAATTAAAAATTATTCATTAAGAATGTTAAATACTACACAAAAAATATATATACCACAACCATGCCTTTAAATATGTGTCTATTCCTCACACCTTACATGGCTTAAGAACACTTAAAATAAAGAACATATGATGCTAATAACTTTTCTTTTAATAACAATGGATTTTTTTTACTTATTCAAAACAGCTGCCTATCATTGTAGTTTGCTCTGCTACTGTTTACCTGTCTAATATATATTTAAAGATGGCAGTGATGTAATTATCTCATGATTGATATTGTAATTAGGTTACAATGCTATTTACATAAATAAAATACAGACCTGAAATTACACTAATGATTGATTACGTACCCCAACTGCATTCTCGTAATTAGCACTTTGGAACTATATCTTCATGAAGAGCCATTCATGGTCAAGAAAATACAAGAAAATCACTTGCTTGATGGAGTGAAAGCACTCAGAGCATCTGGTATTTTATGCGAATAAGATCACTAGGTGCATTTGTATTTCCTACTGCTGAGCTTATGAACTAATTTCTCTGCTTACCAATAATTGCACATGAAACCTTCAATCTGCTGACCCCAGAGCAACATATTATGCATTCATTAAAATATTTTCTTTCGTCTCAATGAATAGCTCATGAAAACCCTAATGCTGCGCTCTCTCTCCTGCTTACAGCGAGTGTTTAAAGCACGCTCAGAGCTGGTTGGGCTTATGGGCCTGTGTTCTCACTGAGGGCGTCATCATTATAATCAGAGGTTGTAATACATAGTCAAACCTCTGTTCATAAGAAAGCAATTTTAGAGCAGCAGGGAGGAGTTGGCCATGATTAGATTACAATGTGCTTGCCGACTCACTCTGTGCTCTGATTGGCTGGAGTTTTGCATATTTTATCTGGTTTTGTTTGAAGGACAAATTTACTTAGGAATTGTATGGTAAAGCTTTATTGACAGTGTCTGCACCATGCTATGGATTATCTCAGAAAATAATTTGGGTGTTGAAACCAGAACTATCATTTAAAGGGACAATGTGTAGTTTAAGTATTTTATTAGCTAAAACCAATGTCTTTATTCATAAATGTGTCCTCAATTGTGTACAATTACCTCTCCCAATTATCCGACTTATCCTCGTACGCAAATAATTTCTTATCTTTATTTACATGGGACAGGTAACTCCACAGAGGCTTCCATGTCGTTCCTCCATCTTGAAAAACTATAATAGCAGAGAGGGACAAAAAGCACTAGGCTACCTCAACGCGTTTCCACAACGCATTTTCGTTCACGATAAGGAGAGAGGCGTAATGCGTGTCACTGCCCCGGTACTTCATAATTCAGGATACTTATGCCAAGCCACAGGAGAAATGACAAAATTGAATTTAAAAGGAAATGTGACAGGCGAATTCAAAAACCGAGGGTAAATAACGGGATAGCTTTACCCAGTTGGAAAGAGCTAATGAAGGAGAAATACTTTGAAAGGGACTCTGAAGTTGCCTGCTTTCTTCTCGACAGGTAAGTCAATGTTACGGTCTAAATTATAAGCTTCTTTTTCATTGCTTGGTTGTGTAAGCAGCATAACAGTAGAACATGTAACGTATGGTTAAACTCGACGAAGGGCTATTGTTGTTATAGCTTCTTGGTACATAACGGCTACCGTAGTTGCAACACGCATTTGAAAAAGCGAGGAGCTAGAGAGCACTATTCGTTTGAATCCAAAATACAATTTCACCGCTAGATGGGATAAATTCCTACACACTGTCCCTTTAAATCTGATTTAATTCAAATCTGATCACAGATAGTACAGCTTGTAGTATGGTATCATACATTTTTGCGATTTTTGCCTTTATTATGATAGGATAGTAGAGTGGACAGGAAGCAAGGTGGAAGAGTAATAGACGGGGACGGGATCGGAAAAGCCACGAGCCGGGACTCGAACTCGGGCCGCCCGAAGCACAAAGGCGATATATGTCGGCGCGCTGCCCACGAGGCTATTGGCGTTGACTGTATTGTGTCTTTTTTTTACCCTGCTCCACACGTGAACATGAATGGTTAACGTTTTTGATTAAAGATTATGAGTGCACATGCATTTTTACAAAATAATGATGTGCACGGATAAATCATTCAAATAAACACTGCAACATTTTGTAAAAACAGTCAATTATGATTTCATGGAAGCTTTCAATAGAAAGAGCAAAGAAAACCGCTCTCTGTTGAATAGGCTGTCACTATAACAGATCTGTGTCAAATTTACGGCTAATGTGTGCCATTTAGCTTTCACAGTGAAGGAAAACTAGTCTGAATAATTAACAAGCACATGATTTCTAAATGGGGCCATGCATTTTAAACAAAATGAAACTTTTCCTTAGTGAGCACTCAGATAATTGATAAATGCAAGAGAAATTAAAATTACAGCTGGAGTCCAAATGGGAGAAAACACACTGTGCATGCATACTGTGATGTTTCTGAATGGGGTCCATGCAGTGTTCACACAGAGAGAACGGAAATCGCACGCAGGTTATAACAAAGATGATTAAAAGGTCAAATAAAGGGAAAAATGAAAACTCATTGCTCATGGGCATTTGATTTATGCAGACTAAAGTTAACCTTCATTTGCTGACTGACTGTTGTTAGGTTGAAGTTCAGGGAAGAATCTGTGAGATTGAACACACTCTAATATTAGACCTGACAAATTTGGACATTGTGCTGCTGGGCAAGCTATTGTATTATGACGCCTGAAACCAGGCTCAGGACCGAAAGAACACTGCATGGGTAGGAAAATAATTTAGTTTGAGCTTGTTACACCACCTCTTGTTCTTAAGAAGAGAACTGTCAGAGCACTATGAAATTCTGCTATATATTATATGAACTTACTAATTAACTTCTATATATGAACTTCTGTATTATTGTGTTTTTATGGTTTGAATGATGTGCATGTCTCTATGTACCAAGGGGCTTGGCTGGTTATCTTGTCCAGTATCGGTATGCCAACCCCCAGCTGGTTAATATCGTAACTACACACTGTAGGCAAAATCTTAATTCTAAACATTGTTCTAAATATAAAAGAATAGTAGAGTCCACAACACACCAATAATGATTATGGCACAGAGAAACAAATCACTTTCAGATTTCGATTTTTTTTCCAGCTGATAAATGTTAAAAACATTGACAGCCAATCAGAAGCTTGAGCATTTAAAGCGACAGACAGAATGACTGGTGTGGACGCTAATATAGTTACCGCTATAGCTAATTTTATTATCATCATTTGGTATGGATTTAATCACATTTAATGAAACTGAAAATCTAATGCAAAAAAAGTATTTATCTTAAAATGGTAGTTTCATGGATTCTCATTATCTACATGAATCTGTGACATTTTAAAAACAATTACCATAATATGGGATCAAATGACCTAAAACTCAGTATTAAAATGACCTAATAAACATTACAGTATCATTACAAGTCATTTTTAAGGGTCAGATCAGGTTGAAATAGCTGTGAAATAACAACTGTACGGTTTTTTTTTTCTGCCATGAGTAAAGGAGTTGGAATATCCTCGACAGATTTTAAAGAAGGGGCAACCCATGATGTGCAAATTGAGATGTTATTTTGTATTCAACGTAGACAAGTGCTCCGTCAGTGTGTGTATGTCTGTGTGTGTGTGTATGTCTGTGTGTGTGTGTGTGTGTGTGTGTTTGCAAAGTGGTAGCACCTTTGATGTTCGAGAAAGAGCCGTCAGAAGTGTCGGGCTTAAGCAAATCAAGTCTTGATGCAAAACGAGCCCTAAATCCGTACAATAAGACAGGGGAACAAGCTGCACACAGGTCTAAGATAAAAATTGCTTTCTCTCAGTTTTCTCACTACAAATTCATATTCATAAGTCTGGAAATACTGCCTTCAGTGTACAACTGGGTCCTTCGGGGCTTTAGCAACCTGAGGATGTTTAGAACTAAAGGGAAGGCTTCTCTCTTTGCATTACTTTATCCGCCATTACGTGAGTGAGCGATTCTTTTAAATTTAGATTTTTTTTTTTTTAATTGTCTTTAGCGTTGTTATTATTATAGTTATTGTCCTTGGTGTGAACGCACCTTAACAACTGAATGTTTTCACTATTTAACAGAGTCAAATCTGAAATCCTGCTAGAATTGAGGGCACACAGCATGAAGAAAGGAAGGAAACTCAGAGAAAAGAAATCATGGAGAAATGTTTTCTCAACGGAGAGCACACAAAACAGAGAATTATGTTTGAGATAGAGGCTCTGACAGGGGGAAAACAGGAAGACATATCAAAGATCTCTGTATCTAGTTCACTCCTGGGTGCTTCTGAAATGGTGCACATCTCTACATGAAAGGAACCACGCAGACTGGTTTATTTTATCGCTTGCATTTAAAACAATGTTTTGTCTGGAATTTGATACATAACATAACATGAACTGTCACATATTGCTGCTTCGCTGTTTGAATGGGTGGAGGTGCAACTTTTTTTTACTATAAAGCATCTCAGTGTCAATGAACACTAAAATTAACAATGTTCTAAAAAAGTTTTAGCTGTAAAACTATTGTTTCTAGGTGTCACTTGGTTGCTAAAGAATGAGCAGTAAGACTGCTTTTTGCAAAACTGCAAAAAGAAGCAGTCTTTACCCAACAATGAAAATCATGTTGTTTCAAACCTGTAGGAACACAAAAGAAGATATTTTGAAAAATGTCATTATTTTCTCAGACTTATATCATTTTAAGAAAGACTTGAGCGTGAGTAAATTACATAACTTAATTTTTTTGGGTGAACTAACACTTTAATTCTACGGGCCCTATTTTAACGATCTGAAACGCAAGTATCAAACGCGTAACGCAAATAACTTTGTGGGCTGATCTCCGACGCAAATCTAAAATGGGTTGGTCTGAAGTAGCTACATTACATAGGTGTGGTTTGGGCGTAATGTGCAATAAACCAATCAGAGCGTCATCTCACATTCCCTTTAAGAGCAGACGCGCTTGATTGCTATTATAACGGCGGATTTGCCAGGCGCACGCAACTTACATGATGGTAAAGGCGATTTCACTCTTCAGAAATTAGTTTCCTGGTTCTTGACGGACAACCCACTTTGTCATATGTCCTTATATACCAATGTGTCTTGCCATTGATCAAACAGGTTTGATCCGTCATTACTACAATTAGCCTGAATAATTTGGGTAAATGTGCAAGCTAGATTTATGCCTATTTTTTCACATCTTCATGGACACCACAATGATTTCCTCCATGTGGTAATATTTTTCCCCCATGTGGTAATATTTTTCCCCCATGTGGTAATATTTTTCCTTGTAATTATGTAACTGCTACGTCTGTGTAGATGAGAGAAGCAAAGTGTATGCACGTTGTGCACACGCAACATTATGGCCAAGCATGCGCCCTTAAAATAGCATCTTAATGACGCTATTTTAGCGCTATTAACGCTAACACTATTTCACAGGCTTTAGACTAGGTTTTTCTTGGTCTGTGGCGGAATTGCTTTCTGAAACTTCAAAATAGCATTCCGTAATTTACCAACGTGCGCCTGTGGAGGGAAAAGTCCGCTGTGCGTCAGGTGCAAAATAGGAATGAGACATGCGTCGCCGTACAAAGTAATTTGCGCTGGGTGCAAGATAGGGCCCTACAAGTCAAAAGACTACTAACGGCTAACTACACTTTTTCTAATCACATCACTTTGATTAAATTCTCTGCTTCATGTTTAGGCTGTTCTAATTATGTTTCCTTGCAAGGTAGAGGAAATTTGCATTTAATGCAAGTGTCTGATTTGATTAAAATCAAAAGGTATAAAAACAGAAAGTGGGGAAAGAGCAATCTCATGCTGATTGTTCTATTGTTTTACAACAATCAATCTTAACAAAACTGAAGCCAGTTTGTGTTCAAAGGTTTGATGTGAATAAGAAGTAAACAATACATCATATTTGAAGGCATTGCTGGGGTGTTCAGAGTGGTTTCTTTGTAATTTCTTTCTTTAGAAACTGCTTAGCAACACCCTAGCAACCACCTAAATAGTTCAGACTGGTCGCTAGGGTGTTGCTATGCAGTTGCTAAAGTGTTGAAGCCTCCTCAGGTGTTGCTATTCAGTTGCTAAAGTGTTGAGAATGGTTGCTCAGCTGTTGCAGTTGCTAAAGTGTTGAGAATGGTTGCTCAGCTGTTGCAGTTGCTAAAGTGTTGAGAATAGTTAGAGTTTTGCTGGGAAGTTTCTTACTGGTCCAGGTCCAACAGGTCCAAAAATGAGTTCAAGATAGTTGCATGGCTGCAACTATGGCTGCAAGTTCCGTTGAACTCAGTTGGTAACAACAGAACTTGCAAACATATTTGGCTATGGGGAAACACATCCCAGAGTCGTTGCTAAGGTATAGGTATACAGATGCAAGTGTTGAGAGTGGTTGCTCAGGTGTTGCTATGCAGTGGCTAAATGTTAAGAGTGGTTGCTCAGGTGTTCCTATGCAGTTGCTAAAGTGTTGAGAGTGGTTGCTAGGGTTTTGCTGGGCAGTTTCTTACTGGTCCAAGTCCAACTGTCCAAAAATATAGTAAGCAAATCATGGGGACAGGAAAGAAAAATGAAAGTTTCTAGGGGGTTGCTAAGAAGTTGCTGTGTTCAGAATTGTTGCTAGGGTTGCTAACTGGTCCAAATCCAACTGGTTTAAAAATAGGTTCACATAGTAATCAAATAATGATGACAGTAAAGAAAAAATGGTTGCTAGAGTGTTGCTATGCAGTCGCTAAACGTTTTCAGATTGGTTGCTGGGGTGTTGCAGTTGTTCAGAAAGAAAGTTTTCAGAAAGAAAAATATAAAAACAAATAAATGAAGTAATAAAATAACACAAATGGCAATTCAGGAGATGAGACTGATCAATAAATATTCAGTTTGCAATGTTTATGGGATTGAATAATGACTGGAATGGTTTTTGCCTAAGCACAGCGTATTTTGAATGACTGTTTTTCATATTTAATAAAACCACACACACTCACAATGCTTGAAAACAACAAACCCTGACCCGTGAGAAACACAAACATCACAAATCAAACCGTCAGTGCCATCTGTGAAGGCCTGTGATGCCCTGCGAAGAGCCTGCTGCCAGCAGTGCATTCATCTACTTCTGATATATTCGTCTGAGCGCTGAGCCCCTGTACTTGCCAGGAGACAGGATTTATTTTTTACAGCCCCATCCGCTCTGACGATTTGAATTTCATTTCCAAAAAAAAAGAAAGAAAAGAAAAACAAATCTAGCTTTGTCTTCGTAATTAAAGCACATAATTTTACAGTTTAATGGAATTTTGGCAAATTTAATCGCCTTTTACAAAATAGCCCATTTGCATACTGTAGCATCTTCCCTGTGCTCAACAGATAAAACTGTATGTTATCTTTGCCAATTAATAAAGAGAGTCATTATTCTAGCGTATTTGACGCAGTTCAAGATTAATGGTTCTGACTGTTATTTAAATGTAGCTCACTATTACATCTTTTTATGTTTTTTATTTTATTCAATTCAAACAGGATTTTTGGATTATGCTTTAGACCATCTTTATGTACTCAAATAAAGCAATCCTATTAATGTGGATGTTTTTTCTCTTTTTCATTCTTATTGCATTACAATCCAATGAAACCAAAGAGAAAATCTATTATCAGTGTGTATATATATATACTGTTGTGCCCTTTGGAAAAGGTTCAGGCCGAAAGTGGAAACAATTAATAATGTTTAAGGGTGCAGAGAGGGAGCAGTTGTTGTTGGGCTCTAAATCTTGTCTCAGGTCAGACTGGAGTCAGCATGCCCACCCTCTGAGCTCAGAATTTGACTTGTGCTGGTAAGAAACGTTACTATGCAGATGCAATTAATCATAGTGAAGGTTTAATGGGACATAACAGTCCAAAAAAAGAACGTTTTCAACCACTAAATTCCGAATATTGCTGAGGACTCATGACTGTCTTTTAGGAGAACAGGGGAATTTTTCTTTCATTATTATTTTTATTAATTTCTTTCAAATAAATCATTCTGCCAGGGAAAGGTTTTTGCACAGAACCTCATGTGCTTATGTTAAATAAAAAATAAGGTAAATTTCAAGGTCACTTGTAGGTATTTGGCTTGACCCATCTTATATGTCAAAAGACCTGTTATATTTCAAAAGATCAAGGCAAATTTGATTTCTCATATCATGACCCCTGTGTCTGAAGCATTATTTTGCACCATGTTTGTGTAAAATGACAGATGCATAATCGTTTGGAGTATGTATAAAGGTTTCATGAGTTAAAGGCCCACTAAAGTGCTTTATAGCTTTGTATGATGCGTTGACGTAATTTGTGACTCTGGACCACAAAACCAGTCACATGGGTAATTTTTTTTAAATTAACATTTATATCTCATCTGAAAGCTGAATAAATAAGCTTTCCATTGATATATGATTTGTTAGAATAGGACAGTATTTGGCCGAGATACAACTATTTGAAATCTGGAATCTGAGGGTGCAAAAAAATCGAAACGTTGAGAAAATCACCTTTAAAGTTGTCCATTTATGTTTGCTATTGTGCTGCATCCACTCACAAAAATAAATGTTTTATATATTTACGGTAAGAAATTTACAAAATATCTTCATGGAACACAAATCTTTACTTAATAGCCTAATGATTTTTTGTGTAAAAGAAAAAGCGATAATTTTGACCCATACAATATATTGTTGGCTATTGCCACAAATATACCCGTGCGACATGTTACCGGTTTTGTGATCCAGGGTCACATATCCATTGAAACAGGAAGTTAAGGCGGAACATATTGAATTGCTCCTCCCCCTTTTCAAATAGCCAACAGCGTTTGGTTTACCTCACAGCCTGCAGCACCATGAAAGCGAATCCGAGAGCTGATGATACATTGGATTCATTATAAGGTGTGAATAATTTCGAGCCATTTCATTTTTAACCAACGTAAAGTTGGAAAAACGGAATAGAACTGGAGCGTTAAAGCAACCGAACACACATCTCCAACCCATATTGCTTTGTGACGTGTCAACGGTCGCTTTGGTCATGTGGTATTTATAGCATAGGGGGCGGGACGCTTCAGATTCTAGAGAGCATTTGATTGGACAGAAGATGAAGTCCACGGTGATGTCATAAAAATCCATGATCCATTTTAGCGGAAGTGAGAGACTAAGGGCCCTATTTTAACGACCTGAAATGCAAGTATCAAACGCGAAACACAAGTAACTTTGTGGGCGGATCCCGTGATAAATGACTCTTGCGCCCGACGCAAATCTAAAAGGGGTTGGTCTGAAGTAGCTTCATTATTCATAGGTGTGGTTTGGGCGTAACGTGAAATAAACCAATCAGAGCGTCATCTCACATTCCCTTTAAGAGCAGGCTCGCTTGTTCCATGGCGGATTGCTATTATAACGGTGGATTTGCCAGGCGCACACCATGAGCGGTTCACAGCCGAGGAGACCGTAAAAGACAAGAGAGAAGTGACATTGTATGGGGATGGGAGAAACCCACCCAAATAAGCTTCGGTTAAACAGGCGTATAATAATTTGGGTAAATGTGTAAGCTAGATTTTATGCCTATTTTTTCACATCTTCATGGACACAACAATGATTTCCCTCGTGTGTTAATATTTTTCCTTGTAATAATGTATGATTTGCAAAAATGAAAACTGCTGCGTCTGTTTAGATTATTAGAGAATCAAAGTGTTTGCACGTTGTTCATACGCTATATAATGGCCAAGCACACGCCCTTAAAATAGCATACGAAAGACTAACGCACCACTGTCTTTAGACAAGGTTTTTCCTGGATCTTTTTTTTCTTGAACCATGTTTTATGAAATGCTGCATGCCAGAATAATACATAAAAAAATATTTTTTGCTGGGAGTGAAAGCGCTTATCACTGTGCTACAAACACTCTAAGATTACCTTAGCAACCACATAGTAATGCCTTGGCAACCACACACGGGCAAGCATCACTCATTTTAATTTGAAAATGTAGAAATCCAGTTGATAAATATTGCATACTGGACTGGCTGATGCTTTGGCTCATGTACTCATTTTTGGAGAGCGGTGTTGGAAATGGTTGGGCTGGTAATCAGGATTAATTGAATCTCTAGGGATTCTGGGAAGCAGGGAAGTCCTCCCACCATGTCATTGCTGTTTATGATTTATTCATTACTTTTGAGGAACTGTGTCATGCTGCAATCTGAGGCACAATTCAAAATGTTCGAATTAGTAGCTCAGCAGCGACTGACCTCAATTGCCTGACCTGAGGGGCCAAAATCTTCAGAAGATCTGAGTCACGAAGGTACTTTTATATCTGAAAACCAATAAAAACGACAAATATACATTAAAGAATGTTTCGCTGCAAGCGTCGTAATTTATTACCAGCTTTAGACTTACCGCATGACTTCTTTGTTTCTTAAAATTGTGACACCAAAGAAATAACATCTGTATTTGGACCCTTTGTACAAGACGGTGGGAGGACACGTAAATTTAGTTATATTTTCTTAATTATTACACAAATTAACTACCCAAGTTTTTATAAAATAAATATCATACAAATGTAATTGATGAGAAATATTTATTGGAAATGACAAAACTAGGCCTATATAATTGTTTATTTTATTCGATTATTTTTACCTTACCGTCTAAAGTTTTTTTCCCCCTTGTAAACGTAGCAAACTGTTAAAAAAAATGTGCTCACGAAAAAAAAAAAAAAATCAGGTTACAAATATCCAGAGGGTTTGCACAGAGGTCACAAAAGGCAGTGACACCTCAAAATTGAATTACCCATTAGATTTTCTCTCTGAGATCTTTCTTTCAGACTTTGACACCTGAGGGGGGTTTTAACAGGAGAGTATTTCATTAAAATTCATGCAGTTACCATATATGATGGCGTTGCCAGCTTAGATCTCATCAGACAGATGAGTCTATGCGTTTCCATGATGCTCCCAGACAGATACTTGTCCTCACAGGAAGAGAATGTTGCATCTCATTTCATCACAATTCTTTACAATTTATTTTTAAACAGGCCTTTCATAGTGACTGAAATTGAGAATAGATGACTATCTACCTACCCATCCATCCATCCATCCATCCATCCATCCATCCATCCATCCATCCATCCATCCATCCATCCATCCATCCATCCATCCATCCATCCATCCATCCATCCATCCATCCATCCATCCATCCATCCATCCATCCGATTTTCAGATATAATGGGTTTCTGACACTTAATAGTCTAGTTATACTAATATTTTCAGGTATATCTGAATTCAGTTGTATGTAAAAGGGCGTTCACATTGAAAGCTTTTTGAAAATGGGTGGAAATGATTAATTTATAATGATGTTTGGATAACCGTGTCAGGAGTTCCGAGTTCAGGACAACCGAGTTATTTCCTGCACTGAATGTTAATTTATAGCATCAATACAATTGATTTGTTCTGTCAAAATATAATGACATTTTAGTTGTTCTATCCCATTTGTGATTTTGTTTTCAAGTTTTGGCTGTTGTAACCTCCTGAGCTCTTAAGAGGAATCTGTTTTTTTCCCATCATGGCCTCATTCTATCAGTTTTTTTGTTTGTTTTTTGTCATGTGGCTTTTGACTTCTATCATTTAGTGACAGATAAAAGAGAGATTGAGCACATGGCTCTACGGTGGGATTTGATACATCTAGCAGTGAACTTAGTGGTGCTTCAGGGGCAGAGTGGGACCAAAAAGTGGCCCAGGACTTTCTGGCCCACCACATCCCACATCATAACACATTGGCACATTAATGTGCAGAATAATTTTTAACACCGCTTATAGCATAAAATTATAACACAATAAAAAAAGAAATGCTATTTAAACATTTATTTTAAGTAACACAACATATATTTGTGAAACAAACAGAAGAACATTAAGACACACAACATTATTAATATAAAACTATCAAGACAGCATCAGCTTGTCAGGGAAGCTAGAGCCATCAGAGCCTGCTGAACTGCAACTCTTCGAGCCAAATGTATAATCTGTTCATTTGAAGCATTTCACAGCATCTACCTCTAATGCTTTTTTTAACGCATAACTTTTCAGATCCACCTTTTCTTTTCTTCCCCTTTTCATCCATGGACAATTGTTTGTAATTATCTGCTCAGAGAAATTCGATGTAGCGGATCAATCTCTCTATCTCTCTCTCTCTGTAAATTAGACGTGAAAAGGGCCGTGTTTCAAGATACGCAATGGAGTAGACCAAACTAATTAACAGGGAGGGAGGGCAATACACTCACATGCACACAAAACACACTCCTTGTCGGCCGCGATCGACTCACTCATCCATTTGCGTAGAAAAGAAATGTAATAATAGGATTTCTGTAACTTTTTTTTTTTTTAAATATATTTGTGTACCGGGTGGGGCGGCCCACATTGGCCAGCGGCCCACCGGGAAAAGTCCCCGTGCTCTAGATGGCCAGTCCGGTAAGAACAATAAAGGTAAGAATGTCTCTTTTTCACTCCAATTTTCAGCTTTTCCATTGCCGTTTGACATTTTTCCAATCAAACGCAAAAACGACTTTATATACATCATGCAGTAATTCTGTGACTGCCCAAAGCGGATGAATAAGACACACAATTGGTTGACTGTTCTAACACCACATCTTTTCACATTGTACACGTTTGGCAACGCAATGTGGAGTTTACAGGTGCTAACTCTGCACCAGAACAGGGGTTCATAACAAGCTAACCCCGCTTCTAAATTACAAGTGTGAAACGCTCCTTTATCCGGGGGTTAAAAGCGGTGTTTAAAACGGTGATAACCCGGGGTTAAGGGCAATGTGAAAAGCCCTAGAGGGAATATGAGTTATTTGTTATTTGATTGAACAACAGGTGAACAGAATAATTAACCAAGGGAACAAACAGGCACACACTAGGAAACTAGGTCAAATGACAGAGCACACAGGCAAACAGGAACAGTTAAGTTAATTAAATACGTTCTATATTCATGTAAAATGATTGTATATGTATTGTATTCAAATTATGAATGTATGTGTGTGGGAAATATAGGCTATATTTTTATAATATATAAACAATCTGCATGTAGGCCTATATACTAATAAATATTAATGTTCATTGATTTTCAGATGCAACCCCCAACTCCAAACGTAGTTGGAGCAGATATAGACAAAATATAAAAATATAATTCAAAGTGGTAAATTTTTACACACAACCTTTTATTATTTTTGTGAACATTTGGATCACAAACACTTGTTTGAGGCAAACCGAAAAAGAGTGAAATCCAGAAAAACTCCTCCATAATACACTGGAAAAGTTGGCTCTGAGCAATAAGGGATGGCCGATTATGGATGGGATTACAGGTGCTGTACAGTCTGACCCTGGTGCTGGCTCCTCTAAGCAAGTAACACTGGGTACGTGTGCAATAGAAACGTGCCTTTAGGATGCCAAAGGTCATCTCTAACTTCACTCTGGTGTTTACTGAGGACCACATTGAAGCGGTTCTGTGGCCCTGTCTGAGGGTCATGATAGGGGGTTATTGTGTAGGTTTTTCTGTCCCAATTCAAATTAACCGTGTTTTGTACTGTACCAAATCTAACTTGCTTTCCTCAAAGCACTGACACAACACAGACTCACGGAAAGTAGATCATTGTCATATCTGTTAATGTTACTATTAATTTAAAGATTCATCTCACAGAAAATAATAATTTAACATGTTCACATCATCGAACATTAAGGCTGTGAAAGGACTTCCTAACATAATCTGCCTCATGTTCTCCTAGAGCAGTGGAGATTGCAACATGTGTGCAGGCTATTGCTCCAATGACTCTAGGGAATCCTATCATAAGATTACTAATAAAAAATATTTAAAATAATTCTTAACATGTACTGTATATTACATTTGTAAAATTTGCTTTTTGAAAAAAAAATGTGTTCATGTGATGTCACCCTATCAATATATCTTACCGGCAATTTTATTAAAGCCCTTTTTTATGGACATGGTCGATAATTCTCAGGGGAAAACTATTAATGACACTATTAATGTACTCCTGCAGAGCGAGGACCACCTTGCGAATGGTTTGACAAACTGTGTTTTCCCCAAGGTTCTGTGCATCACCGACCGAATAAAATACAACGCAATACTATTTGCGGTACAGTAAGTGCATGGATTCGACGTGTTAAATTCTTTATGTGTGGCTCAAGAAGTTCGCAACGATACGATATTCCTTCCGCGGAAAATCTGTATCTTTCATACAAGTAACTATCAGGAAAGGCAAGGGGATTTTGTCTGTCCCTAAAAACTCTTTCTCTACGAAGTGCTCGTTTAACGATTTGCGCTGAGATTTCCACAGGATTTGGAAGAAAAGGTGAAAGAAAAGTTTAGGAAACTAAACTAAAACATAGCTGGCTAGCCACCTAAACCGACTTCATGGTATAGGCCCCTGGTCCCCCAAACTACATGGTTATGGTATCTGAAATAATCAAACTAGCCAAAATATTTAATAGTCATGGGTTTGTGGATATGTTGAACTTTATGAATGAAGGGCCAATTCAAATGCTGTGGTCAACATTACAGCATTCTGTGCATATTCTGTCTGGGCCTTGTGATTGAACCTGTGGAGTATGGAATCTGCTGGAGTTTTTATTGCTTAAAGCATTCATGTTGTTTACATGTTTGGATAAATTGTTAGCTGGTGAACTAAACTGAATATTTAGCTGCTGTGGCACATTCTGATGTGGACAAAGGTGTGTGTATCCATACTTAAAATATGATATTACCTCTTTCTGTGATAAACCAGCCGCATTACGTTCTCAGTGATGTTCACACTGTGTAAACTGATGAAATATTGCCTCGTTACCTGGTTTTAACAGCCTACTGCGATATTATGTACCATTCATGACAAATTACTTCTTTATGTCTGCTGCTTCCCGACTCAGTTGCGTGATAATCTAGTCGGGCCGTGATTCAGTAGCCCTGTGTAACTGTGAAGCCAGTGGTGCTGATTTAATTATAGCTGTGATTTGAAAACAGTCCACTGTGTTACTTTCAGACTCACCACTCATTGAAGCACTGAAAATAATGCAGACAGAGAGGTGCATTTAGTCCTACAGTCCGCTTAACTTATCCTTTCACATCCGATTTGACAAAATGATTCTGCAGCGCGTATTTGACTTGGCTCTTCGGCTTCAAAGCAATCAGCAAGACCCTTTCGCAGGCCAAACGTTTCTGTCTCTTCCTGTCAGGAAACTAATTCATTAGATTTGACAATTCCCTCACAGCGAACACACTCCAACGGGAAAGTCCCACACAGACTATGGGACGATGGGTCGAAATATGTCCGAAAAGTTGGCAGAGGCCACACTGAAAAATCTTTAAAATGAATGCAATTATTGTTGTTTGATTGTGTATCTTGATGATATCAGACATGCAAATTATTCCGTTTAATTAAATATACTTATACTGATATTTTATCAAGTCACTTTGCTGACAAATAATGTCTTGATTCATTATTGAAGTAATTCATTATTGGCAATATTTCAATTTCAGACAACATTTAGAAAAATTATTAGGCTGGATTTTACATTTTTAATTTGTTTTGCATTGATTGATTTTTGTGGTTGTACTTTTTACTTTTATGGTTTTTCGGATTACCTTTTCATGTAGTGTGTAATATGTTTAGGTTGTGTATGTAAGATGTGTGCAAAGTTTCAAATATCAAAGTACACAATAAATTGAGTTATTGTCTCCCAATAGAACCACTGAAGTTGTAGCTTAGGCCCGTAGGAGTTTGGTTCGTGTTGTCGACACGTCGAGAAGACGCTGTTTTCTGTGCTGCGAAAGCAAATCCATTTTGCATGCACTTCCGAAGGATGAGGACCCGGGTCCGAATAGGTACGGTAAAACTGACATCATCGTTGCTGTATACAAGCGTTGAGGAAGCCTCCGGTGCATTGCATACACGGACACTTTAACCATTACCATCATAAAATTCTCAGATTGTAATCAGTAACTAGGTCTAACGTGTGAGAATTACAGTAAAATTTCAATAGGAAAATACATTTTCAAGGTAAAAAATAGTTTCATTGCTGTTCTGATAAAATTGTTTTTATTCAGAGTTGTAGCTTCAGAGGTTTTTATTTATTAAATATACCATCTGCCGAGCAACAGGAGAGACTTTGGATGTTTTATATATCAGTCTCTGGGACCTTTTGAAGAAAAGGAAGAGAGAAATACGGAATACTCAAAGAGAAAGTTTTTGTAACACAGGGCGTTAGATGCTTGATCTCTTTCGTAACGCAGCACATCTGCTCTATTCAGATTCTTGAGAACATTATGAAATCATAATTATCCAGACCACTGAAGGGTTGCATTCAGGGGCATCTGGCTGTCAGGACCGATAATGTTCTACTTACAATTATTCAAAGTCCTGTGAGGAAGTTTGCAGGTTGGAGGTTTTGTGTTATAGCAGTTCTGAACTCTGATATCAGACTTACATACTTTTCTAAAAGCAATAAGCCTCTATTGAATGTTTCTATCATCATGTGCCTAATATTGGTACCCTTGTCAACAAGATGACTAGTATAACTCCATCATAGTTAAATTAGCTTTGCTTTACGCCAAAAAAAGCAACAGCCTGCTTTGTACTCCTCCCTTATCTGTGGTCATGACCCAGTTTAAAATCCGCCTAGTAACAGTGTGCTCAGCAGTGACACTAGAGAGATGACATGGTTTTGACCCCTGGTTTACCCCACAGATCTGGCCTTAAACTTACAGAAAAGACTAAGGGGGGATTTACTATGAACTAATATTTAGGGATGCACCAATACCAATATTGTTGTTTGTAGGAAAGTTTGTAGTTCAGTCGGATGTGGCAATTGCACAGAAAGTTAAATGAGGAGCATATTATTAAAGCAACACCAAGGAACTTTTCCTCTGCGGTCGCCCTACAGGCTGGAAGCGGAATTGTTCATTACCGCTGTCGTAAATAATTTAGCCTACCGCAGCCTACTGTCGCACGCACGCTCGCTGTTTATCCAGCACCGGCTTTGGAATGAACGTTGTCCACATACAAAGTAGAGTATGATGTATTGCGACATCAGAAAAGAAAGAAAAACAAAATAATGACTATTGTAACACTTGACGTAAAGCAAGTCAAATTTGTAGTTTTCTTATGTCTCGTTAGAACTACCCGATCTGGCAATCTTACATAGTGTGGTTATAAAAAGGGCCGCAAAATGGAGGCAGAAGTGCCTTTCACCCTCTTACGACTTGATGAACCGCTGAAACGATTTTGGAAACATTTTAAGGTAAAAAATATTCCTTGTTGCTTTAACTGATCATAAAGAGAGAGAGAGAGAGAGAGAGAGAGAGAGAGAGAGAGAGAGCACACTTTTGCTCTTGTTTGTTGATCACTCACTCAACACACATGCTTCATTTGAATTAAAACTTAATCACATTTGCAAGTAGAAACATGAACTGTTATGTAATTATTTATAATGAGTGGTTCCCTATTATTACAGGCAGTCAGTACAGTAATCACATGACGATTTTAATAAGTTTTCTGTGCTCAAATATCCGAAGCGTGCATCCAGAATGCTGCCTCTCAGACAGCGACAATCTTCTCTTTTATATCTTCTTGTGCTTTAATGGGCATATTCCCACAAAATTATGTCAAAATGCCGTATAGGGGTGAAATATAGTTGTTATGTCTTAAGTGAATGTAAACAGTTAAAACAAGAAAACACAACTGTGTGTTGGATATGTGCAGCTCTTAAAGTGACAGCAGCCTAATCTGCTGTCTTTGTCCTCAATGTTAATCTAGGGGTGCTTTCACACTGGACTCGTTTGATGCGGTCCGAGCCTGAGCGCCTTTGCTCCCGGCGCCCCCCGCAGCGTTGGTCTGGTTTCACACTCCACTTGATCGAACACTGGTGCGTTTGTGTGCATCTTACGTCATCGCAAACGTGCACGGCGCATGATAGAAAACAGAATGCGAATGTGTTTTTTTATTAATTTGGTGCTATTATGCGCAGCTGAGTGAACAACACAGGTTTACTGTGTGTGTGTGTGTGTGTGTGCTGCATAAGGTGGCTTGCTGCTGCTTGCAAACGGACTCTTTTGAGGAGACAGTGGATTTCCATTAATTCGTTGCCCTGAATCCACACGCTATGTGCGAATACACTTCAGGCTCACTCTCGCTCGTATCCAAGGTAAATCATCAACACTATCATCCCTTACATGTTTTATTTAACTAAATACATAATCAGCTTAAACACATGCGCAGGTTACTTTACATCCTGAACAAGTGCGCAACCGAGTCCGTGTCGCTTTCACATTCACGCGAACCGTGGCACGGTCCGAGTGTAACCGAACTCAGACCATCTCCTCCAGGTAATCTCGGATTCGGGACCCAGTGCACCCGGCGCACCCGGGTCTGCATGACAGGATTCACATAAACAATTTTTCATGTGAACCGTGCCACGTTCCGAACTAAACTGCCAGTGTGAAAGCACCCTAACAGAAAAAGACAGAGAAAATCCCTCACTGCTCTTGACAGGTTGAGCCCGGCTGGAGCAGCTCTAAATATTCAATGTGCTATTAAATTAAACATAAAATAAGATAGAGCACTAATATGAACAGTGAAAGTAACAGAAGCTCTTACAGTACATTTTAACTTATATAATTAGGCATAAAAATAACTCAAGGTAATATCAATATTAATAACTCAAGAATTAAAATATAATATAATTAGATTATTTTGATTTCTCAACCGAATATCTTTAAAAATTGAAAAATACTGGTATTGGTACTCGGTATCGGAAGTAGCCTACTTAAAAAATGTTTTTTCAGTATTAAACTCGTTCTGGAAAAATGTATTTCGGTGCATCACTACTAATATTTTATTATAGCAAAATAAAGCTTATAGGTAAAACAATTGGGGTTGCAAATATTTGTTAATGTTTCACCAAGTTTCACAAAGGCTGCATTAATATTGTGAAATTCTTTAAAATTATTAGGAATCACTGGAAATACCAGGACCCAAAGCGCAGAGATGAGCGGTGAATTATTAACAAAAGAGTGTAACAATGTGTAACAGTTGCACAGTCCAGAGACAGTCCACAACAGAGGTCTAAACAGGAGTCTCGGTCACAAGATTGAGCAGCCCAGGAACCAGCAGTCAGTGCAGTCTGAGGCTGGGCAGGACAAGACTGAAGGACACGATACTTGAGAAAGGTCTCAGACATGAACAAAAAACAACGATCCAGCAAAGACAATTAGCAAGGAATGCATGCAATTAGCATGGTAAGGTGAAACTAGGAGGCCAGACAAGGAGAGCACATGGCCAACTTAAACAAAGACAAAGCCACATGCTCAAGCACAAAACAAACATGGAAACATTAAACAAATATACAAGAGAAAAAGCTGTCAGGGCAGAACCCTGACAAAAATAACTATTTTATATTTAAATATTTTAAAATGCAATTTATTCCTGTGATGGCAAAGCTGAATTTTCAGCATTATTACTCCAGTCTTAAAGGGATAGTTCACTTTAAAATTTAAATTCTGTCATCATTTACTCACCCTCAAGTTGTTTCAAACCTGTATTCATTTATTTCTTCTGCTGAACACAAAGAAATATATTTTGAAGAATGTCAGTAACCAAACAGTAGTCTGTACCCATTGACTTCCATAGTAGGAAAAAAAAATACTATGGAAGTCAATGGGTACAGACTACTGTTTGGTTACTGACATTCTTCAAAATATCTTTCTTTGTGTTCAGCAGAAGAAATAAATGAATACAGGTTTGAAACAACTTGAGGGTGAGTAAATGATGACAGAATTTAAATTTTAAAGTGAACTATCCCTTTAAGTGTCACAAAATCTTCCAGAAATCATTCTAATATGCTGATCTGCTGCCAAAGAAACAGTTATTATTATTACCAATGTTTAAAACATTATTACTTTTATAACATTACTATTATAATGTTACAAAATATTTCTGTCACTTTTGATCAATGTAGAAAATAATGACATTTACTTAATTTAAATACTCATGGTGCATTTAGTGCCTGGTTGAACTGGATAACTGATTGTTGGTGATATACAAAAAGTATATACAAAAGTTGCTTGGTACAACTCTTCATTTCCAAGTAAATTTTTCAGAAAATAGAGAGCGAGAGAGTTTCCTATTAATATATCGAGCCATTTCACAAGAAATGAAATATTCATAAGTTCCAAGCAATGAGAGCGAGAGGACAAAATGGAACAGCAGGGCAGAAGGTGCTGGAGCAGTTTCTACAACCATAGTGATTAAATAAAGAGCCAAAATTCTAATTTCTCTGCCCAGGTATATCCATCTATCCTTTCATCCATTCATTGCCACGCTATCTTCTGCTTTGCATTTAAGCCAAATAAATCCATTAGCATCTGTGCAGTTGCTGAACTGGTGATTGCATGTAGACCTGGAAGAAACCTTGGCTTTAATTGTGTTGTATTGTTGCTGTCATTCATTTTGTTTGAAATCTTTTCAAAAAGCACCCAGAGATTACTTTGACATTAAATAAAAATGTCCTTGTAAATTGCTTGACATAATGACATAAGCACCAGCTCTGCGTCATGAGTATTAGACACAGACATGTCAGCAAACAATGCATATAAGCAGTTCTGCCTCGTTTTAGATTATGCAGGTCAGCCAAACCACTTTTAAAATGTGTCTGCTAATGAGCAAAACCTTTAGAGCCAAGACACGGCAGTTAAAAATGTAGCAGACAAACATCCACATGAATCCCCTTTTCAAAATTTTGTTCCAAAACACTGAAATATTTACAGACCTAAAGTATTTTTAAGCTATGAAAATATGAATGACTCATCTTTGTCTTAGAGTCAGTTGTACTTGTTTTGGAATACTTTTACTGTGTTTGAATTATTATATTTTTTTTTACTGCAGTTGACAATGAGTTTCAGTTTGCCTACAGGTCAGGCAGGGGTGTTGATGATGCGATATGTACCCTATTAAACATGATTTTGGCACACCTTGAGGGCGCAAAAACTTTACCTTTTTAAAAAGGATATGAGGTTGGTTTAAAAACCAACCTCATATCCTAGCAGAAAGGTTAAAGAGTGTTCATAATATTGATTTTGGATTGATGTGTTGGCTGATCACCGCAAGGATGTGTTCTTTCACCTCTTTTATTTGTGCTTTATACCAATGAGTGTCGGATGCAACTAGACAGGCATCATATCATTCAGTTTGTAGATGATTCATAGATGATTTTTTCCCTCCTAAATAATGAGGATCCTGAGGATCCCGCCAGGATCATGGCTCTGTATTGGCAGATTTTACTGATTGGTGTAAATTATCCTTTTTGGATATCAATGTATTTAAAACTAAATGATTGTAGATTTTAGGAAGAATTGTACAGCCAACTCTCCTGTGGCTATTAATGATAATGCACTGTAATAGATGAAAAGTTGACCTTTTGAGGCTGTGTGTAAGAAATCCCACCAGCGTGTGTATTTTTTACGGAAGCTTTGTGGTTTTAACGCGGACAGTACTTTTAAGAAAATGTTTTTATCTTGTTTTTTTGAGTCTGTTATTACTTTTTCATTTGTGTGCTGGTAGGATCACTTAATCTTAAAAACAGAAATAGATTACAGGGTACTGTTAAAGTGTGTGGTAAGATTGTTGGCACCACCCTGAATGATTTGAATAGTTTGTATAAAGCCAGGACTCTCAGGAAGGCCGAGTTAATGATGAGAGATTTCAGCCATCCTTTGCAGAATATTTTTAAGTTGTTACCTTCTACTCGCAGATATTCTTTACAAATGTGTAGGACTAGGAGATTTAAGAATTATTTTGTACCAGCTGCCATTGTTTTTTTCAAATTATTTTAGAGCAATTAATTAAGGAAGTCCTACTTTATATCTATATAAATATATTGTTGTGTGTTTTTTTATTGTATGGATTACTGCTGGTTTTGAAACAAATTACCCCTTGTGGATAATAAAGTTGACCTAACCTAACCTAATGAGTTTAAATGTGAAGTGTGTGATTTCAGCACCCCTAGTGACAACAAATGGGATTGCAATATGTTTGTTAATATTAATGATAATAATGTTTTGAAACCGGTAAGGCAGTGGCACCTGATGGTGTATCACCAAAAGTCCTGAAGATCTGCGCTGAACAACTGGCAGGTGTGTACACAGACATCTTTAATTAGTCTCTTACACAAGAAGCAGTACCACGCTTATTTAGTTGGCACCACGCTATTATCATGCCGGTTCCTAAGAATCTTGACACATCTACCCTGAATGACTCGAGGCCAGCAACATTTACATCAGTTGCCTAGAGAAACTGATTACATTAACTATGGTCCCAGACAACTCTGTGGCCATAGCTTTGCATTACACTTCAACATCTGTACTGCAGTGGAACATATGTAAGGATGCTCTTCTTGATTATAGTTCTGCATTCAGGAAAACTAATTGTGAAGCTGACAGACTTCAGAAGGTGAGGATGGGAGGCCGGGTCTCTGTTGAGCTCACAATTAACACAGGAACACCAAAGGGCTGTTGTCTCAGCCCTGTATACTGTACCTTTGACTGTGTCTCCACCCAGGACAGCATCTCCATCATTAATTACGCAGATGACACAACTATCCTGGACCTTATTAAAAGTGGTGATGAGTCTGGTTATAGGGAGCTGGTCAAAACAATCATTGCCTATGGAGAGGACAATGACCTCATCCTCGACAATGACCTCATCCTCAACATCGACAAAACCAAGGAAATAATCATGGACTTCAGGAGGAAATCCTACCCTTTGCTGTCTCTATTCATCAAGGGGGCTGAGGTGGAGAGGGCTGATAGTCACAAGTTTCTAGGCCTTCATGTGTCATCAAACCTGACCCAACAGTGGCTTTATTTCAGGCTGCTAAGGAAGGCCAGATTTACAGTGGACTCATAGAGAGCGTCCTCACACATGGCATCACTGTCTGGTTCAGGAGCACAACCCAGGCTGAGAGGAAGGCTCTTCAAAATGTTATACAGATTGCAGAGAGGATCATTGGATCTGACCTCCCATCCATTGATACTTTATACACACAACACTGCAGGAAAAAAGCACAGAAAATCCTCAGGGATGCATATCATCCAGCTTACTCTTTGCTAAGGCATAAAACACCCAATATATAATGTGAGACACAGTAGACCAGACAGTATCACTACACATAAAGCATGTTTTTATAACAGTTTTTTTCCAGCCACTCACTTCTGTAAGTTTACAAGGTTTTATCCCTGTCATATACATAGACTTGTTGCTAGGGTTATTTTATGCTTGCTATCTATTTATATGTATATGTCATACTTTTTATTGCAGTGTTCTTATTCATATTGTTTTTTGTCTAATGATATAAAAGTAACAGTGTGTTATCATGTCTAAAGTGTCTATTTCAAATCTTACCTCTCTTAAGGTAGGTCATTCAGAGTGGAGGGGTGAGGTGTCTAAGTCACAACATCTATCTACTGGGGTGCCTCAGGGCTCAGTGCTTAGACCACTTCCCCTCATCTACATGTCATCACTAGATCTGTCATTCAGAAACATGTTTTTTCCTATCACTGCTATGCTGATGACTCACAACTCTACCTCTCAATCCAGCCAGATGATCTGACAGAAGCTACTCGCATATCAGCCTGCCTGACAGACATTTCTTGTTGGATGAAGGTCATTTACATGCATCACTGCTGCATTGGTGTATGTAAACAGCCTATATTTTCTTATTAAGGTATATTGTCTGGTTCTTATACAAAAAAGTATTATTGCAATGAGACTAAACAGAATGAATGTCCCACTTAGCGACCATCACAGGAGGAACCAGACAATCAGCAGATGTAGCTGACTTATTGATTAAAAGCATTCATGAATGCAACTTAAGCATGCTGTTTTGCAAAGATCTAGCCACTGGGTTCCCTTGACTAATCTCCCCCTTAGGGTTGAAAGTGTGTAAAATGAGGATACAAACCTAACAGACTATGAGCTGGGCTGACTGCTAGAGCGTGAGGGAGGAGAAGAGAGCAGGAACGCGCTCTGATCTGCAGCGTGGATAGCAAGAGCATCCAGGGTGTCAGGCAGCACGCAATATTCACAGATGAGAGGAAGCAACATTAAATATGGAAGCGCTGTGATGCTCAGACAGGCTGCAACAGGACAGGAATGATGTGATGGCTTTTGTCACGCTCTCTGGAGAAGAAGCTGAGATTTGAGCTTTGGTGGGTTTATTCATTCGTTCATTCATATTTTACTTCTCTTTTCTCCGTCTTTGTGCGGTAATTCTGTAGTGCAGTGATGTTTCTTCATGGAGAGGAGAGTTTTACCGGCCTTCTACACACAGTGTTTGACCAAGAAGGTGTCACAGAATTTCAGAATCACCCTATCCAGTTTGTTCTACTCGTCTCCGGGTGTTTTAATGGCTGGAACTGTGTCAATCACACAGACGGCCGGTTACATAATGGCCTTAAAAGTGTCAGAGCGGCTTTCTCTCATGGCAGTGCTCTGCCACAGAGAGATAGCATAACAGCCTTCACCAACTGCTACCTCTTGTCCAGATGGAGGGTGACTGTCCTCACCCTCCATCTGACTCACGTACCTTCTGTGAGACACTCTGGGAACATTCCAATCGCCTGATAGGGCCATGTGAAGTGGACTTCACAGGGAATTCGGCCAGCTTAAGTGAGATTTCACATTGTAGGGAGTGTACATGCACTGAAAATGGCACTGAAAAACAATTTTCCATTATATATTTGGAGTGCAATGTCTAATAGAATTGGTTTTCGGACAATGGATACAGTACTGTATATATTGATTGATATTTTATATTTATTTAGCCAATTAAAAAAATTAGGGATTGGAAAGAAGTCTTCTGGCACAGTGGCTCAGTGTGTAGCACCATCACATCACAGCAAGAAGGCCTCTGGTTCGTGTCCCGACTGAGCCATGAGAGCCAGGAGTCCTTTCTGTGTGGAGACGTTAAGATGCCTTATGTCTGCGTGGGCTTCCTCCAGGTCCTCTGGTTTCACCCATGATCCAAAAACATGCACTATATGTGAATTGGAGACGCTAAGTTGTCCAAAGTGAGTTCCAAGCTATGTTAAAAAACTTTGCAAACTACCCCAGAAAAATCATTGCTAAGAAAATTCATGGACAGTCTCTCGTGTAATGAGAGAAGTTTTCTATGCTCACCAAGGCTGCATTTATTTAATCAAAAATACAATAAAATGGTAATATTGTCAAATATTATTACAATTTAAAACAACTATTGGAATATATTTTAAAATGTAATGTATACCGGTGATGGCAAAGCTGAATTTTAAACATCATTACCCCAGTCGGAAATCTTTCTAATATTTTGGTGATTTTGTTGTAGATCATTATAGGCAGTTATGCTGCCTCAGAAGCCTGTCCGAAACCAGTTTCGAGAGGTACCTTCATGCGCAAACGTTGCCTGTAAAGTCATTGAATGATAAGCCAGTGAGGCAACAAGTCAGCAGCCTAAGCTTTCAAATGCAGCCTAGATGCAACAAAATCCTGGCAGTAAACTGATATCCTGTTCTATTTCTTATCTACTCCAAGCGTTTGCGCTGATTCCGATATGACGGAATGGATTTGTAACGGTTGCTTTTTCAGAGTGGATAGCTTTTATCTGTTGCGGCGTGACGCAACAACTTTTGCGTCTGATGTAGACACCGTGTTAATTTCGAATGGTACTGTTTATACGTAAGGAAATGTATGTATATGTACGTTAGTTTGTATGCTTGTATTTACATTAGCAATATCTATATAATCAAAACACCCTAATATGTGACCTAAATGTTATGAGATGCTTTCCAAGTGAACACATTTTGTCAAGTTAAGTTTACTCCTACAGATATGCCCCGCTGAGTGCGTAGGGAGCTGTGAGCACTGTGTAGGGACCCTGTGAATCAGAACACAGATTTTCTATTCTACAGCGACACAATGCAGACTCCTTATTTCAATCTAATGAATGCCACAGAGCTCCATCATATCTATTGTCATGCACAACGCTCAAAAAGGTCATGAAGAGATTTGGCAGATATGAATTATTGACTGATGCCAGCTGGAGTCTGAATCCCTCTGCTCTACTGGGCCAGTCTCCATACACACGACACCAGCTGAGAGCACAGCGGGCCTTCCAGTATCCATCGGATTTGAGCTTAATGAAACTATTCGCACCTGAATAATACTTTGATGCTTTAAAAAGCATGCCTGTCCCATATCAGCTAATATGTTCAATTATATCCAACACATCAAAGTAATGATCCTAAGAATCTCATATAACTGTGAGGATTTCCCTAAAGCTGAGATGTGAATAGTTGTCGCCTTGTGCTTTGCATTTTGTGTATGTGACTGCAGTTCTGTTTTGACAGGTGGTGGAAACGGGGATGTGCACTTAATGTGAGCTTGTAAAGTAATCATGGGGATACTGCTTTTAGTGCCTTACTGATCCCATCATGCTAAATTTGATGCTGGGTTTTTTTCTGCCTTTAAGCCTGCTTATTTTCCCGCTCACAGGTGCGGCAACAGCTCCAATGAGACTCGTCATAAAATATTAAGCCTTCCGGCAAAGCGAGATGTCCCTTCTTCAAATTAAATTAATCAACTTCGTCCCAAGATAGCGAGAGAACACTTGACGATGATGCCATCTGCTCAATATAATCTGCTTTCTGATTGATATTCCCCTTAGATAAAAAAAAAAAAAAAAACTGTCAGATAGTGAATCAGGACATGTAAACACACCCAAACACAGATTTTGGAGAATAGCATTTGACTTTGACACTTCATCCATTAAGCAGTTTATTTCTTATTGCTCTGTGACGGCTCTTTTATATCTCAGAAGAATTTAAATGAGTTCTTAATTATGCCTTATTTAAAATTGACACGAAATTAAAATAGCGATCATCATTTCTTCCCTAGTGTGACAGATATCTGAGTGAAACTGCTTCTTAAATGAGAAAAATTGTAGGGCGGGACTTGATTTTGTCCACTGGAAATTGATTGGATTGTTGTTTGCTATTGCTGTGATCTCGTGTAAGTGACAGGTTGTTGGAGGGGAGGATTTATTGTTCAGCCATCTCACACATAATCAGAGAAGATATTTTTTTGTGAGAGGGAGACCTTCATATTTTTGACTAAAGATTACGAGGGCACATGAATAAATAAAAAAATCACGTACATGGCTTATTGATTAATAATAAACTGCAATATTTCATTAAAATATATATAGTCAATTTTGATTTCATTGTTACTTTAAGTCAACTTTAAAGTGGTCATGACATGAGAAATCATATTTTCCTTTTTGACAAATAAGAGGTCTTTTTACCATTAAACATCCTGCAAGTGCCAGATCTGCATGAAATGGAAATTGCAATATTGTTTTCTTCCTTATTGTGATGTATATCTGAGTGAAACAGCTTCTCAAACAAGAACAAATGTAGGGCGGGACTTGATTTTGTCCAATAGCAATTGGTTGGATGATTGGATGACTAGATGGTTGTGGTTTGCTATTGTTTGATCTCATGTGAGTGACAAGTTGTCCTGCCCTTGCGCCAGTAAACACATCATCAGAGAAGATATTAGGGCACATTTCCGGGTAAATCATTTATATTAAATACTGTAATATTACAAAAATAAGAATTACAGGAGGTCAGTTATGTCTGAGAGTCATTTTTCTGCATACTTAACTTTATTTGTGCAAAAACCTTTAACATTATAAGTGCACCTCAAGGAAAGTATTACAATAAAAATAATAATAAATCCCTATATATATATATTATGGATAGCATGACTCAGAAGACATCTTGGAAGACTGGGAAATATTTGAGGTTATTTTCAGTTAATTTTGAGTTCAGTTGAAATATTGACAAATCTGTTTTGAGTACAGTTTTAGACACATGTTGAGATCTTTTCTGGAAGACATCAGATTATGTGATATTTAAGATTATTTTTCACAAGAGAAACAAACAAAAGTCTCAGTTTGGTCTCTATTTAATCCCATTGATAAACAATGTGAAACAATTGAGGTTTAGTGGAGTTGAATGAATAGAGGATCCAAATTAACACCCAAGTGCCAAATGAAAGTAAGAATTTACTTTCCAGTTGAACTGTAACTTATATGGAACAACACTATAATACATGATTTAAAAGACAAACTGTATGAACGATATTTTGACTATGTTAAATAACCCCATCATTATACGGATAATAAAACGTTTAATGAAAAAAAAAATATATATATATATATATAATTTCACGGCTGATAAAAAAATTATAATAAAAGCCTATCATTTTCTTAATTTACTTCAGTGTGGCATATCAAAATAGAGTAGCAATAGTAATTGTTAGACCCTGCCTGCGGTTGTGACACAGGAGAATATTCCTCATTAGATCAGTTTTGTGTATTTTATTTTGCTTTTCAAGTCTGTAAGTGGAAGCCTTACTGACAAGCCGATTCTATAGAGACACATCAGCTATGTTACATCCTCCTTGCATCATGGTTCTCCAGTCAATCAACCAGCCAACCTAACCAAGCGTGCGTTCAGCAGAACCCAGGTCTGTGCTGTTCAGTGTTCCATCCGGCCTTTTCTTCTGCTGCCTGCTGTTCTGGAACACATTGAAATCTTGCACAAATGAAAAACTACCAAATAAGCGAATGTTCTGAGCTTTCCTCAGTGGCTACGTTTACATGCACAACTTTTGTCTCAATCGGACTGAATTCATTCCGATTGATGAATCTAAATGTGGGGTTTACATGAACTCTTATGTTGATGTGCGCGTTTATATGTCACAAGATTCAAATCAGAATATATTTTTAGACATGCGCACACTGCACGAATATTCAGAGTTTCCTACTGTTTGCGCATATACTATTCTCTTACATTGGTTCTTTATTTGTTTTAAACAGCATACTTAATATTTATCCATTTCTGGTCATAATTTGGAGTAGGCTAGAGACTAGGCATCATAAATATAGGAGAGTGACAGAATATGTTCTGTCCTGATTAGCTTCTTAGCTGCCACCATGATGTGTGTATAATAAACAGATTAAATCGCTTATCCACTGATGTAGCATCTGCATGTAGTTGCGTGGTAATGTGTGTATGTGTGTAACGAACTCTCTGCGGGGAGCTTTGAGGCTGCTGTCAGCTCTACGGCCACAATAATACTGTTTATGGGCATTAGGTCCCAGGTGCACTGCCTCATGGGATTGTGGATCAGCGGCATAGTGGGCAATGCATTTCAACCCCAACACGCACACTCAAACACCCTCATTCTGTCATGATTTCCTCTGACCTTGCGCTACACTCTCTCTGCAAGCGTTTGCTCACGGACGCTTACGGATCAGACAGAATTGGAGCTCTGAGCTCCCTTAATGCTTTCAGAGATTTGCTCTCTTTTCAGCCTCAGCAGACAAACGACTGCTCCTCTTCCCAAAACACGCCTCTCTCCGTTTTACACACTTTTAAGTACCGTTCTCCAGTCTGCATTTCCATCAATGCCTGCCTCTTCCCCAGAGGCCGGCTTGATAAACAAACAGACCAAAACAAACACGCAGAACTCCACCATGTCACTCATTTACAACGCAAACTAAATATCGACACTTTGCATTGTGAGGAGACATATTATATATAATCTAATAATCTATTTTTAGTGTTTATATTTTCTATTATTTTAAACTAAATTGTACTTCAAAAATATATTAATAACTATAGTATTATTTTCATAACAATAATAATAATAAATGGTATTATTATTGTCTAGGCTACTTTTTACGTTTTGTTTTGCTCTATCGAGATTATGTGACAGACTATTATACAATTCAGCCTCTTTAAAACAAACTAAATCAGTAGTTTTGATGAAGATGAAGATGATAATTCTGGGAATAATTATTATTATGGAATTGTTTATTATTATTTTTAATAATTGCACTTTTACATTTTCTTTAAGTTCAGTTCGGATCTAATGAGAGCATCTGTTATAAACAGATAAAGTTATATAAAGTTATAAAAGCGACTATTATAAAATTCATGCTATTTTTTTTTCTTTCTATCTATCTATCTATTTTATTTATTATTTTTTTTTTTTTATAAAATCAGTGTCATATATTCCCTGTGTGCTTGTGTACTTTTATGTTATTTCCGGGCATGTGTTTTGCTTTGTATTTTTTCATGTTGATTAAGTTCTCCAGGCATTTACCATTTAACCACGCCCCCTTGTTATTTTGTTTAGCTCGTTTGTCTGTGTATATATAGTGCTTATGTTTCACTTTTGGTTTGTCCATCGTTGGATGAGTTTGCCTATTTTCTTTGTGTCCCTGTTTCTTGTGTTTTTATTAAACACGTTTATTTGTAACTTCCTAGCATTTAGATCCTCTCTCATGCATGCTCATTTTCACCAAAGGTTACAATCAGATACGTAAAAAAAACAAAAAAATATTATCATTACAATGGACGTTTAGGGGGCAACATTGCTGTAAAAGTCAACAACAAGAGAGAAAAGACGGCCTTTGACCACTTTATCAGCTGGTGAAGTGTGTAATTTATGTCTTGCTAGTTACACAGAATTGCAAAAGTAATTACTCTCAAATAGCGCACTTGATGTGGACTTGTAGTCTTGTGGCTTTCACTCACACGCCTCCTTGAAGTCCATGAGAGCATAGGGTGTCCAATTGGACTTTGTTTCAGAAGGCTACTAACCAGTGACGTGCGGTGATGTCTTAAAGAGGCTAGGCACTGAGTTATGAAAGCCAGATTATCAAATTTGCGGCATATCAAGAACTGTACAAATCAGGATGTAGATCGTTCTCTCTCTCTCTCTCTCTCTCTCTCTCTCTCTCTCTCTCTCTCTCTCTCTCTCTCTCTCTCTCTCTCTCTCTCTCTCTCTCTCTCTCTCTCTCTCTCTCTCTCTCTCTCTCTCTCTCTCTCTCTCTCTCAACATAAGCGTCGATTTTGAAGCACCTAAAAGCGGTCAAAGAACCGGAAACATTTATTACAATTAAGATACAATTAATACAAAACAAAATTAACTTTAAAGAAAGGCTTTGTGCTTTCAGTGTGAGGTCTCTGTGAAAGTTTTAAAGCAGTCCGAGAACTGTCACGTCCGTAACATTGTTTTTCCCTCATAAATGCGAACACAAACAATAAAATAAAATGAATATTTTATGTTCTGTGGATAGCATATCATGGATAGCTACATTAGTAAGCTACAGGAGGACGTCTTTCCAAACATGGCATGTGCGAAATCTCATTTTTCCCTCATACGAAGGACACATGTAAGCTACATTTGTTTGTGTGGAAACAAACAACGTTTGTTTGCCCGCTTTTATTAAGCAACTGTAGTAGGAAGGCATTCTGAAATGTCAACAGATGAGCGCATCAGCGCGCACGGAGCAACAAGCGATCTTAACACAGGCGCGCATGCACGTGTTTCGTTGTCATGACTACATAAACAAATTTCCGCACACTGGAAGACAGATGTTATGGTAATATTTTACATGCATTTTAATCACAAAAACGAACGTTTGCATCAAGTGAACGTTTGCATTCAACCACATTTATCGATTCAATATTAAGCCCAAAATAGTTTTTGACTCACCAATCGGTTATTTGAACATAAAATCCATCCGCCGCTCTTTCCTCGTGAAGACGTCGATCACAGCGTTGTAAAACTCATCTTTACGGGCCTTCAGTTTGCAAAGTCTCTGGCTCTCAATTGACAGAATGGCAAGGGCTGAAAGACGTGCTTGCCCGGTCCTGTTCCGACTGTAGGTTTTGATCCGTTTCAGAGTGGAAAATGTGCGCTCCACCGAAGCTGTAGTGGCTGGTATTGTCAATACCAGTTGCAGCAACTTTGTTGCTTCAGGAACTGTTGCTTCCAAGCCATGTTGTATTAAAAAGTCTAGAAGCTGTGTCGGTGATTTGCCCCTGAGTTCTTGTGAGCCATACAACCCCACAAGATCACTTTTCAGGCTGACGAAGTCAAAGTACCTTGCATACTTTGACAGCTTCTCCAGTTTGCTGTCATCAAAGTGGCGCAACATCTCTTCAAACTTTTTACAATCTACCAGTCCAATGAAATCGAGATCGGAAAAATTATCCACAAACCTGGTCTTCATCTGAACATTAACATTGTCCAGAATGCAGTAGTAGATGCGAGCTCGTTCTGTTTTGTTTGACAGCCCATCTCGTGTCTCGCGGTGAACGAGGCCAATCTCATCACATCTTTCCTCAAAGTGTGCATGAAAACGGTCAAAATCCTGTCGTTTGCTGTCCAACACTTTCATTGTGTCTTTGATGCGATTACAACAGAATCCGATATCCATGGTTTTGGACTGAAGGATGCTAAAAAGAGCATCGGTGTCATTGAAGATCCCTTCAAAAGTAATCATTAGGAAACAGGTGGACCGTTTTGAAAGCCACAACTCAAACCCAGCAGCCATTGCTAATGTTTCACCGTCCCAGTTGTCTGGATTGTCGCCGATTGCTTTAAACATGGCACGTAGTCTGCCACTGAGTCGATCAGATCATTTTGTATTCTGTTAGATGTTCCAGAAAATACAGTAGATGTGCGTAGATGTCTAGCCAACCTCTCGTCTTTCTCAGCTAGCACATCCAGCAACTCAATGTAATTGCCCCTATTGCTAGAGCTAGCGCTTTCATCATTCCCACGAAAAGCAAGCTCTTGCTTTGCAAGGAAGCAGGTCGCATTCATCAGATCCTTCAAAACCTCTCGGTTTTCCTTTACTTTTTCATTGTTGTAGGTTATATTCAGCCTCCTTTGCTCGTCAAGTGCAAGGTCGATCCGAGATTTTCCAAACGTTTTCAGCGTAATTTGACACTGAATGTGAGCGGATGACTTTTCATGCTTAGTTAAAGCTGCGGGCAGATTGTTCAAATCACAATATCCCGCGGAAGTCCAAACAGTCTGACTCGTTGAAAAAAGCAGGCAGGGATAGCAGTACAGCCGCTGATTGTTAGCACAGCCATATAGCCAATCTTTTCTTCCATACCAGTCTGTTTGAAAGGATCGGACGATCTTTGGGCACTTTTGCTGTACTAGTCCATCTAAGGCTGGCGTAGACCTCCCTCTTGCAATTAACGTAGATTTTGAAGTAAAATCGAGCTTGGAAAAAGTTTTTAATTCTGTTATTTCGTCCGGTGCTGTCATTTTGACAACTTTTTAATTGAATTTGGCGGGATTAGGCGTAGGCTAGCTGTGGTGTAACGTTAATGACGTTAGCTGCGCAAATGTCCAGTAATATCTCGATTTTAATTGGTCCATGTCTGATATGTGACGGAGATGCTTACTGGTATAACATATTTACGTCCAAAGGCACAGCAGAGTTGTGCTTTTTGGCGTACATGTTAAAGAATACAGAATTGAAGTGCGCATGAGCAACATGGGTTTTTCGCTTGTCGTCTGCAATGAATGGACCGTAAAAGCACTGCTTATTCAACCTTTTTTTTTTTTTGATTATGCGTAACTGCTACATTTGTCATCATAACGTCTAAACAATCGGAATAACACACATATTGCATATATAAATCACAATAATAAACAGTAAACATACAAATACAAGTTTATTATTCAATAAACATTTTTATTCTGTAATTTTGGCAGGGTAGGCAGTGCCTAGTTTGCCTACCCAGACCGCACGTCAGTGCTACTAACAAGAGCTACTGTATCTTTTGAGGCCATTATGCTTATGCACCTGAATGCACTATGAATGTCTTTCTGCATATGGAGAAAGTATTTTAACATTAAAATTACACACATTTAAAAGTTGAGGTTGAGGAACTCTAGCATCATATTGTGTTAGTCTGGGCTTGGATACACTTTTTTATTTTTTAGAACAACACCACTTCTTCTCCTCATTAAAATGCTAAACAGCTCATTAGCATGTTTTAATGTCTTGATTATTTTGGCCTGGTTTTGTGAGGTTGCATTGTTCAGCTCTCAAAAGTTATGGAGAACCAGTGGCAGGTTATTTAGGTGCCAGCACTATAGTAGTTGCAATTGTTATTTATATATTTCGTTTTTTTTTTCTCGCCCATTGAAATTTTTATGATATAAGCATTATAAAATAATTTTGTATATTATTGATTAGCAGAAGCCGCTTGCTCGGTAAACCCATTATATTAAAAACTGAGAAAACAGCGAGTAAATTATGTACATTTATGATACTTTAGCAATATCTGTATCTCTCAAGCTTTATATGGGTTTCTAAATGTGTAATAATTTTTATTTGCATGGTTTATGTCATGTTGACTGCTGGTGTAAATCTAGATAGTAAGTATAGTTTAAAACGGTTATGGCAATGTTTTTCAAAAACTATAATAATATTAAAGTATTTTGATATTCTGTACAAGTATTGTGTAAACTGTTTACATAATTTCATTTAGCCTCTTCCCTCTCTTCTCTGCTCCAAAACTTCTACAAAACGTTTTAATCTTTCCCAGATTTTTTGTCATGGTTAGCTGTATAGGCATATGGCATGCAATACCCTGCTATATACAGATAGAAAATAAAGCAGAATTATTTTTATTTATATATGTTGTAACGACAAATCAGACACAATTATTTGGTATATGTACCAAACAATCTTTAAAACTCACTCTGGGATCATCCCCTAGTGAGTGCAAGAAGGTCTTAGTTACCATGACCACGATCAGATAAGTTGGTTTTATGGCTGTTAAAAAAATGTGGTCACATGCTCAAGACAGAGACAATGGGGGAGACAGAAACAATCTTTACTACAGACTTTGCTGCATTAATCATAGACAACCTGATCTATAAATGAACATGCATCCCAGAAACTGTGTGAATGATTTAGTGTCTTTTGTAGTGTCTTTTAATTCGATTATTTTTATTTTTGATACTGTGTATTTTATGATAGAACCAACGGTCAATGTAACCTCACCTATACCAGGTTTGGTCTCTATAAATTGGTACTTTGAAGATCGAAATTATTATGTACATATGTCGATAGCTGCGCAACATATTAGTATTACAATAATATTTCTTAGTTTCTTCATCAGGAACCAATCCAGCTGCCCCTGCAAATGAGCACGCTTAAAACAAGGATTCATAAATCAACCACAGAGGAATTTTCCTTCTTGGAAATTCCACCCTTCTCATTGGTCAAGCAAACCAGGAGAGGTGGGGTTTTTCGCAGGCTTTATTAGAGACAAATTCAGAGTCTCTCTTCTTCGGGATTCTACTGCTGCTTCTTCGGGTTGATGTCTGTGGGAACCCCCACAGGGGCCCATGGGCCCCGGCAGGCTGTGACCACCTCCTGCTATGCCTTCACTCTCCCAACAGAGTCAGACTGAATTTTCTTCAATCTAACTCAGAGGAAAACTGCAACTTTTCCATTACTGAATGGGCAGCCATCTACTCTTCCGACTTCCTCACTCCTTGGATGCCAGTATGGCCTCTCCGGCCCAGGGCCGGCAGGTCACAATCTGCATGTGCTCAGCCAGGTGCTCATGGAGAGAGAGAAAACTTTCAACCAGGACAGTCGAACTAACCATACAAGTTCATCATATCTTCTTTATCCAACGGAGAAGAAAACAATTGCAACTTCAACATTTGACACTCACGGAACCAGTAACAACTTTAATTTTCAACAACTTCAAGAATTGTGTACCCAGCACAGACCATGCAAGTATCAATTTAATGTGGTGCTCTGAAAATGATATGCTGATGGTTCTTTTCATAGTTAAATGGATCTTTCTCATAATTCCATTTCCTGCTTCCGATTCCATTCTGTCACTCACCCTTTTACCCGTGTATGTGTGTGTGTGTGTGTGTATGTGTTTAGATTAGTTATGTTTTTGATTTAGTTAATAAAACTTGTGCACAATACATATGCAATACACAATAAGCACCATATTTTTGAATAGATTTTTCTGTATATGTGTGTGTGTGTTTTCTGACTTTTTTTTTCTCACACCATCGACCACCCTGCTGTTCACATCCTTTGCCTTGAGCAGGTAGCTCCTTTGAGGAACACTTAGAGAAGTTTCTCGACCTAGCCCATCAGGCAACCTTCCCGAACAACTGCCTGTGCTCGTTTCTGAACGCCGGCCTGAACCACCACAAGAGCGCCGTGTAGGGTCCTTTGAGGGAGTTCCATGGAATTTGTGAAGTGGGTGCTGGCGTCTTGTGGATCGCCACTCACCGTCGGACCCGTCGACAACAACCCTGGTCCCACTCACAACCCAGTGCTCAGCCAAGACCACCCACACTGCAAGGATCAGCAGCATGAGCCCACCTCAGGCAGTGAGAGTGACTCCGCCCAACATCCCTCACCACCTCTCCAAAACAGATCTAATGAACTTGTGTTGGCGCTTTTCCACTGCATGGTACGGTACGGCTTGGTACGGCTCACTTTGTGGCGCTTTTCCACTGCATGGTACGGCACAGTACGGCTCGCTTTAAATGGTACCACCTCTGTTAAGGTTCCAAGTGTACAGTACCGATACTAACATGTGACGTGAAAACACTGCAGACCACTGATTGGTTAGACAGACAGAATCATCACTACCAGCGTCATTGTATTTGCGACATGAGACACCAAACCCACTAGATTTAAATAGCCAGTAACAGCCACCGCTGTAGCACCTGTTTTTAAACTACTTGCTTGAAGAAGAAAAAACAACAACTTCAGTTTTCAACCAAAGAGAAGTGCAGACGTTCTCTTTGGTTGCCAAGGAGCGGATAAACTATAACGATCAGTCTATAATCCCACCCACTTTGAATCGGTACTTTGAAACTGCATGGAAAAACAAACCGAGCAAACAGAGCTAAACCGAGCCGTGCCGTACCGAGCCGTACCATGCAGTGGAAAAACGCCATATGTTTCCTCAGTATCTGTCTGTCTCTGCAGTCCCTTCTCCAGTACCCAGTCATTCCTGCCACCCAGTTATCACTACCTCCTATTAGTCCCTCAGTGCCTCCTCTCATTGGTGAGTCCACACATTGGACTTGTTGGGAACTGCATGTTCACACCATAGCTACTCCCTCTACGCCTGCAACGCTGCCATGGAACACAGTCCTGGCTGTGGTCTGGGTCTTCATTTGCTCTTCCCTGTTCAAAACCATCCCCTGGTTATCACAACCTTCTGCACCACTGTTACGTGCTGGTGTTTTTCTTCCCTCCCCTTTTTGTTATTGGTTGTTGCGTTTCTCCCCTCTGCTGTTGGTTTCTTCCTGTTTTCCCGCTCTCTGCTTTCTCTAAGTGTGTAGGTGCTGTTATTGGTCGGAGGCAACCAATCATCGGCTGTGGTTCGGCATAAAAAAGGCACTCTGAAGGACTGAAGAAAAGAAGCTTGGAGTGTTTGTTGGCTGGTGCTATTTTTGTACTGACTTATGGTGGTTCGCTTACTTACTCTTTTTGTTTGCTTATGCAGAGGAGTTTTTGAACCTGATTTAATCTGCACTGGTTCGGAGAGAAGAGAAATGGAAAGTACGTCACGTGACATACATCTTGCATACATGTAGAAACAATGCTGTTAGACACACTAGGGAAGGAGCGTGTGCAACTCTGTGTAAGTTTTGTTTTGGTTAGTTAGTGAAGTTTTAGTTATGGCGTGTTAAGCGCTGAAGATTTCTTTATTTCCTGTTTTTGTTTTCAGTTAGTTTAGAGGGTGGGGATTAGCGAGTGTGTGCTTTGGTTTTGTTGATTTTGTTTGTTTAGCACCGCTCATCTCTCTCTCTCTCTGTGACTTATTTCAATTATCATTTTTCAATTATTTAGCTTAAGTTGTATATAGCTGTAAATAAGTTTATTTGTTTGTTTTTTCTTTATTTTCAATTATAACGTTTGTATGGAAAATGAAGCGAACCACCTGCTTGCAGTAACTTGTTGTCAGTGAGTCATTCGCCCACGATACTCCCCAGAGATTAAAACTAAGGGAAAGTGTTCAAATTATATTATGTACGTCTCCCTCATACCTCTATACCATCAGGGGACGTAACATAATTTGGGGGCTCGTCCGGGATCTTTTCTCAGTCGTGAGGAAGGTCCGGTAGTTGGCATAATCCCTTGTTTTACTCTGGGAGTGTCTGTGGTGGATGGACTCAAGTGACTACACCGCGTTCTGGTGAGAGCACTCACGTAAAGGTTCGTCTTGCTCGAATACGCATGGAGGCGGAAGACCGAGCTCAAGCTCGGCGAGCTGATTTTGATCTGCGGCTTGAAATCCGACGACTTGAGATTCAGGCTGATAAAGAAGTAAAACTGCGCCGTTTGGAGTTAGATGAGGGGACTTTGACTTGGACCTGGACTTTTTAGTTTGGCCCTCTCCTGGTTCTTTGTCCTCCAGGTAATCCTCCATCCATCTGCCGGCACGAGGTCGTGTCTTCCTGGAGGGGGGGCATACTGTCACAATCAAACTCAGTTTGGACTCAAACTTCAAACTGAGTCCAAGTTCGGAGTCTCAGTTTGGACTTTATTTCTGTTTTCACTTTCCCCCTGTTGAGTTTGTTGGCCACTGTTAAGACCACTTGTTAAGTTGTTAAGACCACTCTTAAATATCACTTCTTCACACTGAAAAATATAGCCCAAAAAAGTGGACGTATTTCAGTCAGATGTGCTTCTCAGTTATGTTCATAATTGTAATCTTTGCACTAACACGGTGAGTGCTGATTTTGTTTATGCCAGCCGGTCTGCTTGATACTTTAACCTTCATCAAGTCATCAAGACGGATTCATGTGCAGACATTAATTTTCCATTAGCAGCGCTGGTTGATCTGACAAGCATAATGTAATCGCTTCTCCAGTATGAATATTATGCAAATTCTTTACTTACATATTTATAAATGCATGGATATGCTCTTAAAAGGTTCCTCTGGATATTTCAGTCTCTTGGAGTGATTTGTTGCATGAGTGTGTAACACTAAGCCATGAATGAAGGTGCCCAGAGAAAAGGCTATACAGAGTTCACTTATAATCACTTGATGTGTTGCAACTTACTGCAGAGAGTTCTGGGAAGCACGCTAGTTTTGCAGTGATTATCTTGTACATCATTTAATTTGGCAATTGGTTTTATTCATAGCGAATTAAACATTGGGCAAAATACTTATACGTTTTATAAGTATGCAACTTTTTTAGGTCCCATAGGAATTGAAAGACTTAGCAAAGATTAGCACAAGGACCGCACCATTTTTTTATTAATAGAGTATACAATATATATATATATACATTTTTTCATGTTTATTAATCATTATATATATAAAAAAATGTGTATGTAATACAATATTAGAATGAATATATAAGTAATAATTAATACAATCAATAATCATTATTTTAAAATATTTGTTTTAAAATGTAATATAATAATAATAAAAAACAGCATGCTATGAAGATACATTTATATTCAGCAATGTGTTGAAGTAATACAGGTTTTGAGATTTTTTAAAATATATTTATGTGACAATTTAAATTTAAATGATTTGAATTCCATAAATGATTCCCCAAACAGATGGTTATATGACTGGTTTTATTTCTCAATCCAGACAAAAGCACTAATTAGCAAATGTTACAGTATACACTCAAATACAAAGTAAATAATTTACACTGCACAACCAATATCTGTCTGCTTGATGTATTTTTTCCCCTAGATTAAATAGATCTAGATTAAATTTAATATGGGATGGTGCTTTTGATTGGTTTAGGTATTATACCCTCTAATAGAGCTTGTCAGTGTGGACACAAACCCAAGCACATGTGTGGCTCATTAAACACACACACACACACACACACACACACACACACACACACACACACACACACACACACACACACACACACACACACACACACACACACACACACACACACACACACACACACACACACACACACACACACACACACGTGCTGCAGGTTTGCTCTGTGTTTGTCACATGGAAGGAAGGTCAAGGTGTGGGGTGCAAAGTATTCGGTGGTGAAATACATTATCTTATCCCACTTTACAGTAATGTACAGAAGTAGCCATTTGGGCTTATTTTCACCAAAAAGTATAAATACTGTGGCTCTGTGGCACTTTCAAGATTGATGTCTTTGTTTCAACACCCTAACACAGTGAAATTTACCAGTGGTGTGAGTTTGGGATGGATCTATCCGTTTTACTGACCAATGTTCAAACCAGTGTTTTTTTTGTTTTTTGTTTTTTTGTGCAATTACTACTGACACTAACTGTGGGACTGAAATCCCACACCACTAACACGAAGAAGATGAAGTATAACAGGTTTTAATAATCTACAAGGCAAATTCCAATAGCAGTCCAACACAACTGTACCTGACAAGGAAACTCAAACATAACTGAACTTAGTAAAGAAATCACACACGCACGCACACACACACACACACACACACACACACACACACACACACACACACACACACACACACACACACACACACACACACACACACACACACACACACACACACACACACACACACACACACACTTGTTTTGCTATACTTGTGAGGACATTCCATAGGCATAATGGTTTTTATACTGTACAAACTGTATATTCTATTCCCTTACACTGCCCCTATCCATAAACCCATCACAGGAAACATTCTGCATTTTTACATTTTTAATAAAACATTGTTTTTATGGTTTTTTTAAAGCTATTTGAATTATGGAATATCCTCATAAGCCACATTAAAGTTGTAATACCAGTGTAATACACATGTCATTATACAAATTTATGTCCTCATAAATCACATAAACAAGAACACGGTCTCACACCCAGACACACACACACACACACACACACACACACACACACACACGCACGTACGCACGCATGCACATGGTGAAATCAAATGAATAATCAATAATCAGTCCATGTGGTGTGACAGCGGGACTCGACATGAGATGGCATTCACCACCCATTTTATTTTATTTCTGCAGAACATTCAATTAATGACTGATGGTTGGAAGGAGGGGTTGAAAAATAAGATGTATTGGTGATGTAATAATGATAATAATAATAACAACACCATGTTTGCGTTTAAAGTTAACATTACATAAAAAAAGTGTACTTTGTTTGTTTGTTTATAACAGTATTATTAGTAAGATTTTTATTAGTAGTAGTATTGTTATTAAATATTATTATTATTATTATTATGTGTATTATGGCTGGTGGTTGGAAGGAGAGAATGAAAAGTAAGATGTATTAGCAGAAAAGTTCAGCAAATTTTGATAAAATATTATGAAATGTAATAAATAAATTCAATTTTAATTTCATGTTGGTTTTAAATGCCTGTATGGTGCCATTTTAAACATTTAGCCTTTTTGTGTCCTCTGACATACACCATTTTGATCACTGTGGAAAAAGATGATACTGCTTTTATTTTATTCTGAGTGCATTTTTCCCCCTTAAATAAACTACAGTCAGCTCAGTGGAGGGCTGTTGCCTGCGGTTTCCTGCACTAGTTGTCATGGTCAATTATAAAGCTTGTCAGGAGACTGTGGCTCGACTTTCGAGGTTTTGACACCCACGACCTTGTTTTTGTATGTAAACGGACGTCCTTCCCCTCAGATAAACCTACTGATGTGTTGATGGACATTAAGGACATCAGACTGGTCTGTTCTCATAATAGTTTTACTTCTAGACAATTGTGGCACATCACTTTTCATTCGGTATCTAAAGACCTTTTATGTACATCTGAACCTGTTCAACTCAATCTGTCTAGCCAGTAGCTCTCAGCTTCATTGCTCACTGCATGTGTCCTATTGTAAGGTGAACATTTGTAGACTTCCATGCCGAGACTATAGTGGATGTTGTTGGCCCCAAGGACTCGGGGCAAATGTCAATTCCTCTTTATTTTTTTTAAATCGATTTGCACACATCTCGCATACCATTGGGTCTTCAGAGCCATTGTCGAGCTTTCAACGGTTAGATCCGACCTCCCACTCCCCTTCAGTCGAACAGCTGCTGAAATAGGCCACTTAATATAAATGCCTGTTTACTGGAGGACTGTCCCTCAAAGGCAATACTGAATCTGACAGACCCTCTAGTGTCTTCAGTCAATAAAAACTTTAAGAGGCCGTTGTGAGCACAGAAGGAGAATTAGATGTTTGATCGAACAAATTTAGCATGCTGTGATAGTGGTGTTAAAAATAGGCCACACAGAAGAGGAAAATGAACAATGCAGATTTCTCTTGATATCCATAAATCTTCCCAAGGTGAAGGAAAAATAATTGTGCAAAGGCATTTGTGGGACGGAGGTAGAAGTATGACGCCATTAACTTGTTTAAATTGAATATTTTGCATGTTGCTTCTCATCCATGAAATGTGATACAGTATATGTGCTGGGTTTTCTCACATTATCTGGGTTAAGACAATAATTTTCAGCGTCGGTTGCAACAGAAATGAAATACTGTATTGTCAGGATCTAATCACAGCAGTTGTGACTTTTACTTATTAAACTAGTACTTAAATATTAAGAATACTCAGACTAGAAAACCATGAACAGAACAACCGAATGAAATCGACAAGAACAGACAAATTAATTGAACAAAACACAGGGCTTAAATGCCAAAGCAAACAAATCAACAAAATTAGCAACAGGTGGAAATTACAATCACATCAATGAAAAACCATAGAAAAGAAATGCTCCGGTTACTCATGTGACCTCGGTTCCCTGAGATAATGGGAATGAGCATTGCATCAGAAAATCTTCTCTGATCGCTATGGGGGAACTCAGTTTTCTCTGAATACTGAAGCCTGATTGGTTTACGTCTGTGAATTTCATAGACAAATTGCCTTTCAGCCCGCCAAGATGGGCGAGGCCGACATTCTATGTAAGTCGCACTGCTCGGCCATCTGGTCAGATTTTCTCGATTGAAGCGCAACACTGTCGACTCGCGCAAATGCACAGTAGCACAGCATGATACGCAATGCTCGTTCCTGTTATCTCAGAGAACCGAAGTTACGCAAGACCACGCCCAAGAGGACGCCATTCTTCTGGTGGAGTGGGCCCTCACTCCTATGGGGTACTGCAAGTCCAGGGACTTGTAGGCTAGCACTATCGAGTCCAATGGGACAGTCTCTGCTTCGTTGCTGGCAGCCCCTTAGAACGGCCCCCAAAGCACACAAATAGCTGCTCCTATGTTGGGACTTCAACATAAATCTCACTTGATTGGACAATCATTAAGATGTCAGTCATCACACTGACATGCATTTCACTTTGATTGTACCATTTTTTTCATAAATATTTTTGACTCTTTAATTATTTAATTTTTATAATTCATTTGCTTAATTAAACAGGGTTACATCGGCAGCCCTGCATGAGCCACATTCGTGGCATGCCATTTTGCAACAAACACCACTCTTTTAGTGAAAGAAATTTGCACTTGTAGTTGGCTTGCGGCGTGTAATTTTCTCTTTCCGCAGCTGTGCCGTGAAAATTGCTCTTTTGTGTTCACTGGAAACCCGAAGGGGAGAGCGCTCAGTCAGCTGCAAGCCTCTCAGCTATGAAGCACCATTGATCCGCTGCAGATCTCGATGGCGAATAGATGTTTCTTCTTCTTCGGAGTCGGCGAGCAGATGAATCTTCGCTTTGAAGGAGAGTAAATCTGACTGGATGGCCGTTCAGTACAAGTTATATAGGCAGTTGGCCCCGCCCATCATGGTGGGCTTGAAGGCCATTTGTCTGTGAAATTTACAGATGTGCACCAATCAGGCTTCAGTATTCGGAGTTCCCCATAGCAATCAGAGATGATTCTCTGACACAATGCGAAGTGAACCGCATCGAAAGGGAACAATAAATAGGTAGGTGTAATTTTTTTACTTCATTAAATATGTCCATTTAAAGGTGCAGTAAACAATTTCTGAGAAACTCTGTTGGAAATGGACCGGACTGAGCATCAAAACACACTTGTAGCCAATCAGCAGTAGGGGGCGTATACACTTATGATGGGGGAGGAGAGAGAGTGAGCAGGAGGGAGATTTGAAGAAAGACTGTAGACAGAGAGATGGCTAAAAGACATTACAAAAGAGAAAAGGGCAGAGGAATATCCCTGGAAAAAGAAGGGTTATGATCAGGCAAGAGCTTTAGGACCCGGGTTAATATTAGAAAAGCTTTCCAGCACTGGAGAGCTGAGGTTGTTCTGTTTATGCTTCATACGCGAGTAAAATTGGTTTTACTGTTTTAACAGAACTAAGATATGATGTATAGTAACATGAGTATCATTGTTTGCCTGGAGCTGGTAGCCTGGGAAAACCCAGACCACTTCCGGCAAATTTAGATTTGCTCTGCAAGTGGGTCTGGCAAAGAGCCCATTGAAACCCATTTCCAATCCGTCGAAATCGCGGCACCAATCAGAAACGTTGGGGCGGGCTTTACACGATGACGACAGAGCAGAGACGGTGACTGACCATAGACAGTATATGACTGACGCAGATATTGTACATTACAAAGATGGATGCCGCCGTGGAACATCACAACATCACTCGTTCGAATCAGCTTTCGCGTCTGTTTCAAGCGATTTAAAATGGTCATTTTCGTTAATACCATAGACAGTATGGTTAATACAGAGAATTGCTGAGAGTCTCGAGATGTTTCTCCGTCGCTCTGCATACGTCATGTCATTCATCACTCTGATTGGTTTTAGATCTATCCGACGTCCGTTGGTGACGCCCCTGTGGAAATGAACTGTCTATGGAGGTTTGCCAGACCCTTACTCAGTTACAACTGAGAGTGGTCTGGGTTTTCCCAGGCTATGGAGCTGGTGTTCTAACAACAAACTCTTGCTTGTATGGTATATACTATATACTGTATTAATTTTTTTGTTCATTGTCATCTTGGCTTTATTTTTTGCTAGGCATTTTTTTTTGCTTCACTTCAGCAATGGCAAAGAGACATCAACTCTTGTGTTGCGTGTGCATTTTGGGGGCGGAGCAATGGGGTGTGTTTGTTCGGATTGAGTTCAAATATCAACAGTGCTTCTCTGAAATCGCTTAGGCTACTGTACATTTCTTTTAATTTCTTCCAGTCATTCATTTTTTTATTATTTATATTTTTTCTTAACTCCAGTCAACAATACTGATACCCTTATAAAAGCCCATTTTATTTTACATGAGCATCGTCTCTCAACCCTCTGTTGAGGTCACACGACTGGCTGAATACTGCTATCTTTATCTCAGTAACCCTCTGTGACTACATACATACTTTCACTGTATAAAAAATAAATAAATTACAGCATGTGCAGTTATACATCCTTCATTTGCTCACAGATACAGTGTTCTGAATGTGTTTAAAAAAGCAACAGTCCTGTGGTGTTTGGTCTCCTCCTCAGTTTGAGAATATGGTTTGGAGTGATTTTGTCATAGAATAACAATGCATTTCTCATTAGCATGGCTGAGATTTGAGCTGGCTTTGTGATTGACAGCAGTGACATTATGAGAGATAAATGACTTGGGAAGTGTTGACACCTCATAGACAGCCTCGTGGGGTCATTCTTCATGGCAGCTTAAATTTAGATGATGTTTAAAAGAGGAAAAGCAGGCTCCATGAGCTATTTTGTTTGTTTATGGGATTCTGTTACTGGAAACTTGACTGTACAATGTTTGTGTAGTTTGTGTGCTTTTAATGTTATCTATCTATCTATGTATCTATGTATCTATGTATCTATCTATCTATCTATCTATCTATCTATCTATCTATCTATCTATCTATCTATCTATCTATCTATCATTAACATTTTCCATCGGTCTCTGTACTAGCGCGAGAATGAAAGTCAAAATATGTAATAGCACCGATTACTGAACTAATGGACATCCTTTGCTTTTCGTTTTGCTGCATTTGTGCAAAAAGAAAAAATATTCCTTTTTTTGTCTTGAAGTGAAAACAGCAGGTGGGGGAAGGAAATTGCTTGAAATATGTAAACTAAACCATCAGTCCTCCTCAGGTGCAGAAATTAAATAGGTGGTGGTAAGCCCATGGTTTCTAATGCTGATGTTGGCAGATAGTTGAATAATAAAAATAGCTCATAGTCCCCATTTGTCCCTAAAGGGAAGTGGACTTGAGTTTCATGAGAATACCTGCCCCAGTTTTCCCTGTAACCTGTGTTCTCCTTCCCTCCGTGAGGCAGTGGGGTAATGCAGGATACTTGCTGCTGCTTAAGGTAATCCGTGAAGGATGATGGAACTCTATCTGCGCTCTGCAGAGAGTCAAGCATGTAATGTGTGTAATGGAGCCAGATAGGAAGTTTCCTTTGAAGAGTCTCATCCTCACAGGGTGACCTGAAAGGTTGAGGAGGGCGTGGGGGGACTTTAATAATTTTTTGGAGACAAACCTTTTAATGAAACCAAAACTCTCTGACTCGCCAATGAATATAACTCTAGTAAAAAAAAAAAAAAAAAACCTGCTTCCATCTGTAGCCTTGGCAATGTCTGCCAGCCCATTATGAATCACCAAACATACTAGATAATCTCATTTATCTAAAATTACTTGTAGTAGTATGTTAAAGTGAACCAGTGGGACCAAGAATGAGAGATGTTAAAGGGATAGTTCACTTTAAAATTTTAATTCTGTCATCATTTACTCACCCTCAAGTTGTTTCAAACCTTTATTAATTTATTTCTTCTGCTGAACACGAAGAACGTCGGTAACCAAACAGTAGACTACCCATTGACTTCCATAGTATTTTTTTTCCTACTATGGAAGGTAATGGGTACAGTCTACTGTTTGGTTACCGGCATTCTTCAAAATATCTTCCTTTGTGTTCAGCAGAAGAAATAAATTAATACAGGTTTGAAACAACTTGAGGGTGAGTAAATGATGACAGAATTTTTATTTTAAAGTGAACTATCCCTTTAAGTAGTCCAGTTTTTAGTAACACAGTCTCACCCCAAAACGTCACATACTGACGGGTCTTGACCATACGGCAACATACGACGAAAAGGGTACCCTTTAACGTCCATGTGTGACGATTCGGGTATGGTTGGGTTTAGGTATGCGTTAGGGTACCGCTAGGAGGCGCTGCTGGTGCGCTTATGTCTGCGTCTCATATTGACGTTATAGGGGTATCCTTTTCGTCGTATGTTGACGTATGGTCAAGACCCGTCAGTATATGACGTTTTGGGGTGAGACCGGGCTGTTTTGAGATGAGGATCACTGAAGTGCTTCAATAGCAATAGCACATTCTTTACACTCTTACAATCTTTACATCAGATTTATACAGCATGTATGCTTAAACAGTGTACTTAGGATTGGGTTTGAAAAGCCTGCCATATATAGTATGGTAGCATTTGAGCAATTGGCTCAGTTGAAATGTTTTCTTGAGCAAGCAGTGCATCTTTAGACACAATGTTGTCTGGCACTGTGGCACAGATATAAGATCCGACAAGTCGTCCAGATAAGTTTGGGATTGGTGTGAGAATGGTTCTTCTACAGGAAGTAAATGTTGGCGATTCCTCCTGTACTCTTTACCTTCTGACTCCACAACATGAGATCTGGGCTTAGTGAGGGTGCTCCATACGACGCCAAACTTATCATGGCCGTCTGCTGGTTGTATCCAGACCACCTGGGACTCTTGCAGTGGAGTGAGTGGTTTACTCCTCTTGTCGTATAATTTTTGCATTTGTCGATTTTTGAAGAGTTCAGCTTTGACTTTCACAGTGTCCTTTGACCTTGTTTCAGTATCTGCTTGCTGATAGGCATGCTGGTGCGTGTCACCCTAGACATCAATCTCTGGGGTGGTGAACCCAGTGCCTTGTCTCTGGGAATGTTGCAGATGTTTAGCAAATTCAGAAACAAGTCTGTCCCATCCCTCTTTGTGGTGTCAAGAAGGCACTTTAGACTACATACTGCTAGTGATGTGACATAAAAACAATGAACGTGCAAAGTCTCTGAAAATCTGGCTTGTGAACTGGGTGCCATTGTCAGCAATTAACTTCTGGGGAATGCTGTGCATAGAAAATAGCCTCTTCAGTTTATTAATGACATTTTGAGATCACAAAGTCCTGAGTGGGTTTATTTCAAACCACCCAGAATAAGAATCTAGCGGTATTAGGTACTGTTAATTGTTCCAGTTAAATACGTCAGTTGGAACTACTGACCAAAGCAGTTCTGGGATCTCGTGGAGGTGCAATGACTCCTTTTGTTGATGAGGTTTCAGGGCATTGCCTATGCTGCAAGACTGCACAAAGTTGTCAATGCCCTGTGTTATAGTCAACCTGAAAACAGAATACTCCTGCATGACCATTGTGCAAGATTTGCAAATACTCACTCTTTGAGGAATTACTGCCCTTGTTCCCTTCATGATGATTCCATCCTTAGTGGTGAGCTCGTCTCGAAAAGGAATGAACGGTTCAGCAGCGTTGGCTGAATTGTGTGTGGCCGTCTGTGTTTGATGGTATTATGCAGAGTCAGACTTTGCAGAGAGACATCTTTTCCAGTGTGTTATTTGAGCTCTTGCAACCGGTTGACCAAAATCAATTGGACAGTCATCACCTCAAATTCATCCTCGTCATTGAGATGTTGCTTTGTCACTTTCCTGTGAGCATGTGACAGTGTATCTGCAAGGTAGAGCTGCTTCCCTCTTTTGTAGACAAGAGTCAGATTAAAGCTGTTCAGTATAATTTCCAGAAATCATGCTGGTGCAGTGTGCATGGGGTTTGTTTAGAATTGTAACAAGGGATTGATGGTCGGTCTCAACCAAGGTTTTCCATAAATGTAGTCGTAGTCCCTTTCATAACAACCAGATCTCCCTCTGCTTTGACTGCTCATTAAAATGCATGAAGCCAGTTTTCATTAACATTGACCTGCTGCGTTCGTCATCTTAGTGCATGAAACGCTAAACCTCAAACTCTGCCAGCTGATGTCACTTTAGACAAACCAGTCTACAGAGATCAAATAAAAGCAGTTTTGAGCTCAATACTAACATGATCAGAGATAGACCGGACCTTAGTTTCATAAACGGACATTGGACAAGATTGTTTCGTCACAGCAGCAATTGATCATGCTAATTTCTGCACCCTGACGAGATGAAAGCAGCACGGGATCAAACGGCAGGCTAATGACTTTTCTGGAAAAAGCGTACTGCAGTACTGTGAAGGTTTTGAACTGGCAATCACAAGGTCAACTCTTAAGCTGTGGTGAGCACTTCAGCTGTTACTTGTTGACTAGTTAGTTGCCACTTAACAGACAAAGTCCAAAACTGCTTGCACTGATTGCAGGTTAATTCCCCCTGGAGAAATCTGGGGTTAAGTGCTTGGCCACAACCGTATTAGATTATGTTAACTGTTCGTCTGCAGTGTGTAAACTCGACACTGAATCCTATTCTGTATAGGTTTTGTTGGTAGCCTATACTTTTTTATAAAGGGGAAAACATGTTTGTATCACTGTTAGGGTTTTGACGTTTTTTGTTTTTGTTTTTTTACATAGAAAAAAACATTGGCTTTTTTTTGTATCAACCTGAAATTTTTTTGTTCTTCAATTAGTCACAAAATTACCAACCTGGCAGTCTGTCAGTCTATCTATCACATTCTTAGTCAGTTTTCTCATGTTTAGTATTTGTTTCCTTCAGGTTTTCAGTTTTGTTTTCAGTTATGATTGTTATTCACTAGTTGGTTCTAATCATTATGTTCCCTTCTGCTCTGTTTCCATGGTGATACATTGCTTGATTCAGTTGAGGTGCTCATCATTTAGTTCGGCTTGTCTCACTCTGTTTATACCTTGAGTTCCTGTCTGTTAGTTTGAACAGTCACACACCTTTGTGCCATTCCTGAAACAGTTCCTGTTCAAAACACCTGTCATATCCAAGGTGTTCGCTTTTTCATTTTACCATGTTCATGTTTGAAGAGACTCGTGTAAAAGTTTGATTCAGCAGGACTCATCGGTTGCACCTGGTCCCTCCCTGTAAAAACAACAAAATATCAGCAGCAATCAGGGCTGCACGATTTAGAGAACAAATCTTGTGATTTTTCTGGTTAAATTTAATTAAGCGATTCATTGTGCAGTGCGGACAACTTCAGTGTTTATGATGAGAGTTTTAGTGAGAGTGCAGAACGCGGTACGTACGTGATAGCTTAAAGGGAGCCCCTTGATGATCTAAACAAGTATTTATACGTTCACAGTATACATCTTAAGGAGTGATAACTGCATTTAAATGTGAGAGAATCAGCTAAATTAAAGTCCCATCAGTCATGAAATTGCAATGTTTGACACAGTAACCATAGCAACACGAGAAAGTGATAACCATAGCAACATTTTGGCGTCTAATAATGTTATGATTTTCGTTACATTTACACCTTGCAGAACCTCCAAAATCGTATTTTTATTTATTTTTTAATAAGAAGGATAAGAAGCTTTTTTCCCCCTTGGTCGAACATTATTAAAGTTAGAGCTTATTTAGAGATATCAGCCGAATGGCTTAGTGCATGCACTAATGGATCCGAATGTTGTATCCCGTAAATTACCCCACTAATAATGCCCGGAATGGTACCGAACTTCTACAGTAGTACAAATAGTTTCTCATAAAACGAGGCATTGTAACATTTGTAAGAACAGCAGGAGTTTATTTAAATAACACTTGCCTGATGCTACCGCTAACATGGACGCCGAGGTCACCTATCTATCGCCCGCCTGTCCATCCGTCCGTCTGTCTACAATTAAACTGCTAAGGAAACACATTAATAACTCTCTTAATAGTGAAAATTTAACATAAGACTGATAATGTTGAGATATCTTTTTTTAGAGACACGACACAGACCAAATATATAATAATGAAGAAACTTTTGTTTGCCTTCACAAATGTAAATGTCAGTGATTATTCATAAGCATGCATATATATCCAGCCCCCATGAAGAAACTTGTAAAGTGGGATTCACTGTTACAAACTGTATTTTTAGAGCACAAAATCTGTACCTTAAAGCAAAAACTCTATAAAAGAATAAATGTTATTTCCATTTAGTGTAAGATTAATATTTAATTTTAGTATCCCTCTACGTACTACTTTGAACCAGTGCAGTATGACAGACTAGCTGCTGTCACCCACATAAATGAGGAAACATATCAGTAGAGTTGCACTTGCCTATTTCCAGTGTTTTATTTGCTCCTTGTCCCTGAGGTGTAATTTTCTGCTCAGCTGAAATCGGTAATTGAAATTTTGTGACCTTATCTTCACACTTTCGCTGGTCTGTGGCGCTCAGGTACCATCAAGGGCTCCTGTGATTGAGAAACATTGTGTTGGAAGATATAGTAGGCTTCACTTCAAATCGTCACCAGTGTCCTGTCCCGACGTGACCAAGATATTTTCAGAATACTGTAGTTACAGCTTGAATTTAAGTGTAAAATGTTGTTCTGCAGGAGAATTTAAGGGATACTATTGTAAGGTTTCCAGTAACAGTGTATATAGTGGAAACAACAATAATTTGGCCACTTGAGCTATACTTAAAAATGTATGTCAAGACGCATTTCTTTTTTAAGAAAAATAGCACAAACACACACAAAAGGAAAACGCATCACATAAATATATATATATATATATATTTTTTACATCACAGTGAGAGTATATGTTGGTCATTGCCAAATTTAAAGTCAAGTTGCACAAGTAGCTCAGGAAAAAATGACGTTAGCTCTGAGAAAAGATGTAGCATCATTTATTTATAGATGCCACTCAATTTTATATTTTGTCAGAGCCATTTTTGAGTGTGACGTGAGTGTCAAAAAGTGTCCTAAAGTGTGTGCGTGTGTGTGTGTGTACTTCAAGCTAAATGTCACGATTTCCATGACATACTATTATTCACATAAATTAATGTCATTATGAAATTCCATTTTGCTTGCCTGTCATTGTTTGTATGCCCTCATTGCATAGTGTGTATATGTGTAGATTTTAATATGTTAGAAATGTCTTGCCTGTGTCAGATTTGACATGAGTGTTTTGTCAGTGGTGTCCGGTTGTGAGATCTCAATATGAGAAGGAACAGCAGTGTGAAAGTAGGCTTGCATGCATCTGACAGTGACAGATGATACAAACGTCTGCTGGAAGTGAGCTTATTAGACAGCAAATACTCCAGAGTCAGCGCTGACATTCATTTCAGTCAACCGCTGGCAATTCCAATATCACTGGTAAAAATCTTATTACGTTGAGTGACAGCTAGCTTTTCATCATCAACTGTGAATTGCGGGAAATGTATTAATAGGGTCAAGGTGTGCAACATTTTAGCTTCTGAATTTATGGATTTTAGGATATTATATCCAGGCTATTGGGGCTTGGGATAAATTTTCAGGTTCCCTGGGTACAACGACTAGACTAGGGATACTCAAAGTCCGACTTGCTTCCATAATGCAAACATTTTTTGGAGAGTTTGCCATTCTGTTTTTGAACTGACGCGATATATTAAAATGCTCTCATTATAGTAAATGAATCTGTCTGCGAGACCGTGTCAGTTAATACGCATGTCCACATTGAGAGTGAGCAAACTAGATGTGTTCGCCCCTTTATAATCAACAGAGCTGTCTACACCCCAACAATTATAATGGGAGCAATTTTGTTATGTAATACCATGCTGTCATGATTCTGCCATCATGTCTTTGTTTTTCCTGGTCTTGTGGCAGGATCATGGCAGACCCATGTTTTGTCTACAAGCGCATGGCCAATTGTTTGGGCCATGTGCTTGTGTTGTCTCATCATCTAGCCCCGCCCTCCTTGTTATCCTCGTTTTGTCATTATTGCTTTACCTGTGTCACCTGTTTTGTTATCATTAGTCTCCCTATTTAATCCCCTTGTGTTTGCTGTCCTGTGTCGGTTCATTGTCAAACATTTGTCAAACTATGTTCATCGTTGCGTGTCTATCTTTATGATATACCTCTGTGAGTACTTTGTCTGGAATCCTGTTAAACGTATTGTGAGAATTGTTTTGCTGTTAGTTACTGTCTAGTCATCGTCAAGTCTTAGTCTTAGCTATTTACCTGTTGTCTTGTTTTGCCCCCTCGTGGGTTTTGTTTTCTCTGTTTTGTCTTCAATAAATCGTGTAAGAGCATTCAGTCTGCTTTTGGGTTCATCTACCTCCATCCACATAACACCATGCCGCATTTAAAATACAATAATTTGTTACAGTAATCTGCACAAATAGTTTTGCAATTCATTAAGACATATCATATTAAATTATAAATATGCAAATATTGTCATCATAGATTAGTGTATAGTGACAGGACATCTGCTGCATACTGACAGTCTACAAAGAGCCTGTGTTCCATTTACCAGCAAAGATTTGTGAGCAAATGGCAAAAACAACAGCAGCTTGACGACAAAAAATAAATACAAAAATACAAAAATGGACTGATACCTAAATTATTTTCACAGATCATTTTTGTCTCGAATGTTAATACAAATGGTCTTTTAAAAACTGACAGCACCTATTAATGTTTAAATAAATTGATGTGAGATTGATATTACATTTATGGATTGGGCAAAGGCTTTTATCCAAAGTGATCTACAATAAATTATCTAAAGTTTGGAGTCAGTTTATTTAAATGTTTTTGAAGGAAGCGTCTTATGCTCACTATGGCTGCATTTATTTGATAAAAAAGCCAGTAAAAACATAATATTGTGAAATATTATTGCAATTTAAAATTAATGTTGTCTATTGTAATATATTTTAGAATGTAATTTATTACTGTGATGGAATAAATGCTGAATTTTTAGCAACATTATTCAAGTCTTCAGTCACATCACTTATCAAATAATTATCAAATCACACTAATATGTTAATTTAGTGCTTAAGAAACATTTCTTATTATAATCATCAATGTTGAAAACAGTTGTGCTGCTTACATTTTCATGGAAACTGAAATAAATATATTTTTTTCAGGATTATTTGATAAGTAGAAAGTTCGAAAGAAGTGCATTCATTTGAAATATACATATTTTATAACATTATCTTTACTGTCACTTTTTATAAATTTAAGCTTCCTTGCTGAGTAAAAGTATTACATTTGTGACTTTTAATGATTGATATTTAATATTGAGAAATCTCTGGCTAACAGCAGCATCCCGATTGAGTGTAAGATGACACTGTCTATGTGTGTGTTTTAATCAAATCTGTTTCATCTATGGGAAGCACAACATAGCAAAGCTTTTTAAGATGACTGTAAAAGTGAAGCAGCATTTGCTATAGGAGAAGGAAAAAATGTCCACAGGCAAGAGTCTTCATGATTCATTTTACCTCTGTGTGACAAACTCTTTACTAGGGCTGTGTACCGTAACGACTCAGACAGATGGTGACAATTCAACAGTATGAGTTTATTAAAGCACAGCGAGATCAATGGAAGCAAGTGAGTGGATTGACAATCGTAAAGTTCAATGAAGTGATGATAGAAACAGCGATTACTGTCTTTTCAGATGATGGGGAGATCGTGGACTTCGGAGTGGGAAATGAGAGCACACACCTCGAACTGACTTAGGAGAGTTCGGAGAGAAGTATTACACAAGGAACACATGCACCATGAGAAGCCTGGGGCGACGTGGAGAACAGGAATTGGGGAAACGCGTAGTTCTGTCAGGACCACTATCGTCAAATATGATTGACAATTAGCATACAGTTTAGATTGGCGGTATGGTTCCGTTCTGGACGAGAACTCCTTGCGCATCCATGCAGCCTAGCATGGGTAAGAGCAGGGAGAGCAGCAATAACCCCCTTTGGGGTAAACAGAACAGAACCAACATGAATGTATGCAAATATATTTAATAAAAATATTTTAAAGTACAAGATGTTTAGAGAGTTTATTCTGATTCAATGGGAATCAGAATGCCAAATCCTGACTGGCGAGAGGAGGAGCTGGGGAGGGAGGAGGGTAATTCGCTCCTGAGAAATGCGATAGCTGCTGATAATACTGAAGGAGCTTATGTATGCGGTGATAGGCGTCGTATTCCTATAGGTACAGTAGATGTGGATCAGCTGAGAGTCAGCTGATGCGAGCTTGACTAACGTGACCTGCCAGAAATAACGCTACGCTTGATGACTATCGTCTCAGAAGTTTGGAATGCAGGTAAGCAGTCTATACTCGGAACGAGACCAGATAACAATGAGGCTTGAGGTGTGCGCTTAAATACTGTGATTGGTGATTAGATTTGCTGGCTTCAAGTGTGTGTGATTAGAACTCTGGAGATGGTGCTCTTTGTGATTGGTTGCTGACAAAGCCTGGCATGTCTGTTACAGGCTGGGTATTGATAGAAATTTCACAATTTGATTTGATTTCGATTCACTAGCTTGCGATTCGATTCTGATTCAATTAGATTTGATTCAACATCAATTAATTTAGATATATATCAGGCACAGTACATGACACATTTTCTCAAGGAAATAAAATCTCTCAACTAATGCACACTATACAGGGAGTAAGTTGGTATATTACTATAATATTGAAGGTTAAAATAAACCGATTTGTATGCAAACACTTAAATTGCAAACAAGGAAGTTTTTATAATAATAAAGTTTTAATACTACCTTTATAATCACATAATTATGTTTCTACTCCAATTTTTGTTTTGTTTTTTTAAATAGGCCTATACATTTAAATGGTGTCTGTCATAAAAAATGTACGGGTTATTCAAACATACATTACATATTGAAGAACAGTAAAAAATATAATGAATATTTGGTAACACTTTATTTCGATAGTCCACTTTAGACATTCTACTAACTACTGTATAAGTAACTTTGCAACTACATGTCAACTGTCATTAAAGTATTAGTAGACTGTATGCTTAATATTTGCTAACACTTTATTTTGTTGGTCCCCTAACATACATTCTACTGACTATAAGTAATTTGGCAACTACAAGTCAACTTATTCTATTAACCCAAACCCTAACACCCAACCATAACCTATCAATCTACTGACAGTCTACTAGAGTCTATTAATACTGAGAGTTAGTTGACATGTAGTTGAAAAGTTACTTGTAGTAGAATGTCTAAGTGGACTATCAAAATAAAGTGTAACAGAATATTTATATGAAAATTTAGCAAAATATCGATTCTATACTGAATTTTTTACTGAGGTAAATGTAACATTACGTGACATTGACGAATTTCCGTGGTTTAAACACTTTGAATCGATTACATGAGACATGATACAGATTTCAGTAAGTTGTACTGTATCTTTAACATACCTTCTGATGTTCATTCATGTTTATTTCATTCTGTAAAGCATTTAGGCTATTTAGGTAAAAAATTTACATAATTTTTTGTTTTGCAAGTTTTTTTGCATGCAGAGTTTTTCTGCATGAAAGAAAAAAAGAAAAAAACTAAAGCATGTAATTACAGCTTGTAAGCAGGGGGGCAGTGTTTCGGAAGACACTGAAGCATCCCCAGGCGCCGCCATTGGCTAGCGGACCCCCACCTGCTGTTAGCATTCCATTGACTCCCATTCATTTTGGCGTCACTTTGAGCGAATAACTTTACATCTGAGGCGTTTTTGTCCATTGTTTATTTCTAAAGAATGTATAAAAGGCTCCATTACCTTGTATCTTACGTTATGGCCCCGTAGAAGCAGTTTTTGTAAAAATAGGCTAACGATTGCGTCATAACCGCGCGACTCTGTTGCACAAGTCGAGAAATTACCGTATGGACAGGCAGAGAAGCTCGCAAGCAATCGGGATAACGTGGAGGCATAAAGTCAAGGGAGAAGCCCATAGAGAGTGATAAAGTTGCTCCTGCTGCTAGCTCATGGACAGCTAATGCTCACGCTCTCCGTCTCTGCGAGATTCGGAAGGGAATGATTCAGATTTCTCTCGGCACAGCTACTGGAAGACCTACAGGTTTGCTCACGTCACATCTACGTCGTCAAGCTCAGTTTGAGCCTGCGCAGTTCGCCTGGCGATCAGGAAGTGAGTGCTTCTAATTGACTTCACTTCTCTCCGTTGAAACCTATGGGGTCGCTGTGTCCAGTTTATATACTGTCTATGCTTGTAAGATGGGAATTTTCTGATATCTCCTACCTGTACCACATGACCGGTGCAGATTCATTTAGGCATGTTCCCATAGAAATGCATAATTCACAGTCTTTTTGACCATGAAAGCAGTGCAGTGCAGATTCCTTTTAAACAAATCAAAATCAACGTGAAGATGAAAGTCAAGAACTCGTCAACATGAAATCAAAATTGACCCTATTGACTTTCTTAAGGCATTTTACTGGTCTTCTTGTGAACATAAGGGCATGTTATTCCTAATAATAAACGCTTGTTTTTGAAATCTCTTACAAGTGAAACAGGATGTCAACAGCATTTCATGTTGACTTCCTCAGATGTGCTGTGTAGTGACAGCCAACTTAAGGAAATCATATATGAGGGCTTAATAAAGCTGCAAAAAACAGTACAGTCTGTTTTGTTATGAAACGTGAGAAAAGGGATTTCATGTTCCAGAGTGTCTCTGCAGTATTTATGATCAGAAGATGTTTCACTGATATAGTCACTCAGGGTTAAGTCCCTCTTCATGTGACTGTGCTTTGTCAAAAGCAATCTCCTGTATTCAGCCAGTGTGATTCAGTGTTTCAGTAAAGTAAAGAATGTGGGACCATAGACCGTATTTATAGCAGTGCCATCTTTGATTTTTAATGGAAATGAAAGTGAGGCTGTGAGGGATAAACATACATCTCTTCAGTGGGTTGTACTGTAATGTATTGCGTTTTTGGATTGTTCTGCTGAAGAAACACTGCAAAAATATATTTTCAAGAAATTGCATACCTGGTGCTGCTCTAACTGTGCGTTCACACCGGACACGAATAGCGCGTCAAATTCGCGCCTGCCGTGTCTAGTTATACGCTTGACCGCTTTGTGTCCATTCATAAAACATAAAAAAACTTAAAAACATAGGTTTGAAGCGAAAAAGCGTGATGGCAAAAGTTTCGAAACCCGTTGGCGGTCATCTTTTTACAAGATGTGTGATGTTGATAGATCATTTATCGAGAGAGTCACCGCTCTGTATTTGCTCTGGAGAGCAGAACGGTGGCGCAGGGATCATCGTCGCCGTATTTGGGTCCACCAGACCCTTCGGAGGCGAACCCAGTTTGGCGAGTTTTTCACCATTTGCTCCAGGAGCTGCACCTGGATGACGGCCGCTTTCAGCGGTACTTCCACCTGTCCCGCGCCCAGTTTGATGACCTACTGTCCCGCATCGGAGCGATCAAAATCCTATGTCCCTTTATGCCACGTGAAGCAAGCAGGTTCGTGACGCGAATTGACGCAGAAGTTCAGATTTTTCAACTCGGCGGCAGATGCGAATTCGCGTCAAACGCGTGAATGCACAAACAGCACTATAAAATAATTTGCGCGTGACGCGCCAGATGCTCAATTCGCGCCATTCACGCGCGTAACGCGTCTTTGCATTGACTTAACATTGAAATCATTCGCGCCTGACACCGTGTCCTAACTACACGCGACGTCGCGACACGCGATAAAAGGTATCTTTTCCATGTTAATCAGAGTTTTTGTCCTAACCAGACGCGACGGCGACACGCAAAGTTTCTAATTTAGAAACGGTTCCTATTTCTGCGACGTCGCTGTCACGAACACACACAAGACGAGAAGATCCAATTGCAGTATTTATTATAAGGGTAATCCGTACTCACAAACAGTCCAGGCAAGGGTCGAAATCAACAGGCAATCCAAAGAACACAAGATAAACACGAACAACAGGAACGAAAGTGTGGGGACAATATACAAGGACTCCGTGACAAACACTGAAACAGACAGGGTACACACAAGTGCAAACAAGGTGACGAGAAACAGCTGAAGGAAATAAACAATCAGTGACAGACAGGATTATGGGAAATGTAGTGAAAATGCCTAGACACCGTGAAAACTGAGACCTCTAGTGTTAAACCCAGGGAACCACCAGACACTGTGACATAACCTCCCCTCTACGGAGCGGCTACCAGACGCTCCAAGACCACAAGAAACAAACTTGCGGCCACGGCGGAGAAGACCCCTCGGGCGGCCATGGCGGTGAAGACCCGTCGGGTGGCCACGGCGGTGAAGACCCCTCGGATGGCCACGGCGGTGATGACCAGGGTGAATACAACCACTCGGGCGGCCATGGCGGAGGCAACCAGGGTGAAGCCGACCACTCGGGCGGCCATGGCGGTGAAGACCAAGGCGGAAAAGAGACAGACCCTGGCTCAGGAACAGTCACAGACACCACCGGCTCAGGAACTGGAACAGACACCACCGGCTCAGGAACTGGAACAGACACCACCGGCTCAGGAACTGGAACAGACACCACCGGCTCAGGAACTGGAACAGACACCACCGGCTCAGGAACTGGAACAGACACCACCGGCTCAGGAACTGGAACAGACACCACCGGCTCAGGAACTGGAACAGACACCACCGGCTCAGGAACTGGAACAGACACCACCGGCTCAGGAACTGGAACAGACACCACCGGCTCCGGAACTGGAACAGACACCACCGGCTCAGGAACTGCAACAGCAACAGCAACAGACACCACCGGCTCAGGAACTGCAACAGCAATAGACACCACCGGCTCAGGAACTGCAACAGACACCACCGGCTCAGGAACTGCAACAGACACCACCGGCTCAGGAACTACAACAGACACCACCGGCTCAGGAACTGCAACAGACTCCACCGGCTCAGGAACTGCAACAGACACCACCGGCTCAGGAACTGCAACAGACACCACCGTCTCAGGAACTGCAACAGCAACAGACACCACCGGCTCAGGAACTGCAACAGACACCACCGGCTCAGGAACTGCAACAGACACCACCGGCTCAGGAACTGCAACAGACACCACCGGCTCAGGAACTACAACAGACGCCACCGGCTCAGGAACTGCAACAGACACCACCGGCTCAGGAACTGCAACAGACACCACCGGCTCAGGAACTGCAACAGACTCCACCGGCTCAGGAACTGCAACAGACACCACCGGCTCAGGAACTGCAACAGACACCACCGTCTCAGGAACTGCAACAGCAACAGACACCACCGGCTCAGGAACTGCAACAGACACCAACGGCTCAGGAACTACAACAGACACCACCGGCTCAGGAACAGACATGGGCACCGGCTCAGGAACAGACACGGGCACCGGCTCAGGAACAGACACGGGCACCGGCTCAGGAACAGACACGGGCACCGGCTCCGGCTCTGGAACAGCAGACACGGGCTCCGGCTCTGGAACAGCAGACACGGGCTCCGGCTCTGGAACAGCAGACACGGGCTCCGGCTCTGGAACAGCAGACACTGGCTCCGGCTCTGGAACAGCAGACACTGGCTCCGGCTCTGGAACAGCAGACACTGGCTCCGGCTCTGGAACAGCAGACACTGGCTCCGGCTCTGGAACAGCAGACACTGGCTCCGGCTCTGGAACAGCAGACACTGGGTCCGGCACTGGAACAGCAGACACTGGCTCCGGCTCTGGAACAGCAGACCCTGGCTCCGGCTCTGGAACAGCAGACACTGGGTCCGGCTCTGGAACAGCTGAAGGAAATGAACAATCAGTGGCAGACAGGATTATGGGAAATGTAGTGAAAATGCCTAGACACCGTGAAAACTGAGACCTCTAGTGTTAAACCCAGGGAACCACCAGACACTGACAGTCGCGGCTGACAGATCCGCCCACGCAGAGATCTCATTGATTGATAAACTGAACGTCATATGAAGAAATTACACTGGTTATGAGTACACATTATTTATTTTTTAGTTAAAAATTTTCAAAATACCTCAGATTTTGAAAGCATATAATATAGCGTTCACACTGAATTCTATGCAAACATACAACTGTACTTCATAAAAAAATTAGTCAATGAGTATATTTTGTTAATTTTTTGATTTTTAATAATGTTATTTCTTGATTTGATTATGTCCTTACCCATTTCCAATGCGAGTGCTGGCCAGCAGTGCGCTTTCACAGAGAGACTCCGCCCACACGCTGTTCTGAATGGCTGTGATTTTTTTATTGACGTGTGGCGTCTCACAGTCGCGTCTAGTGTGGACAGACACACTTGCTGTCGCTGGAATTGTATCGCGTCACGTGTAGTTAGGACACGGTGTGAGGTTCTGAGCGAACATTTAATGTGTGGTGGTCTAGTGCCTTCCACCTCAAACAGTTTGTAGAGAAACATTGTCCTTGATGTAATCAGATAAATTCACAAATAGTTTTGCAATTTATTAAAGCATGTTTGATACATTTGGAGTGTCTCTTCCCAATCCAAAAATTGCTAATGCATGAGGATCAGAAATGTGTATCTATTGATGAAAATGCCCCAGATATTTAAAATGTTAGGAGTTGTCTTTTTAATCAGTTTTTAACCCAGGGTGGTTAAAAATGAACATATACTAATATATATATATATATATATATATATATATATATATATATATATATATATATATATATATATATATATATATAAACATATGAAATATAAAAGCTATAATATTTCAAATGATACTCGAAATATTAATGAATACTTTAATATTTAAAATTTGTATTATCTTATAATTGGCTGACTATGATTAAAATAGCAGTGTTATTATGTTTGTGTTATATCTTGAGCATTTTTATCATGTTCCTTTATATTTGTAACTGATTCAATAGAAGTACTGACAGAAGTTGAAATCAAACTGTTTCTACTATAAATGGTGAAAGGGAAAGGAAGAAAATGCCCCTAAAAAACAATTCCATGGAGCAAATATTATGAATGTCACTTGTTGTGACTGCAGTGTTATGTTGAAGTGTGTTTGTTTGTCCTCTATTGATGTCATAGATGTAGGTAATATCATTACTGGATGCTCACTATTGCTGAAAAATGATCTATTTATGTATGGAAGGATTGTCTTCATATTTGACAGGATATCAAAATGAATGTCAATTAAATCAAGCTGTTTTAAGAGTCCAGCCCTTGTGAGAGCCTTTTAGATATTTTCCTTAGCGAGTTGTTACCGAGAGGTGATTTGATTTTCCCAGGTAATTATATTACAGTCGTGCTGTCCTGAAAACAATGTCCTCCATTTGCGGCACAACGTTAAGGAGAGAAAAATACAGGGAAATAATACAAAAATTGTGAAAAGGACTGTCAGATAAAAACAAGAGAAGATATTTATCTGTAAGTAGCATATGATCTTAAAACCACAAAATATATTTCGTTTTTACATATTAAAAATGTTTAGTTTGAATTCCATGTCATGTGCATGTGGCCTACTGTTATGTTATCAATACAAATTCTCATATTTTTGTTTTTGTTTTTGTTTTTAACCTGTATGATAAGATTTCTAGCAAGCTGTTCAAGTCAATTTTATTTGTTATAGTACTTTTCACAATACATGTTTTTATAAAACGGCTAGTTCAAATCCTTGATTCTGATTAGTCAATAGCTGTGTTTCATTTGCAATAAAACATGGCTATGACCGCTTCACCCAACGGTTGTATCACTACACAACACTACATCCATGTGGTTTTGTCCGAAACCATAGTGGACATTATCAAGTGCATTCATTCTGTCCCACATTGCACCGCAATAATGAGTGCACAGCTCACTCGTTTTCATTCAGAAGGTGAACCGTATTAGTGGACTAACGTAGGGAAAAGTGATTGAGGGTTTTAGGGGCTGATTTCAGATTCAGCCCATGTGTATTTGAACCCTAAACTCTAAATAAATTATGTTCATTGTTCCATGTGATCTTTGGTTACGTGGTTGTGATTGTGATTTGCTCAATGGGTTCTGTAGTTTAGCAAACAAATCGCTCGAGTGGGTATAAATACCACTCACTTTCATGTTTTCTTTTGCGCAACCTGGAAAAATTGCTCGATGACATTGCTGCTTCTGCAAACCGCTGATCAATGTTACATACCAACATGTTTGTATGTTGAGTTTTCGCGTCGCTGATTGGTTGAAGGACTATCCAATTGCGTACAGAGTCATTTGAACTATGCCCGTTGATCACGCCTCTTGTGCAATAGAAATACAGAGCAGACTCCTCAGACCAATGTTCAATCTTAAAAAATTGAGCTTGGTCTGGTGACAGCCAGACTATGTTTTTATGGTCTTAACCAAGTAAATTACAAATCACTGGTCATGAAATTAGCAAGAATTGCACAAATAGTATTGATAAAGTAACTTAGCATGGAGTAGCCTTCCGCAACTTGCAGAAAGCTTTTTACAGGAAGAAGAGGCAGTGTTCCACTCAATGTTAATGGTTTTAAACAGTTAGTAGTTAAAAAAAGGTCTCCCAGTTTATTTGATTTAAATGTGAGTCCAAATATTCACTATATTTTTTCTGAAATAGCAATGGCTTTTTATGGCATTTGCTTACATTTTGCTAATTTCCTGACCAGTAATTTGTGGTCAAACTGAAATAGGAATGACCCCATCCTCTACTTCCAGAATGTCTCCTTTTGATATTCTAATAGCTAGGCTTTTCCCAAACCCATGGGTCAAAGGCAGCCCTGGCATTTCTTCTTTATATGTGAAATGGAGGTGATCCTGGAAGACTATGTCACAGCCCTGGTTGATAAATAGAATTCTATTAATGGTGATGTCTCGCTAACATTTCCTATTCCCTCAGAAAGATGGGCACATTAGTGTGTGTGCCCAACCAGCAGGTGCTATTTAGTAGCCTGAAACCAGTCAATGTCGGAGAGCTGAAACTTGGGTCCGGCCACAGTGATTACAGTGACAAGGACGGTTGTGCTGACTGATCTGCAACCGCATGGATACATGCTAATAGCCTGAAGGCTGCCCCATGCCAAGGGGGACACCAAGAATAACTAGGAGAGCAGACATATTAGGCATAAATGAGCTGGAGACGAAGCGTTGTCTTGATATGCAAGCTGATTAGTTCATCTGGACCAACACAACGACACCATTGAGGACCAAGGAAAGACATAAAAGAAAGAACAGTTAATAAAGACAACAGTGAGAGTCAGCGTGTGAGAAAGAACCCAACTAGAAAGTTCCATCATCTTCAAAGGGCGCATGGAATAACTCAAAACATCTGATTCTTCAACAAAGCAAGTTATTGAAAATCTTTCAGCAACAACTTGATCTTCTTTTGCTTATTTTCAGTGCTTAATTCAGATGTTTAGCTTCATAACCTATACAGAGAAAACACAAAACATATATATGAGTCAATACACACATCAATGATGTAATTTAAAGATAATTAACTCATTGACATGTCAAACAATGTTACTAGAATACTCACAAATCACATAAAGAACTATATGATCACATAAAGTACTATATGGGCACATAAAGTATAAAGTGATCGGGGCAAAACAATTTGCATTATAATGATGGTGTTTTGTATTTCTGTGCATGACACTGTGTGCACCTTTTATACCTGAGCTTATGGAAAAGTAGTCTCAGCCTCAGACTTAACCCCCTCGGACCGTTGGCTGAATGTCTGATGCATAAGACACCTAAAATGGGAAACTTTCGAAAACGTCATCTGATTGGTTGAGTTCTCCAGGATTTCTGGGAGACGTGCGTGTCACATTATTTAATGGTCCGCCTGGAAACAAAGTTGTTGTGACTTTCCATTTGCATGCCCCTAAACATGTCATTGAACAAAACATACTGTGATTAGTTGCTTTAAATGTTGGTCAGATGTCCCATTGGGCAGTCCTTGGCAAATTAAAGGTGCTATGACCTGGCGTTAGTCTAAAGGTCTGGCTACAAAGACTAGTGGAAAAGCTACTTGTGATGAACTTTGATTCACGTGTGGTTTTCCCTTTACCACCAGTGTTATTATGGTGGTTGTCAGTATATGCTAAGGTACTAAACAGATTTTAGTAGCAGCATGGCCTTGTTACTTCCGCATTTTTCTTCACATTTTAATTCATTCTGTTCAACGAAAGAAGATAGTGACTGGGGTCAAAGCCTTAAAAATTACAAAAGATGACCATAAAAGTATCATCAAAGAAGTCCATATTAATCTTTATTATTAGTCTCCGGATTCCATACAACAGTTTTGTGACGAACTGTCAAAAATCTAAGTTTTAGTTTCCAAATCTCATTTTGTGATTTTCATGGTTTTGTTTTGTGTGTCTTTGACAATGTGAAACAATGTTGGATTCTTAACTGATTGTACATATTTTGTGAATATTTCTTCCAGAACTCTTGGTGGTGGCCCCTGCACCACTGCTTAAGAAAGTTGGAGAACTGGCCCTGGTTGTGGATGGCTGCTCCATTTCTCCATCTCCTGAGGTGCGCAACCTCGGCGTCATCCTGGACTCCACTCTCTCCTTCCGGTCCCACATCAACAACATCACTAAGTCTGCCTTTTACCACCTCAGAAACATCTCACGACTCCGGCCTTCACTCACACATTCAGTAACTGAGACTCTCATTCATGCCTTCATCACTTCCCGTCTGGATTACTGCAATGGTGTCCTGTCTGGACTGCCCACTAAGGTTCTTAGCAGACTCCAGTATGTCCAGAACTCAGCTGCCAGGGTTCTAACCCACACAAAGCCTTGGCAGCATATCACTCCCATTCTTCAACAGCTCCACTGGTTGCCAATTAAGTCACGCATCACCTACAAGATCCTTCTGCTCACCTACAAATCTCTCCATGGACTCTCACCACAATATATGACAGATCTCCTCCACCCCTACACTCAGTCACGTTCCCTGCGATCCTCTGACAAGGACCTGCTGGACACACCCCGCACCAGGTTACGGACTTTTGGGGACAGGGCTTTCTCTGCCAATGCTCCCAGACTCTGGAACAGCCTACCCCTCCACGTCCGCTCTGCCCCATCTCTGCTCATGTTCAAAATGCACCTCAAAACATTTCTTTTCTCTAAGTCCTTTGATTCCTAAACCCCCCCTTCCCCTTTTTTGTTAAGCGACCTTGGGTACTATGAAAGGCGCTATATAAGTCGAAGTTATTACTGGTGCTTGCTTTAGCAAGGCAACAGTATTGTTATTGCTCATACTTATTATTAATGGTGCTTGCTTTAGCAAGGCATCATTATTGTTATCCGTCATACTTATTATTAATGGTGCTTGCCTATAGGCAAAGCAACATTAGTGTTATTGCTCATACTTATTATTAATGGTGCTTGCCTATAGGCAAAGCAACATTAGTGTTATTAATGGTGCTTGCCTATAGGCAAAGCAACATTAGTGTTATTGCTCATACTTATTATTCTTATTCCGCCGTTTTTTTGACGCGCTACTCCTCCCGCAGTTTTTGTCACAGACCCATGAATGAGGTGTCCAAACGTGCGGCCTATTCGGGAATGGTGTGCTATGACTTTTATAAGCGATCGGGGGTGCGGTGTTCGCCCCAGGGGCGAAAAAGTCGCCGAAAAATCCCATAGACTTAACATTGTGTCAAACTTTGACGCCTCATAGCTCAGAGCGAGGATTTTGCAGAAATGTGAAATTTACCACATTTGGAGAGGTTGGCAGGCTCTGTAAGAATATACCTCACAATGGGGTAAAAGTTGCACCCCTGGGGGGCAGGAGCGCCCGAAAGTTTCCCATTGACTTAACATGGTGTAGGACGGCCCATGAAATGGAGAGAGAGAGAGAGTTAGCGATTTTGTATTGAACATAACTCTGGATCGCAGTGTCATAGAGACAAGGGGGCGGGCTCATTTTACTCAGACGACCAATCAGTCTCTCAGGGTCATTGTGAAGCTATCAGGCCACGCCCCTAGCAACCATTTAGAGCACCTTAGCAACAAGTTCCATAGACTTCCATTGAAAGAGATCAAAGGGATATCTTTGGATAGAAGAGTCATAGAAACATGAGGGTGGGCTCGTTTGACTCGGGGCAGCAAACAGCCAATCATGAATCACATCAACACTTCCTAGCCCCTCCCTAGCAACCATTGTCGAGCACCTTAGCAACCAAAATTCACAGACTCATAGCTCAGAGCAAGGATGTCGCAGAAACGTGTAATTTGGCACATTTAAAGAGACTGGCAGGCTCTGTAAGAACATACCACACAATGGGGTAAAAGTTGCACCCCTGGGGGGTAGGAGGGGCCCAAAGTTGCCCCAATGAAGTACTATGGTGTAGGACAGCCCATGAAATGGGCTGTCCTACACCATAGTAAGCGATATTCTATTGAACATAACTCTGGATCACATTTGAAGAGGCTGGTAGGCTCTGTAACAACATACCACACAATGGGGTAAAAGTTGCACCCCTGGGGGGCAGGAGGGGCCCAAAGTTGCCCCAATGAAGTACTATGGTGTAGGACAGCCCATGAAATGGGCTGTCCTACACCATAGTAAGCGATATTCTATTGAACATAACTCTGGATCACATTTGAAGAGGTTGGTAGGCTCTGTAACAACATACCACACAATGGGGTAAAAGTTGCACCCCTGGGGGGCAGGACCGGCCCAAAGTTGCCCCAATGAAGTACTATGGTGTAGGACAGCCCATGAAATGGGCTGTCCTACACCATAGAAACCGCATTTGTATTGAACATAACTCTGGATCACAGTGTCATAGAGACAAGGGGGCGGGCTCATTTTACTCAGACGACCAATCAGTCTCTCAAGATCATTGTGAAGCTTTCAAGCCACGCCCTAGCAACCATTTAGAGCTCCTTAGCAACAAGCTCCATAGACTTCCATTGAAAGACATCAAAGGGATATCTCAGGATATAAGTGTCATAGAAACATGAGGGTGGGCTCGTTTGACTCGGGGCAGCAAACAGCCAATCCCCAATCACCTCAACACATCCTAGCCCCTCCCTAGCAACCATTGTCGAGCACCTTAGCAACCAAAATCCAAAGAGGGATATCTTCCATTCTGAATGTCACAGAGACGTGGGAGTTGGTTTATATCATTCATACTGACAAGCAGCCTTTGGAGTTTGATGATTGGCAGCTGCCAAGCCACTCCCTAGCAACAAAAGAGAGTACCCTAGCAACCATTTTGCATGACCTATATCTCTGCATCAAAACATCGTATAGAGATGGGGGTTGGTTTATACATTCACACTGACTTTGGAGCTTCATGATTGGCAAATGCCAAGACACTCCCTAGCAACCAAACAGATTACCCTAGCAACCGTTTTGCAAGACGTATATCTCTGCATCAGAACATCGGATAGAGATGGGGGTTGGCTCTTTTGACTCATGCTAGCAAACAGGACTTGCTACATGCTACACATGCTAGCAGTGAATAGCTACATGCTAATATTGATTAGCTAAGTGCTAAATCATGCCAATAAAATGCTACAAACTCCATAGTAACCATCTGTGACAACTACCAACCACCTAGTAACACCATAGCAACTACCCAGAATACCCTAGCAACTGCCTAGCAACCACCCAGAACACCCTAGCAACCACCTAGCAACCATCCAGAACAAACTAGCAACCACCTAGCAACCGCCTAGCAACCACCCAGAACACCCTAGCAACCGCCTAGCAACCACCCAGAACACCCTAGCAACTGCCTATCAACCGCCTAGCAACCACCCAGAACACCCTAGCAACCGCCTAGCAACCGCCTATAACAACCTAGCAACCACCTAGCAACCGCCTAGCAACCACCCAGAACACCCTAGCAACCGCCTAGCAACCACCCAGAACACCCTAGCAACCACCTAGAACACCCTAGCAACCGCCTAGCAACCACCCAATACACCCTAGCAACCACCTAGCAACCACCCAGAACACCTTAGCATCTTCATAGCAAACTCCAAGAACACCCTAGCAACCGGGTCGTGTTTTTTGCCACTGCAAGCACCATTCACATTTTCTTCTGGAAATGTACGTTCTAGTTGCTCATACTTATTATTCTTTTTCTTTTTATTCTTCCACACAAAAGTTTGGCGCGCTACTCCTCCTGGACCGTTTGTCACACACCTCTGAATGAGGTGTCAAAACGTGCGGCCTATTCGGGAATCGTGTGCTATGACTTTTATAAGCGATCGGGGGTGCGGTGTTCGCCCCAGGGGCGAAAAAGTCGACGAAAAATCCCATAGACTTAACATTGCGTCAAACTTTGACGAGTCATAGCTCAGAGCGAGGATTTCGTAGAAATGTGAAATTTACCACATTTGGAGAGGTTGGCAGGCTCTGTAAGAATATACCTCACAATGGGGTAAAAGTTGTACCCCTGGGGGGCAGGACCGGCCCAAAGTTTCCCATTGACTTAACATGGTGTAGGACGGCCCATGAAATGGAGAGAGAGAGAGAGTAAGCGATTTTGTATTCAACATAACTCTGGATCACAGTGTCATAGAGACAAGGGGGCGGGCTCATTTTACTCAGACGACCAATCAGTCTCTCAGGATCATTGTGAAGCTATCAGGCCACGCCCCTAGCAACCATTTAGAGCACCTTAGCAACAAGTTCCATAGACTTCCATTGAAAGAGATCAAATGGATATCTCTGGATAGAAGAGTCATAGAAACATGAGGGTGGGCTCGTTTGACTCGGGGCAGCAAACAGCCAATCGTGAATCACATCAACACTTCCTAGCCCCTCCCTAGCAACCATTGTCGAGCACCTTAGCAACCAAAATTCACAGACTCATAGCTCAGAGCAAGGATGTCGCAGAAACGTGTAATTTGGCACATTTAAAGAGACTGGCAGGCTCTGTAAGAACATACCACACAATGGGGTAAAAGTTGCACCCCTGGGGGGCAGGAGGGGCCCAAAGTTGCCCCAATGAAGTACTATGGTGTAGGACAGCCCATGAAATGGGCTGTCCTACACCATAGTAAGCGATATTCTATTGAACATAACTCTGGATCACATTTGAAGAGGCTGGTAGGCTCTGTAACAACATACCACACAATAGGGTAAAAGTTGCACCCCTGGGGGGCAGGAGGGGCCCAAAGTTGCCCCAATGAAGTACTATGGTGTAGGACAGCCCATGAAATGGGCTGTCCTACAGCATAGTAAGCGATATTCTATTGAACATAACTCTGGATCACATTTGAAGAGGCTGGTAGGCTCTGTAACAACATACCACACAATGGGGTAAAAGTTGCACCCCTGGGGGGCAGGACCGGCCCAAAGTTGCCCCATTCACGTACTATGGTGTAGGACAGCCCATGAAATGGGCTGTCCTACACCATAGAAACCGCATTTGTATTGAACATAACTCTGGATCACAGTGTCATAGAGACAAGGGGGCGGGCTCATTTTACTCAGACGACCAATCAGTCTCTCAGGATCATTGTGAAGCTTTCAAGCCACGCCCTAGCAACCATTTAGAGCTCCTTAGCAACAAGCTCCATAGACTTCCATTGAAAGATATCAAAGGGATATCTCAGGATATAAGTGTCATACAAGTGGCTCGTTTGACTCGGGGCAGCAAACAGCCAATCCCGAATCACCTCAACACTTCCTAGCCCCTCCCTAGCAACCATTGTCGAGTACCTTAGCAACCAAAATCCAGACAGGGATATCTTCCATTCTGAATGTCACAGAGGCATGGGAGTTGGTTTATATCATTCATACTGACAAGTAGCCTTTGGAGTTTCATGATTGGCAGCTGCGGAGCCACTCCCTAGCAACACAATAGAGTACCCTAGCAACCATTTTGCAAGACCTATATCTCTGCATCAAAACATCGTATAGAGATGGGGGTTGGTTTATACATTCACACTGACTTTGGAGCTTCATGATTGGCAGCTGCTAAGCCACTCCCTAGCAACCAAACAGATTACCCTAGCAACCGTTTTGCAAGGCGTATATCTCTGCATCAGAACATCGTATAGAGATGGGGGTTGGCTCTTTTGACTCATGCTAGCAAACAGGACTTGCTACATGCTACACATGCTAGCAGTGAATAGCTACATGCTAATTTTGATTAGCTAAGTGCTAAATCATGCCAAGAAAATGCTACAAACACCATAGTAACCATCTATGACAACTACCAACCACCTAGTAACACCATAGCAACTACCCAGAACACCCTAGCAACTGCCTAGCAACGCCCTAGCAACCACCCAGAACACCCTAGCAACCACCCATAATACCCTAGCAACCGCCCAGCGACCAACCAGAACACCCTAGCAACCGCGTAGCAACCGCCTAGCAACCACCCAGAACACCCTAGCAACTGCCTAGCAACCACCCAGAACACCCTAGCAACCGCCTAGCAACCGCCTAGCAACCACATAGCAACCACACAGAACACCCTAGCAACTGCCTAGCAACCACCCAGAACACCCTAGCAACCACCCAGAACACCCTAGCAACCACCCGAACAACATGAATAAGCCATATCTCAGCAGCAAAACATCGTACAGACATGGTTGTTTGCTCGTATGCAATCATGTACCACACTCTAGCAACCGAGTGTCGAGTTTTGCCACTGCAAGCACCATTCACATTTTCTTCTGGAAATGTACGTTCTAGTTCTTTTTCTTTTTATTCTTCCACACAAAAGTTTGGCGCGCTACTCCTCCTGGACCGTTTGTCACACACCCCTGAATGAGGTGTCAAAACGTGCGGCCTATTCGGGAATCGTGTGCTATGACTTTTATAAGCGATCGGGGGTGCGGTGGTCGCCCCAGGGGCGAAAAAGTCGACGAAAAATCCCATAGACTTAACATTGCGTCAAACTTTGATGCCTCATAGCTCAGAGCGAGGATTTAGCAGAAATGTGAAATTTACCACATTTGGAGAGGTTGGCAGGCTCTGTAAGAATATACCTCACAATGGGGTAAAAGTTGTACCCCTGGGGGGCAGGACCGGCCCAAAGTTTCCCATTGACTTAACATGGTGTAGGACGGCCCATGAAATGGAGAGAGAGAGAGAGTAAGCGATTTTGTATTCAACATAACTCTGGATCACAGTGTCATAGAGACAAGGGGGCGGGCTCATTTTACTCAGACGACCAATCAGTCTCTCATGATCATTGTGAAGCTATCAGGCCACGCCCCTAGCAACCATTTAGAGCACCTTAGCAACAAGTTCCATAGACTTCCATTGAAAGAGATCAAATGGATATCTCTGGATAGAAGAGTCATAGAAACATGAGGGTGGTCTCGTTTGACTCAGGGCAGCAAACAGCCAATCATAAATCACATCAACACTTCCTAGCCCCTCCCTAGCAACCATTGTCGAGCAGCTTAGCAACCAAAATTCACAGACTCATAGCTCAGAGCAAGGATGTCGCAGAAACGTGTAATTTGGCACATTTAAAGAGACTGGCAGGCTCTGTAAGAACATACCACACAATGGGGTAAAAGTTGCACCCCTGGGGGGCAGGAGGGGCCCAAAGTTGCCCCAATGAAGTACTATGGTGTAGGACAGCCCATGAAATGGGCTGTCCTACACCATAGTAAGCGATATTCTATTGAACATAACTCTGGATCACATTTGAAGAGGCTGGTAGGCTCTGTAACAACATACCACACAATGGGGTAAAAGTTGCACCCCTGGGGGGCAGGACTGGCCCAAAGTTGCCCCATTCACGTACTATGGTGTAGGACAGCCCATGAAATGGGCTGTCCTACACCATAGAAACCGCATTTGTATTGAACATAACTCTGGATCACAGTGTCATAGAGACAAGGGGGCGGGCTCATTTTAATCAGACGACCAATCAGTCTCTCAGGATCATTGTGAAGCTTTCAAGCCACGCCCTAGCAACCATTTAGAGCTCCTTAGCAACAAGCTCCATAGACTTCCATTGAAAGACATCAAAGGGATATCTCAGGATATAAGTGTCTTAGAAACATGAGGGTGGGCTCGTTTGACTCGGGGCAGCAAACAGCCAATCCCCAATCACCTCAACACATCCTAGCCCCTCCCTAGCAACCATTGTTGAGCACCTTAGCAACCAAAATCCAAAGAGGGATATCTTCCATTCTGAATGTCACAGAGACGTGGGAGTTGGTTTATATCATTCATACTGACAAGCAGCCTTTGGAGTTTCATGATTGACAGCTGCCAAGCCACTCCCTAGCAACAAAAGAGAGTACCCTAGCAACCATTTTGCAAGACCTATATCTCTGCATCAGAACATCGTATAGATATGGGGGTTGGTTTATACATTCACACTGACTTTGGAGCTTCATGATTGGCAGCTACCAAGCCACTCCCTAGCAACCAAACAGATTACCCTAGCAACCGTTTTGCAAGACGTATATCTCTGCATCAGAACATCGTATAGAGATGGGGGTTGGCTCTTTTGACTCATGCTAGCAAACAGGACTTGCTACATGCTACACATGCTAGCAGTGAATAGCTACATGCTAATTTTGATTAGCTAAGTGCTAAATCATGCCAAGAAAATGCTACAAACTCCATAGTAACCATCTGTGACAACTACCAACCACCTAGTAACACCATAGCAACGACCAAGAATACCCTAGCAACTGCCTAGCAAGGCCCTAGCAACCACAAAAATACCCTAGCAACTGCCTAGCAACGCCCTAGCAAACACTCAGAACACCCTAGCAACTGCCTAGCAACTGCCCAGAACACCCTAGCAACCACCTAGCAACCGCCTAGCAACCACCCAGAACACCCTAGCAACCGCGTAGCAACCTTCCAGAACACCCTAGCAACCGCCTAGCAACCACCCAGAACACCCTAGCAACCGCCTAGCAACTGCTTAGCAACCATCCAGAACACCATAGCAACCGCCTAGCAACCACCCAATACACCCTAGCAACCGCCTAGCAACCACCCAGAACACCCTAGCAACCACCCAGAACACCCTAGCAACCACCTAGCAACCACCCAGAACACCTTAGCATCTTCATAGCAAACTCCAAGAACACCCTAGCAACCGGGTCGTGTTTTTTGCCACTGCAAGCACCATTCACATTTTCTTCTGGAAATGTACGTTCTAGTTCTTCTTTTTATTCCGCCGCTTTTTTGGCGCGCTACTCCTCCTGCAGCTTTTGTCACAGACCCATGAATGAGGTGTCAAATCGTGCGGCCTATTCGGGAATGGTGTGCTATGACTTTTGTAAGCGATCGGGGGTGCGGTGTTCGCCCCAGGGGCGAAAAAGTCGACGAAAAATCCCATAGACTTAACATTACGTCAAACTTTGACGAGTCATAGCTCAGAGCGAGGATTTCGTAGAAATGTGAAATTTACCACATTTGGAGAGGTTGGCAGGCTCTGTAAGAATATACCTCACAATGGGTTAAAAGTTGCACCCCTGGGGGGCTGGAGCGGTCCAAACTTTTCCTATTGACTTAACATGGTGTAGGACGTCCCATGAAATGGAGAGAGAGAGAGAGTAAGCAATTTTGTATTCAACATAACTCTGGATCACAGTGTCATAGAGACAAGGGGGCGGGCTCATTTTACTCAGACAACCAATCAGTCTCTCATGATCATTGTGAAGCTATCAGACCACGCCCTAGCAACCATTTAGAGCTCCTTAGCAACAAGCTCCATAGACTTCCATTGAAAGACATCAAAGGGATATCTCAGGATATAAGTGTCATAGAAACATGAGGGTGGGCTCGTTTGACTCGGGGCAGCAAACAGCCAATCATGAATCACATCAACACTTCCTAGCCCCTCCCTAGCAACCATTGTCGAGCAGCTTAGCAACCAAAATTCACAGACTCATAGCTCAGAGCAAGGATGTCGCAGAAACGTGTAATTTGGCACATTTAAAGAGACTGGCAGGCTCTGTAAGAACATACCACACAATGGGGTAAAAGTTGCACCCCTGGGGGGCAGGAGGGGCCCAAAGTTGCCCCAATAAAGTACTATGGTGTAGGACAGCCCATGAAATGGGCTGTCCTACACCATAGAAACCGCATTTGTATTGAACATAACTCTGGATCACATTTGAAGAGGCTAGTAGGCTCTGTAACAACATACCACACAATGGGGTAAAAGTTGCACCCCTGGGGGGCAGGACCGGCCCAAAGTTGGCCCATTAACTTACTATGGTGTAGGACAGCCCATGAAATGGGCTGTCCTACACCATAGAAACCGCATTTGTATTGAACATAACTCTGGATCACAGTGTCATAGAGACAAGGGGGCGGGCTCATTTTACTCAGACGACCAATCAGTCTCTCAGGATCATTGTGAAGCTTTCAAGCCACGCCCTAGCAACCATTTAGAGCTCCTTAGCAACAAGCTCCATAGACTTCCATTGAAAGACATCAAAGGGATATCTCAGGATAGAAGTGTCATAGAAACATGAGGGTGGGCTCGTTTGACTCGGGGCAGCAAACAGCCAATCCCCAATCACCTCAACACATCCTAGCCCCTCCCTAGCAACCATTGTCGAGCACCTTAGCAACCAAAATCCAAAGAGGGATATCTTCCATTCTGAATGTCACAGAGACGTGGGAGTTGGTTTATATCATTCATACTGACAAGCAGCCTTTGGAGTTTCATGATTGGCAGCTGCCAAGCCACTCCCTAGCAACAAAAGAGAGTACCCTAGCAACCATTTTGCAAGACCTATATCTCTGCATCAAAACATCGTATAGAGATGGGGGTTGGTTTATACATTCACACTGACTTCGGAGCTTCATGATAGGCAGCTGCCAAGCCACTCCCTAGCAACCAAACAGATTACCCTAGCAACCGTTTTGCAAGGCGTATATCTCTGCATCAGAACATCGTATAGAGATGGGGTTTGGCTCTTTTGACTCATGCTAGCAAACAGGACTTGCTACATGCTACACATGCTAGCAGTGAATAGCTACATGCTAATTTTGATTAGCTAAGTGCTAAATCATGCCAAGAAAATGCTACAAACACCATAGTTACCATCTGTGACAACTACCAACCACCTAGTAACACCATAGCAACTACCCAGAATACCCTAGCAACTGCCTAGCAACGCCCTAGCAACCACAAAAAATACCCTAGCAACTGCCTAGCAACGCCCTAGTAACCACCCAGAACACCCTAGCAACTGCCTAGCAACCACCCAGAACACCCTAGCAACCGCCTAGCAACCGCCTAGCAACCACCAAAAACACCATAGCAACCACCTAGCAACCGCCTAGCAACCACCCAGAACACCCTAGCAACCACCTAGCAACCACCCAGAACACCCTAGCAACTGCCTAGCAACCGCCTAGCAACCACCCAGAACACCCTAGCAACCGCCTAGCAACCACCCAGAACACCCTAGCAACCGCCTAGCAACCACCCAATACACCCTAGCAACCGCCTAGCAACCACCCAGAACACCCTAGCAACCGCCTACCAACCACCCAGAATACCCTAGCAACCACCTAGCAACCACCCAGAACACCCTAGCAACCACCCAGAACACCTTAGCATCTTCATAGCAAACTCCAAGAACACCCTAGCAACCGGGTCGTGTTTTTTGCCACTGCAAGCACCATTCACATTTTCTTCTGGAAATGTACGTTCTAGTTAATGGTGCTTGCCTATAGGCAAAGCAACATTAGTGTTATTGCTCATACTTATTATTATTCTTCCACACAAAAGTTCGGCGCGTAACTCGCCCCGCACCGTTTGTCACAGACCCCTGAGTGAGGTGTCAAATCGACCGGCCCATTGAGGAGAGGTGTGCTATATCTTTTCTAAGCGATCGGGTGTACGGTGTTCGCACAGCGGACGAAAAAGCGGCCAAAAAAGTCCCATTGACTTAACATTGCGGAATTTTCAGAAATTCAAATCCCAACTGTCATTTTTCACACACACAGACACAAAGGGCCTGACACCCCTGCATGTCTCCCCCTCTCTCTCCCTCAGAGGATTTATATTATCCAGCAGCCAATAAGTAATGGCCTAAAATCTTCATAGCCACACCATAGCAACCAGTTACAGCACCCTAGCAACCATAGGCTATAGGCACGAGGCCGCAGGCCTCGTGCACTCATTATAATGCACTCGTTTAATAGAGATTTTAAATACTCTATAAAAACTCACTCATAGGCACGAGGCCGCAGGCCTCGTGCACTCATTATAATGCACTCGTTTAATAGAGATTTTAAATACTCTGCGGCCGAGTGCCTAACCTTAGCCCTAACCCAACAACCAGTTACAACCAGTTACAGCACCCTAGCAACCATAGACTATAGGCACGAGGCCGCAGGCCTCGTGCACTCATTATAATGCACTCTTTTAATAACACAACCACTCAAAATACCTTAGAACTCCCTAGCAACACCCTAGCAACCACCCAAAATACCTTAGAACTCCCTAGCAACACCATAGCAACCACCCAAAACACCTTAAAACACCCTAGGAACCACCCATAACACCCTAGCAACCACCCAAAATACCTTAGAACTCCCTAGCAACACCATAGCAACCACCCAAAATACCTCAGAACTCCCTAGCAACCACCCAAAATACCTCAGAACTCCCTAGTAACACCATAGCAACCACCCAAAATACCTTAGAACTCCCTAGCAACACCCTAGCAACCACCCAAAATACCTCAGAACTCCCTAGCAACCACCCAGAACACCCTAGCAACTGCCTAGCAACCACCCAGAACACCCTAGCAACCGCCTAGCAACCACCCAGAACACCCTAGCAACTGCCTAGTAACCACCTAGAACACCCTAGCAACTGCCTAGCAACCACCCAAAACACCCTAGTAACCACCCAGAACACCCTAGCAACCAACCCAAAACATGAATAAGCCATATCTCAGCAGCAGAACATCGTACAGACATGGTTGTTGGCTCGTATGCAATCATGTACCACACTCTAGCAACTGAGTGGTGAGTTTTGCCACTGCAAGCACCATTCACATTTTCTTCTGGAAATGTACGTTCTAGTTATTAATGGTGCTTGCCTATAGGCAAAGCAACATTAGTGTTATTGCTCATACTTATTATTCTTCTTCTTTTTATTCTGGACAAAGTTTGGCGCGTAACTCGCCCCGCACCGTTTGTCACAGACTCCTGAGTGAGGTGTCAAATCGACCGGCCCATTGAGGAGAGGTGTGCTATATCTTTTCTAAGCGATCGGGTGTACGATGTTCGCACAGCGGACGAAAAAGCGGCCAAAAAAGTCCCATTGACTTAACATTGCGGAATTTTCAGAAATTCAAATCCCAACTGTCATTTTTCACACACACAGACACAAAGGGCCTGACACCCCTGCATGTCTCCCCCTCTCTCTCCCTCAGAGGATTTATATTATACAGCAGCCAATAAGTAATGGCCTAAAATCTTCATAGCCACATCATAGCAACCAGTTACAGCACCCTAGCAACCATAGGCTATAGGCACGAGGCCGCAGGCCTCGTGCACTCATTATAATGCACTCGTTTAATAGAGATTTTAAATACTCTATAAAAACTCACTCGTAGGCGGCCTCGTGCCTAACCTTAGCCCTAACCCCATAGTAACCATCTGTGAAAACTACCAACCACCTAGTAACACCATAGCAACCAGTTACAGCACCCTAGCAACCATAGGCTATAGGCACGAGGCCGCAGGCCTCGTGCACTCATTATAATGCACTCGTTTAATAACACAACCACTCAAAATACCTTAGAACTCCCTAGCAACCACCTAGCAACCACCCAGAATGACCTAAAATCTTCATAGCCACACCATAGCAACCAGTTACAGCAACCATAAGCTATAGGCACGAGGCCGCAGGCCTCGTGCACTCATTATAATGCACTCGTTACCTTAGCCCTAACCCCATAGTAACCATCTGTGGTGCCCTAGCAACCACCCAGAACACCCTAGCAACTGCCTAGCAACCACCCAGAACACCCTAGAAACCACCCAGAACACCCTAGCAACTGCCTAGCAACCACCTAGCAACCACCCAGAATGACCTAAAATCTTCATAGCCACACCATAGCAACCAGTTACAGCAACCATAAGCTATAGGCACGAGGCCGCAGGCCTCGTGCACTCATTATAATGCACTCGTTACCTTAGTCCTAACCCCATAGTAACCATCTGTGGTGCCCTAGCAACCACCCAGAACAGCAACCATAGGCTATAGCCTCGTGCACTCATTATAATGCACTCGTTTAATAGAGATTTTAAATACTATAATAGAGATTTTAAATTAAAAACTCATTCATAGGCACGAGGCCGCAGGCCTCGTGCCTAACCTTAAACCTAGCCCCATAGTAACCATCTGTGAAAACTACCAACCACCTAGTAACACCATAGCAACCAATAAGTAATGGCCTAAAATCTTCATAGCCACACCATAGCAACCAGTTACAGCACCCTAGCAACCATAGGCTATAGGCTACTCATTATAATGCACTTGTTTAATAGAGATTTTAAATACTCTATAAAAACTCACTCGTAGTTGCAGATATACACTAAGAGCACCCTAGCAACCACCCAAAATGACTAACTAAATGTTAAATGATATAAGCACGGCTGTGATAGGTCATAGGCGCTCGTTACTAAATATTTTAATAATTTCATAGCCACGCCCTGGCAACCACTTAGGGCCCCCTAGCAACCATAAAACATATACAAGCCATATATCAGCTCCAGAAAATTGTAGAAACATGGAGTTTCTACTTTTTTGACTCATACAGTTTATGAGATGATATTCAAAGACTAGTTGATAGTCCAAACATGCTGTTTGGTATAAACGTGTAACAACATGAATTACTTTAATTACAAAATTACTTGTAGTTTCAGTGATTTTTCTTTTATTCCTTAAAAAAAACTTTATCTTTGGCACATAATTATTATTTTTTTTTAATTACAATTATTTAGATATCTTATTTTATCCATAGGAATGAAACAGTAACTAGGGTAACCAGCATTCGTTTTGCCAGGTTGGGCGGAGCTTCCTTCCCAAATATATTTTTGTGCAAGGGTATAAAATAGTTTATTAGGCAGGGATATAACAAATATATATACATACATATATACTTCTCATATATGTTTGCTCCATTACTGATGATTGACAAGAGCATTACATACATACTACGCACTGTTGCTCAGTATTAAATTATAGCTTGAGATGCATGATATTTTAATTTGCTAACAGAAGGATACACAAGAAGCAAGTGCATGGACGCGCAGGCGGTTGTCGTGGTAACGAACATCACATCAACCTCTTGTGCATCTGTGCTGAGCTTCCGGTGAAATCACAAAACGAAATGCACACGGTATGTCCCTGCTTGATACACAACCACTGATGATATTCGGTTTGGATGAGTAAAAAAAAAAAAAAAGATTAGAACCTAGAACCTCAGACAGGCTTGTCAAAAGTTCTGACTCTAGACCATTGTAGTACACAGTCAAAACTTCTCGGATCTATGCATTTATTCACGTGAAAATGCTCAGCCTCAAAACAAAATAACCATTATTTCTGGAAATATAATCGTAATATGCTGAAATAGACAGTAATTGAATTTAGACACACTTTAATTTAATTATGAAAACAAATATTTTTGATTTTGACAGGGCCAGCAGAGAAGTGGATATAAAGTAGTTAAATCACTATGTGTGACGAAGCCTGCAACAGCTTCATCTCTCCGACGCACGTCAGCGTCCGAATTCACTCACTTCATTACTCCAGGGGTTAGTGAATGAGTGAAGGAGTGAGCGGTTTCGGACACAGCTTCGAGACAATTCGCTTCCGAGTCATATTAAAGATTTGTTCACGATGAACGAATCGTTCATGACCGACTCATCACTAGAAGGTGTGATTCTATTGGTCGTACAATCAAAGCTCGCTGCTGATTGGCTGAGAGATCGACTTCACCGGAGGAGAACTGCAAACTTCCCGCATTATTCTCTTGAGGTGAGTTCAGATGGTTATTGTCAAATATGCTGTTTTATAAAGCCTTGTAATGTCAAACGCAGCTCTTTTTTTTTTATTAAATATAGGCAATATTATCTGTATTACAATATGAGATGTGGTTTTTATCGTTTTTGCTAACACTAGAACTTTTTTTTTTTCTCTGTCAAAATTGTAATGTATGATAATGTCTAACGTTACAGCGTCTTTGTGTAAAAACGTAAAATGATATGTGTGTTTGATGGCTGTATTGCGTCCTTTGGTTTTTGATGTTTGTGTAGCCATATAGCTTAACGTTAACGTTACTCGCTGTGTGAGGAGTGTATTCATTTTGGCGCTTATTTTAACGTTTCTGCTGAGGTAAAACATTTAACGCCCAATCAAAGTTATAGTCTCCGGAGAGAACGGATTCCAGTGCGCGAACACTGACAGTTATCATAAACAATAAAGTGCAAATATAATGTAGGCAATGTTATTGGTATTAATATGAGGTGTAACGTTAGTTTATATCAGTTGTGTTTACACTGAAGCTACCCTTTTCTCTGTAAAGATGGTAATGTATGAAAAGTAAGGCTTACAGGCTAGCCACACTTATATCTTTGTGTGAAAACGTAAAATTATATTTTGTGTGTTTGATTTATTTTACATTCATGCATATGGATGGATGTTAGAATGAAGTGTCGTTGATGCAGGTCGCTTCACGTCAATCAAAGGCAGCGTTGAGCAGTACAGCCAATCAGACGCGTTTCTGCTGAGTTTAAAAATGCAACATCCAATCGAAGGCGGTTAGATTAGTCACCGGTGAAGAAATACGTTGATAGCAGATTTCAGTGCACGCTCACTGACACACTTTTCTAATCATAAACCACAAAGTGCAAATATAATGTTTAAGAAAACAATTTTGCACAGTAGACAGCTTTTTTTCAGGGTTTATCCTGCATTGAAAAATGTTTTGGCTGCCTCCAAAGCGAATTTTTGTCCCGCCAAAGCTTGATTTGATCGGTGAGTGATAGATTCCTGCTGCGCTTGTGACAGGGCGAGCACTGAAAGAACGAGCAGAGAGAGAGAGAGCGCGCCCCAGCTCGAACCGCGCGCGCGCGCCCTCACCGTCTTTAAAGCACTGCAAATCTGTCTCTCCCTCGCTCAATTAATCAAATTCAAATGACACGATGGTAAAAGTTCGGAACAACAAAGTTTCACGATTTTTTTCCTGAATTATCGCTGGGTGTGAATTGTGCTGAAAAACAATTAGCCTTTGAAAAGCGTTCCGCACATTCAGCTGACATAAACTACACTTTAAATAAACGAGAAAAAACTAACTTACCCAGTGATGAAATGTTTTCTGTGTTGACACAATCTTATGCGATGTCCTAACTACTGGGATAGTAACGTTACACGTCCGATTCGCGAACTATGACTCCTTTGAACCGATTCACTTTGAACTAAATTCACGAGACGTCTGAAATCAATCGATAACACTTTACAATAAGGTTGCATTTATTAAACACTAGTTTAACTTCTAACTTCATTAGTTAACATTAACTATTAATAAACTGCACTTCTACAGCATTTATTAATCTTTTTTAATATTAATTTCACCATTTATATAGCTACATTATTGAAATCAAAAGTTGTATTTGTTAACATTAGTTATGCACTGTGAAATAACATGAACAAACAATGAACAGCTGTATATTTATTAACTAATGTTAAGAAAGATTAATAAAGTAACACATGTGTTGCTCATGGTTTGTTATACATTATCTAATGTTAACAAATCAAACCATATTATAAAGTGTTACATACAAATCAATTACTCAGAACACCTCCTAAAGTAAGTACTTTCCCCATTTATTTTAAGAGTGGTTAGCAAGATGTAACCTTAATAAACTAAAGTATTTTCAGGTTATTTATGACAATGTGTAGATTTTTGTAGAAAATTACAGTGGAGTGAGGTGAAAATTTTCAGCTTTTCCCCCCAGTGTTAGCATTATTTGCAATGAAAGTTCAAGTTACATGGGTTGTGAGTGTGGTGTTGAATTTTATGACACTCTTGTTTCTCTGTTTCAGAATACTGTTTTCACGAATCCTTACTGCATTTTAAAGGTAAAGGTTTAATTAGGGACATGGCCACAAATACAAAATGCTTCAGATTTGGCTTCTTGATTAGAAAATAGTTATAGTTAAAAAATTATAAAAAATTATTAAAATATCAGGATAAAAAAAAAAGCTATTAAAATAAAAACTGTTTTGTTTATGCAAGAAACTATTAATTACCCATCCATTCTCCAAACCACTTTGGATGGCCAGTCCATCAGAGGTTTTAGGACGCATATTTTACATAACTCTGCTTCAAGATGTACTTCAAGAAAAAGACTCTTCTTGAGATAAAAAAAGATTCTTGAGATAAATATATAATTAATATTGAATAAGTTATGGATAGTTAACTCGAGTTTAGAATATTTTTAATTATGTTGTTATTGTTATTTTTTTCAGACTGACTGATCAGAGCACAACCTGCATCTTCTGCTGCACTTTTGTCCTTGGTTAGTATTAATATGGTTTCTGAAGCTGTACTATGACATTTTCATCACATCACCATAATTGTAGTCCCTGTGCTCTAATACATCTTTCTGGTCTGTGTCTTTACAGGTTCCTTGTGTTTTGGCGTTTTCTGCAGAGAGCATTTAATTTCTCACCCCCGCTCCCCACAAAAAAAAAAAAAAAAAAAAATATATATATATTTTACAAGTTTACACAGTGTCTCTTTCATTGTTGTTTAACTGTTTTGTTTTTTTCTTCCTGAGAGTACTACAGTTGTTATCTTTTCAGGCTCAACAGCAGTTACATCGGGAGACGTTTCAAAGTATGTGCCTATCAAAGGGAGAATGTCCTGTCAAAATGAATTTGACTAACAAATAAGTGTATTTTATTATGCATTACTTTTGAGGATTAAAAATAAATACATGGTTAATTTTGATGTTTTGAGTATTGAAAGTAAAATCTCTACTTTTAGAAGTTACCTAGTTAGATAAATTTGTCAACAATTATTCTTTTTATCTCTTCATATTTTAAAGGATGCCGCGGAAAGGAAAGAGATCTCAGGCTCAACAAGTGCGTCGGCGAAAGGAGGACCTTGAGGATGAACAGACCAGAGCCTCCAGGAATAACCGGGTACTATTGATATCTGTGTCTTGGATTTCAACATGCTAATTTCAGGGCACCTTAATGTTTGGGACTAGGACTGTTATGATTCCTCGATTAAATTTGAGTGCTTGATTTGTAAAAAAAAAAAAAAAAAAAAAAAAAAAAAAAGAACAACCTTGATTGCAATTTACACCTTATGATTAAATCCAGCCTAGCGTTAGTTCTAGCTGGTCACTTTAGTCAAGCTCGCATCAGCTGTCTCTCAGCTCATTAGAAATCATTCTAATATGAATATATGCGGATTTGATGCTCAAAAAACATTGAGCTAATAAGTGTATCATAATTTACAAACACATTTTTTGCCTTTTTTTAGTTTCTTTATAACTTTTCAAAAATGTCTTTATGTCAAACACTATGAATTGTGATTTAAAATTTAACACAGAGCACTAATTTTGACCAGCAGCCTAATTTCATGAATGATTATTTACAGGTTGAACAGGCAAGCACCAGTGCAGCTGTAGCTCAGTTTTCGGGTAGAATGCATGCAGAAGGTGGTGATATTGCACCCAGGGTTTTGTCTGTGCAGGCATCTCATTGTCAGGGTGATTATAGGTATGACAGTTTCTCAAGAAATCATCAGTGCACCTGTGTAGCGTTGACATTTTTGGCCAACCAGAGTGAAGGGATTGCGTTCAAGATGCCTGACCTTGATAGAATTCTAGAGGAGGGAGATGCGTTATATGTCAGCATTAAATTGCAGCTTATTGCTGAAAGACAGTTTAATCGCAACCTTCTGACAATGGAGGAAATACCGTTGAGTGTTGCATCATTTAACCGGACACACAATGTGCTAAAGTCAGGAGTGATGATCGGATACCTCAGAGCCACAGGGATCCCTGGCACTGAAGAGTGGTGCATTCCACTCACTGAAAGACTGCAGTGTCTCTCCACAGATGTCAGGCATGCTTTGCTCATTGTTGCTCCTGAGTGTATTGCTGTGTTCAGAGACGGATCTGGACGGTACGGATACTTTGATTCTCACTCGAGGACTGCTGCAGGCTTGCCCCATCCTACTGGCCATGGAACTGCTGTCATGTTGACTTTCACCCATCTGAGTGAGATGGCAGACAGAGTTCTCAAGATCTTCCAGGATCGTGGTGATGAGACCAGCTATGAATTCATGCCTGTATCTTTTGAAACAGAGCAACAGTCTGTCCAAATGCCTTCAACATCTGTCTGTGAACAGGTATCACAAATTATTTCAGCTCTACCAGAACCAGTAACACATGTTGAAGCCAAAGTAAATCTTGTTGGCTCAGGAGCTGAAAACCAATATGTGGTAGATAAAACAAATAAGCACAGGAGAAGAAAAGAAATGCGTAAAACATTTAAAATGTCAAAACAAGGCGGAGAACCTAAGGACAGGGCTGCACCTTATGCCACCAGAAAACATAAAAAAAGGGATTGTGAGAGACAGAGGTATGCCACTTCTTTGCAATACCAATCAAAGAAAAAAGAAGCTAATAAGGTAAAGTATAATCAAGATGCTCTCTTCCGAAACCAATTGAAATGGTCTATAGTGAGAAGATACAGCACGGATACCGTCTTCCAGAGGAAGATGAAAGGGAATACGAAGAAGAGATACAGCACAGATGCTCTCTTCCAGAAGAAGAAGAAAGACTACATGAAGAAGAGGTACAGCACAGATGCTCTCTTCCAGAAGAAGAAGAAAGAATACATGAAGAAGAGGTACAGCACAGATGCTCTCTTCCAGAAGAAGAAGAAAGACTACATGAAGAAGAGATACAGCACCGATACTCTCTTCCAGAGGAAAATGAAAGCCTACATGGTAAAGAGATATGCAGGCGACCCAGAGTTCAGAGCACATCACATCCTGCGATGTACCCTGCACAAGACCCAGAAATGTGCTGCCGATGCTACATATCGCGTTTTTCATCGATTGCAATGCGCACTCAGGATAAAAAGGAAATATAGACCTTACATCCGTTCCAGCCAAGAAACACCCCAGCCTTTGGTTAACAAAGCGATGGAAAGTGCCATACATGCATTCCGGTGTAAGATTCAGCATGGCCCTACACATGTCTGCACAGTCTGCCACAGAGCCCTGTTTCCTAATCAAGTCAAGGTCTGTAATAGAACGAGATATGACAAAAACGTTCATGTTGCAGCGTCTTGCCTAACCGGGAAGTATGTTCACGCTTGTGATAGTGCCTGCTCAGGTTCCTGCGTAGTACCGGAAGAGAGAAGACAGGAATGGATTTGCCACACTTGTGACAGCCATCTTAAGAGAGGACAGATGTCTTCAATTGCAGCAGCTAACAAACTGGAGTTGCCACCAATCCCTGCGGAATTGGATGAATTAAATGTCCTTGAGCGTCAACTCATTGCAAAAATTTTACCATTTGCAAAAATAGTTTCATTACCCAAAGGACAGCAGAGAGCAGTACGTGGTGCCGTCGTGTGTGTGCCCTCTGAGATGGAGAAGACTGTCAACTCTCTGCCAAGACCAAGAAGTGAGGCCCAGCTGCTGCAGGTGAAGCTGAAGAGACACGTTAAGTTTAAAGGATACCAGCAGTTCCAGACTGTGAATATGCATAACGTGCTTGCAGCTTTATCAAAGCTGAAAGCAATGCATTCAGAATACAGGGATATCTCCATAAGAGAAACTGCTGTATTTGAAAGTCCCATAGACGAGGAAGCTGATGTCTCTGAAAGTCACCTAGACGAGGAAGCTGATGTCTCTGAGAAGCAACAAGAAGTCAATGTTGCTGAGCAGGATGAGCAACAAGTTAGCGTTGAGGAAAAGGATGAGCTTCGACCCGGCCTCACATTAGACACGTGCATGCAGCCGCCCGACATCGGACAGGAGATCTTGTCGTACGGTGAGGGAATATTTAGTATCGCACCTGCACAAGGACATAAGCCTGTTGGATTTTTCAAAATCCCAAAGCTGGAAGCCATGGCGTTCCCTGTTCAATTCCCCACTGGACAGAATTCCATTGACGAGGAAAGACAAATTTCAATATCTCCCAGTATGTATTTCAACGCGAGATTGTTCAGCGTGGACACGCGTTTTGCAAAAGATCAGAGTTATCTTTTCTTTGCACAGTTTGTAACGGAAACGCACCTGGCTAGAAACAGCATGTCTATCCAGTTGCGAAAAGGCAAACCTATTACAAGAGATGGCCGGAGAATTTCCAACAGACTGCTTCAAGACAACCGGGAGGTTGAAAGATTGCTACACAACAGAGACGCCACACGGTTCATGCAACCACTGAGAGGCACTCCATCGTATTGGGAGAAAACTTTGCGAGATCTACAGGCTATGATAAGACAGTTAGGAGCCCCTACGTTTTTTTGCACGTTCAGCGCAGCCGAAATGAGATGGCCTGAAGTAATAACCGCAATCAAGGCCCAACAAGGTGAACACGTCGACTTTTCCGAGCTTGACTGGTCGACGAAGTGTGAAATCCTCCGAAGCAACCCAGTCACTGTCATGCGTATGTTTGAGAAACGGGTGGATGCGCTAATGACTCATCTGCTTTTGTCGCCAGCCCAACCCATTGGTGAAGTTGAGGACTACTTTTACCGAGTGGAGTTCCAAGCTAGAGGAAGCCCACATATCCATCTTCTTGTTTGGATAAAGGACGCACCCGAGTTTGAACAGGACTCTGATGAGGATGTTTGTAACTTTATCGACCGCAACATAACCTGCCGGTTGCCCGATTCCTCGGCTGATCCTGAGCTTCACCGGATCGTCACAGAGGTCCAGCTTCACAGCAGGAACCATTCAAAGTCCTGTAAGAAGGGAAATGTACTGTGTCGATTTGGGTTCCCCAAACTACCGGTGTCTAGCACCAAGATCACTCGTCCGCGACCACAGCGTCCTGAAGAAGAGGATGACACGGACACTTCTCCATCCGGAAGCTGCATGTTTGCGTCTAAAACCACACAACCACAGCGTCCTGAAGAAGAGCACGAGAAAAAGCAAGCGGACAGAAGGAAGTTGAGACAGGAAGCTGCTCGAAAGGCAATGAGCGAAGCCAGGACCAAACTCAAGCCGGTGTGGGATCTGTTGAATGACCCCCAAGCCTCCTTTGACAGCTTGTCAGAGCTACTGACAGAGTGTAAGATGTCCATCGAGGATTACAATGAGAACGTCAAAGCATTGTCCAATGCCAACGTGATTCTGCTGAAGCGTGATCCAAAGGAGTCTTGGGTGAATGGATACAATCCTGATTTATTAAGGGCATGGAACGCCAATATGGACATTCAGTTCGTTCTTGACGCTTTTAGCTGCGTTATGTACATGCTTTCGTACATTTCCAAGCCGGAGAATGAAATGGGCGATTTACTTAAAAACGTAATCAAGAGTGTGCGCGAGACGAACGTTAGCGAGGAAGATGAGATGAAGCAGATAATGCAAGCCTACTCCAAACACAGGCAAGTTAGCGCTCAGGAGTCTGTGGCACGAACATGCAGCTTACCGTTGAAGAAGTGTTCACGAAGTGTTGTGTTTCTACCGACGGATGATGACGCGCTAAAGATGAGTCTTCCCCTTAGTGTCCTACAAAATAAAAATCCAGATTCAGAGGACGTCTGGATGTCGGGGATGATCGATAAATACAGGGCAAGGCCTCAAACGCGTGATTTTGAAAAGATGTGCCTGGCAGATTTTGCTTCGGAGTGCCGCATCGTGTATGGTCAGCAAACGGAAGGCAAAAATGTTCACCGGCTGCTCAACGGCATGGGTTTTTTTCAGAAAAGAACGTCTGGGAAGGCTGCAGTCATTAGGTTTGCACGTTATTCGGAGAAAAAACAACCCGAAAAGTTTTACTGTAGATTACTAAAGCTTTATATGCCGCATCGGACCAACGAACAGCTAAAACCTCCAAGATTTCCAACCTACGAGACGTTTTACAAAGGTGCATCTGTGGAACTACCTTCTCACCCTGGTTTGCTGTTTCCTGTCTGTGCCATAGTTCAAGCGAACAAGGAGAAGTTTGAAAAACACAGTGACGAGTTGGACAAGGCATTCGATCAGCTGGAACGGCAAGGACCGCCTGAGAACGCATGGAACGCTTTTGCACCTGAAGTAGAAGTGGATCGCTTGGAGTGCGTCGCCGAACGACAAGACATCATTCCGGATGATGAGGACGTACAAGATGATATCCCAGAATTCCAGGTTCTTGAACATGGAGACGGGGTCGTGCCACGAATAGAGGCACCGCAGATGAGTGTTGAATTTGTCAGGAAGTTGTTCAGAAGTCTCAATGAGACGCAGGCAGCCATCTTCTACACGATCTGCCAGTGGTGTCAGAAGCGTGTGTGGGGTCATAATCCAGAACAGTTTTTCTACTTCGTGTCAGGTGGTGCTGGTTGTGGCAAATCGCACGTCATCAAGTGCATACACACGGAAGCGACCAAGATTCTGCGACAACTGCCTCGACTACGGGAGGAAGGGGATCTCTCCGTGCCTACGGTGCTCTTGAGTGCGTTTACTGGAACGGCCGCATTCAATATTTCCGGTAAAACACTCCATTCCATTTTGAAACTTCCAAGGAATCTGAAGCCACCGTATCAAGGACTTGGAAATGCCCTAGATGAGCTTCGAGCAAAACTACGCGACGTGGAGATTCTTATCATCGATGAAGTGTCCATGATTTCGAAGGATCTTTTTGCCTACATCAACTGGAGATGTCAGCAAATCAAAGGCAGCAAAAAACCTTTCGGGGGAATCTCTGTCCTTGCCGTGGGCGACTTTTATCAACTGCCACCTCTGGGTAAAGCCAAACCCCTCTGTGTGTACGAAGAGGATGTCCTGGACTTCTGGAAAGACCATTTCCAAATGGTTACTCTCTCCGAGATCATGCGTCAGAAAGAAGACTTGGCTTTTGCCCAACTTTTAAACCGCATACGGGTGAAGCAAAAGACCGACGACCTTGCCGAAGAAGATCGAGCTTTGTTGCTCCAGGCTGTGAAGGACCCCAAAGACTGCCCGTGTGATGCACTGCACGTATTTGCCACCAACAAGGAAGTCCACAGACACAACACTGAAACAATCCATGCTCTTCACACTGACATCATTACCATCGATGCCGAAGACTACAGGAAAGACCCAAGAACGGGAGGGATGAAGAGACAAGCGAGGCCCGTCACCGGTAAAAAGGACGACTTGCCTGACACCATACAAATTGCGTTGGGAGTACGCATAATGGTGACTAGGAATTTGGATGTCGAGGACGGTCTATGCAATGGGTGCTTTGGGAAGATTTCTCGTATTGTCAATAAGACAAAAGATGGAATCGACACCGTACACATGCTAGGGCTTCAGCTCGACAATCCACATGCAGGGAAGAAAAACCGCAAAAGGGTGCAAGGTGAAGACGACGACTGTGTGTACATCGAGAGATCCGAAGAAAGTCTGAGGAAAGGAGCCGTTCGTCGACAATTCCCCATCAAGTTGGCCTACGCCTGCACAGCTCACAAAGTCCAAGGCATGACGTTGGAGAATGCCGTGGTTTCACTGAAGAAGATATTCGAGCCGGGAATGGCCTACGTTGCCCTCAGCAGAACGACCTCGCTTCGTGGACTACACATCACGGACTTCAGCGAAAAGAAGATCTATGCCGATGCTACAGTCACAGCATCGTTGGAAAACATGACGAGAGCATCATTCGAAGGAATCATGCCGCTTTTACAGCAGGTGAGGGAAACCAACTTGGATCAAACGCTGAAAATAATCCATCACAACACAGAAGGACTGTCATCACACATCGAAGATATCCGATGCCATCACGAACTGCTTCTGTCGGATATTCTTTGCATGACGGAAACTCACCTGACCGGGTCACTCATGACACCCCACGTCCAACTGGAAGGGTACAACGCATTTATGCGAAATAGACATGTCTCCTACTCGACACACCAAGAAATTGCACAGAAAGCTGGTGGTGGAGTCGCAATCTATTGCAAAGAGCATATTTCAGCTCAGGCTAGGCAGTTTGTGCAAAATGTGACCGATCTGGAGTATGTCGTCATCAAAGTGGATAGCCCGATCAAAGCGACAATCGCTGCTGTGTACAGGCCGCCACACTACGGATTTGAAGAGTTCTCCAAAAACTTGAAGAGTCTGCTGGATTATTTGGACATGGTGGACGAACACCCCACACTAATCTGTGGAGATTTTAATGAGGATCACCTCAGCGCAGGGAATAAAACTGTTCTGGAATTGTTCCAGTCTAAAGGATACACGCAACTGATCACCACAGCAACAACCAAAAAGAACACTCTACTGGATCATATATACATCTCTCATCCGGATTTGTGCCTTCAGTCAGGTGTCTTGCATAGTTATCATAGTTATCACAATCCCGTGTACTGTATTTTGCGTAAATGAGTTTTTGTGATGGACCGGTATTGTTGTATGTTGCGGTAGCTAGTATGCCATACGGAACCGTTTGCCACTGCATCGGCTACTAATGACTACAGTGGGGCTTCCGCGGCCTTATACAAACGGTTGGGCGCGTATGGTTGGGTTGTTATGCCATACGGAACCGTTGCCAATGGACCTGGATTCATGACATCAACGGGACTTCGACAGCCTTCATCAAACGGGTTGGCGCGTATGGTCGTGTTGCGGTTAGATTGTGGCGTTAGAGATTGTGGTTAGGAGATTGTGGTTAGGTCAATTTAAGGGTTTATACCACTGAGCTACGAGGAAGGAGCAACGTCAGCAGCAGCAGCAGCAGGAAGGACAGAGGACTAGCGTGACAGCTCCAGGGAGGACACAGACAGTCAGTGCAACAGTGGCAGTAAGTTATAAAAGACAAGGGAAAGAGAGAAGTAGCAAGACACCATTGTAATGTTTGATTTTGACCTTATAACATACATTTGAACTTGAATTGATGTTCAATCTACAAAATTTGTGACAATCTGTGCGGGATATGCAGTCCCCTGCTATTCTATGATTGATATGTGCCCTTCTGTAAAGTTTCAGGAAGAATTGGGAGACCATAGCTGTCCTGTCTGGATATGAGTGTGCAATTTACCTTCTAAAGCTAAGTGTTACATTTTTTTGCTTTAGCTGTGTACTACTGCTTTTCATAACCGCGTTTGAATGGAAATGTTATATTTGAATCTCTAATTTTAATTTTTATGTTTTTCATGAACCAGCCAAATGAAGTGAGATTGTCTGAGAAGATCACGTGTGCTACATCAATGACGACGACGAGCTGGATACCAGATTATGTGTCAATTTCTTTCCGTAAGTTTTATTTCTGAGTTTGTTTTTTAATTTTCATTAGTATGGGTGTATTCATGATCCCATTGTTCATTTGTTAATTTCATTGCCCAGAGAACAGGTCCAAATAACTATGGCATTGAGGACAACTCTGAAGAATGAAGAAGCAGATGAAGAAGCAGAGGAAGAAGCACACTGAGGTCAATACTACTGATAAGGTGTAGTATTTCAGTGCATTTTATTATACAATGGTTTCAGGGTTTTTCCCGCGTCAAATGTCTTCGTTGGTGGCCAACAGACGCAGATTTTACCACTGGATTTCATAATTTTGTTATATAATCATATTGCATATAAAAATAATAGAATCAAAAGGTTTATTTTAACTAATAGTCTTAATTTTCTAACATACAGCTAACAATTGAATAAAATGAACTGCTAGCTAACAACAACTTGCTATGTGCTTTATGATATTAATCACTCCAGTATGAACTTTTTGACAGTTATTTATTTTAAAAACTGCTGTTCAATGTTTATTCATGTTAGTTCACTGCATTTACTAATGTTAACACTTACAACTTTTGATTTGAACAATGTACCGTATTAGTAAATGTAAAAATCACTAACAAAGATTAATAAATGCTAAAAAAGTTAAATGCAGGAAAAACCATGAGTTTTGTTCAAAGATGTATGATTTGATGTAAAAACTAAAGGCTTACATCTGACCCATCAACTATGCTGCTCAATAAGTAAACAATTCAAATAAATTCACTAACATTATCATATACGTTTTATCTCCTCTGCCCTCAGGATATCCAGGGAGACAGATGCGTGCCATTCAGCATAGAAACACCAGAGACCGAGTTCACCTGAGCGCAGATTGAAACCAGCTTCTCCTGAGCAAACCTGAGAGACGGTCTGCGGGTGGAACTCCAAAGTTGAAACCAAATGTCTTTTTAAAGACAACAACGGCTCTTTTCAGAGCTACCCACTCCTTCAAATAAAGAGCATTTTTACAAATGTATTCACAACAAAATTCTCAGCACTATAGGCTAAACTAGTACATAATAAATAAAAAATATATATTTTTATAATCTTAGGGGTAATGCTTTAAAGATAATTTTAATACAAAGTATATCTAATAACTAGTACAACACTAGGATCTAATCCAGGGATGGGCAACTCCGGTCCTGGAGGGCCACTGTCCTGCAGAGTTAAGCTTCAGCCCTGATGATAACTCAACTGCCTGTATCTATCTAGTAATCCTGAAAACATCGATTGCCTTTTTCAGGTGTGTTTAATTAGGGTTGGAGCTAAACTCTGCAGGACAGTGGCCCTCCAGGACCCAAGTGGCCCATCCCTGATCTAATCCATTTGCTGCGTGGAATTTGACACAACAGGCATTTAAAAAAATCTTTTAAATAAACATTTGGTTAATTGACACACACTGTGTTTTTGTCTTTATTGAATGTTATTGAAAGTTAGTCATCATTGTCACATTATGAATATTTTCTTGTGAACTTCAGAGAAGATCCAGGTATATTCACAGATGGTTCTTTAAAGATGGTAAGTGGTCGGGTCATTTAAAAGCTTACATTTAAATGAGCTTTATATACTCAACATTTATTATGTGCCATTTACAACAATATAATATACTCGTGTGCAACCGAGTGTCGAGTTTTGCCACTGCAAGCACCATTCACATTTTCTTCTGGAAATGTACGTTCTAGTTAATGGTGCTTGCCTATAGGCAAAGCAACATTAGTGTTCTCCTCCATACTTATTATTTTTTTTATTATTATTATTCTTCCGCCCAAAAGTTCGGCGCGAAACTCGCCCCGCACCGTTTGTCACAGACCCCTGGGTGAGGTGTCAAATCGACCGGCTCATTGAGGAGAGGTGTGCTATATCTTTTCTAAGCGATCGGGTGTACGATGTTCGCACAGCGGACGAAAAAGCGGCCAAAAAAGTCCCATTGACTTAACATTGCGGAATTTTCAGAAATTCAAATCCCAACTGTCATTTTTCACACACACAGACACAAAGGGCCTGACACCCCTGCATGTCTCCCCCTCTCTCTCCCTCAGAGGATTTATATTATCCAGCAGCCAATAAGTAATGGCCTAAAATCTTCATAGCCACACCATAGCAACCAGTTACAGCACCCTAGCAACCATAAGCTATAGGCACGAGGCCGCAGGCCTCGTGCACTCATTATAATGCACTCGTTTAATAGAGATTTTAAATACTCTATAAAAACTCACTCATAGGCACGAGGCCGCAGGCCTCGTGCACTCATTATAATGTACTCGTTTAATAGAGATTAAACTCACTCGTAGGCACGAGGCCGCGGGCCTCGTGCCTGACCTTAGCCCTAACCCCATAGTAACCATCTGTGGTGCCCTAGCAACCAACCAGAACACCCTAGCAACTGCCTAGCAACCGCCTAGCAACCACCCAGAACACCCTAGCAACCGCCTAGAAACCACCCAGAACACCCTAGCAACCGCCTAGCAACCACCCAGAACACCCTAGCAACCGCCTAGCAACCGCCCAGAACACCCTAGCAACTGCCTAGCAACCGCCTAGCAACCACCCAGAACACCTTAGCAACCACCTAGCAACCACCCAGAACACCCTAGCAACCACCCAGAACACCCTAGCAACCGCCTAGCAACCACCCAGAACACCCTAGCAACCGCCTAGCAACCACCCAATACACCCTAGCAACCGCATAGCAACCACCCATAACACCCTAGCAACCGCCTAGCAACCACCCAATACACCCTAGCAACCACTCAGAACACCCTAGCAACCACCCGAACAACATGAATAAGCCATATCTCAGCAGCAGAACATCGTACAGACATGGTTGTTGGCTCGTATGCAATCATGTACCACACTCTAGCAACCGAGTGTCGAGTTTTGCCACTGCAAGCACCATTCACATTTTCTTCTGGAAATGTACGTTCTAGTTACTGGTGCTTGCTTTAGCAAGGCAACAGTATTGTTATTGCTCATACTTATTATTTTTTTTTTTATTATTATTATTCTTCCACACAAAGTTCGGCGCGTAACTTGCCCCGCACCGTTTGTCACAGACCCCTGATTGAGGTGTCAAATCGACCGGCTCATTGAGGAGAGGTGTGCTATATCTTTTCTAAGCGATCGGGTGTACGATGTTCGCACAGCGGACGAAAAAGCGGCCAAAAAAGTCCCATTGACTTAACATTGCGGAATTTTCAGAAATTCAAATCCCAACTGTCATTTTTCACACACACAGACACAAAGGGCCTGACACCCCTGCATGTCTCCCCCTCTCTCTCCCTCAGAGGATTTATATTATCAAGCAGCCAATAAGTAATGGCCTAAAATCTTCATAGCCACACCATAGCAACCAGTTACAGCACCCTAGCAACCATAGGCTATAGGCACGAGGCCGCAGGCCTCGTGCACTCATTTTAATGCACTCGTTTAATAGAGATTTTAAATACTCTATAAAAACTCACTCATAGGCACGAGGCCGCAGGCCTCGTGCACTCATTATAATGCACTCGTTTAATAGAGATTTTAAATACTCTGCGGCCGAGTGCCTAACCTTAGCCCTAACCCCATAGTAACCATCTGTGAAAACTACCAACCACCTAGTAACACCATAGCAACCACCAAAAATACCTTAGCAACCGCCCTGAACACCCTAGCAACCGCCTAGAAATGTCCCAGCAATCACCCAAATACCCTAACAACCACCCAGAAAACCTTAGCAATTGCCTAGAAACCACCCGGAACACCCTAGCAACCACCCAAAATACCTTAGAACTCCCTAGCAACACCCTAGCAACCACCCAAAATACCTTAGAACTCCCTAGCAACACCATAGCAACCACCCAAAACACCGTAGAACACCCTAGCAACCACCCATAACACCCTAACAACCACCAAAAATACCTCAGAACTCCCTAGCAACACCATAGCAACCACTCAAAGTACCTTAGAACTCCCTAGCAACACCCTAGCAACCACCCAAAATACCTTAGAACTCCCTAGCAACACCATAGCAACCACCCAAAACACCTTAGAACACCCTAGGAACCACACATAACACCCTAGCAACCACCCAAAATACCTTAGAACTCCCTAGCAACACCATAGCAACCACCCAAAATACCTTAGAACTCCCTAGCAACACCATAGCAACCATCAATAACACCCTAGCAACCACCCAGAACACCATAGTAACCACCCAGAACACCCTAGCAACACCCTAGCAACCACCCAGAACACCCTAGCAACCACCTGAACAACATGAATAAGCCATATCTCAGCAGCAGAACATCGTACAGACATGGTTGTTTGCTCGTATGCAATCATGTACCACACTCTAGCAACCGGGTCGTGTTTTTTGCCACTGCAAGCACCATTCACATTTTCTTCTGGAAATGTACGTTCTAGTTATTATTCTTCTTTTTATTCTGCCACTTTTTTGACGCGAAACTCGCCCCGCACCGTTTGTCACAGACCCCTGGGTGAGGTGTCAAATCGACCGGCTCATTGAGGAGAGGTGTGCTATATCTTTTCTAAGCGATCGGGTGTACGTTGTTCGCACAGCGGACGAAAAAGCGGCCAAAAAAGTCCCATTGACTTAACATTGCGGAATTTTCAGAAATTCAAATCCCAACTGTCATTTTTCACACACACAGACACAAAGGGCCTGACACCCCTGCATGTCTCCCCCTCTCTCTCCCTCAGAGGATTTATATTATCAAGCAGCCAATAAGTAATGGCCTAAAATCTTCATAGCCACACCATAGCAACCAGTTACAGCACCCTAGCAACCATAGGCTATAGGCACGAGGCCGCAGGCCTCGTGCACTCATTATAATGCACTCGTTTAATAGAGATTTTAAATACTCTATAAAAACTCACTCATAGGCACGAGGCCGCAGGCCTCGTGCACTCATTATAATGCACTCGTTTAATAGAGATTTAAATACTCTGCGGCCTCGTGCCTAACCTTAGCCCTAACCCCATAGTAACCATCTGTGAAAACTACCAACCACCTAGTAACACCATAGCAACCACCAAAAATACCTTAGCAACCGCCCTGAACACCCTAGCAACCGCCTAGAAATGTCCTAGCAATCACCCAAATACCCTAACAACCACCCAGAAAACCTTAGCAATTGCCTAGAAACCACCCGGAACACCCTAGCAACCACCCAAAATACCTTAGAACTCCCTAGCAACCACCCAAAATACCTTAGAACTCCCTAGCAACACCATAGCAACCACCCAAAACACCTTAGAACACCCTAGCAACCACCCATAACACCCTAACAACCACCCAAAATACCTCAGAACTCCCTAGCAACACCATAGCAACCACTCAAAATACCTTAGAACTCCCTAGCAACACCCTAGCAACCACCCAAAATACCTTAGAACTCCCTAGCAACACCATAGCAACCACCCAAAACACCTTAGAACACCCTAGGAACCACACATAACACCCTAGCAACCACCCTAAATACCTTAGAACTCCCTAGCAACACCATAGCAACCACCCAAAATACCTAAGAACTCCCTAGCAACACCATAGCAACCATCCATAACACCCTAGCAACCACCCAGAACACCATAGCAACCACCCAGAACACCCTAGCAACCGCCTAGCAACACCCTAGCAACCACCCAGAACACCCTAGCAACCACCTGAACAACATGGATAAGCCATATCTCAGCAGCAGAACATCGTACAGACATGGTTGTTTGCTCGTATGCAATCATGTACCACACTCTAGCAACCGGGTCGTGTTTTTTGCCACTGCAAGCACCATTCACATTTTCTTCTGGAAATGTACGTTCTAGTTATTTTTCTTATTCCGCCGCTTTTTTGACGCACTACTCCTCCCGCAGTTTTTGTCACAGACCCATGAATGAGGTGTCAAAACGTGCGGCCTATTCGGGAATGGTGTGCTATGACTTTTACAAGCGATCGGGGGTGCGGTGGTCGCCCCAGGGGCGAAAAAGTCGACGAAAAATCCCATAGACTTAACATTACGTCAAACTTTGACGAGTCATAGCTCAGAGTTGGGATTTCGTAGAAATGTGAAATTTACCACATTTGGAGAGGCTGGCAGGCTCTGTAAGAACATACCTCACAATGGGGTAAAAGTTGCACCCCTGGGGGGCAGGAGCGGCCCAAACTTTTCCTATTGACTTAACATGGTGTAGGACGTCCCATGAAATGGAGAGAGAGAGAGAGTAAGCGATTTTGTATTGAACATAACTCTGGATCACAGTGTCATAGAGACAAGGGGGCGGGCTCATTTTACTCAGACGACCAATCAGTCTCTCCGGATCATTGTGAAGCTATCAGGCCACGCCCCTAGCAACCATTTAGAGCACCTTAGCAACAAGTTCCATAGACTTCCATTGAAAGAGATCAAATGGATATCTCTGGATAGAAGAGTCATAGAAACATGAGGGTGGTCTCGTTTGACTCGGGGCAGCAAACAGCCAATCATGAATCACATCAACACTTCCTAGCCCCTCCCTAGCAACCATTGTCGAGCACCTTAGCAACCAAAATCCAGACAGGGATATCTTCCATTCTGAATGTCAAAGAGACGTGGGAGTTGGTTTATATCATTCATACTGACAAGCAGCCTTTGGAGTTTCATGATTGGCAGCTGCCAAGCCACTCCCTAGCAACAAAAGAGTGTACCCTAGCAACCATTTTGCAAGACCTATATCTCTGCATCAAAACATCGTATAGAGATGGGGGTTGGTTTATACATTCACACTGACTTTGGAGCTTCATGATTGGCAGCTGCCAAGCCACTCCCTAGCAACCAAACAGATTACCCTAGCAACCGTTTTGCAAGGCGTATATCTCTGCATCAGAACATCGTATAGAGATGGGGGTTGGCTCTTTTGACTCATGCTAGCAAACAGGACTTGCTACATGATGCTACACATGCTAGCAGTGTATAGCTACATGCTAATTTTGATTAGCTAAGTGCTAAATCATGCCAAGAAAATGCTACAAACACCATAGTAACCATCTGTGACAACTACCAACCACCTAGTAACAACATAGCAACTACCCAGAATACCCTAGCAACTGCGTAGCAACGCCCTAGCAACCACAAAAATACCCTGGCAACTGCCTAGCAACGCCCTAGTAACCACACAGAACACCCTAGCAACTGCCTAGCAACCGCCTAGCGACCACCCAGAACACCCTAGCAACCACCCAGAACACCCTAGCAACCGCCTAGCAACCACCCAGAACAACCTAGCAACCACCTAGCAACCGCCTAGCAACCACCCAGAACACCCTAGCAACCGCCTAGCAACCACCTAGCAACCGCCTAGCAACCACCCAGAACACCCTAGCAACCGCCTAGCAACTGCCTAGTAACCACCCAGAACACCCTAGCAACCGCCTAGCAACCACCCAGAACACCCTAGCAACCGCCTAGCAACCACCCAGAACACCCTAGCAACCGCCTAGCAACCACCCAGAACACCCTAGCAACCGCCTAGCAACCGCCTAGCAACCACCCAGAACACCCTAGCAACCGCCTAGCAACCACCTAGAACACCCTAGCAACCGCCTAGCAACCACCCAATACACCCTAGCAACCACCCAGAACACCTTAGCATCTTCATAGCAAACTCCATGAACACCCTAGCAACCGGGTCGTGTTTTTTGCCACTGCAAGCACCATTCACATTTTCTTCTGGAAATGTACGTTCTAGTTATTATTATTATTGCGAATATTTTGATAAACACATAATAAACAAAAATTTTCATTTTTGTGTGAATTCATTCTATGTGCTCTCATATTATTGCTACGAGTAATTGAACTTTTTAGATCTCCAAATGCAATGTTAGTCATAGTATCTTTTAGCACTTTTTTGACAAATAATCTTAAAATATAGTTTTGAAAGCTCCAGTTCTGCAGGAAAAATAGACTGTGTACACAACCTCAATAAGATCTGAACTTACAACAAAGTGCAGCTGGGGGCTAACTGCACGCAGACACATTAACTTTGATAACCCTGAAAGCTTTTACGATCAATATGGCAAACGCTTACTGATACCTACTGGCAATTTTTTTTTCCATAATTTTCCTTTCCTCCAAAGCACCATACTTCAGCAGCAATTCACAGCTGATGGGACACGTTTACAAAATAATATAATTCTATTCATCCATCCGTCCGTCTGTCTGTCTGTCTGAGGATGATATTCCCATGTCACAGAAAATAATACCCAGAAACTCGTTCATAGTTTGAAAGTGAAAATAGTCATTATCAAGTGTATTTACAAATGTGCACAGTACAGACTTCATTTTTCACCATTTCACAGAAAATTCACAACTCTTTCAATTTACATATATGCTTTCACACACTGTATTTAATATATGTTTTTATAATAAATATATCATTCTAGCCCACAGCATATATTGACCATAAAATAGTTTGTAATCCATTTGTAGTTGAAATTGCATTCCATTTCATGGACAGCAAGACTGATATTTGCATTTACATGATCAGAAAAAGGCTAAAGACAGAGACGAGGTGAAACAAGAACTGATACAAACTGATACATCTTAACAGCCTGAGTTTGTACTCGAAGATCCCGCAACTCTGTACTTCACATCAAATTAATCTGTAATGCCTTTTGTCCTAATGCTTTGTCCTGAACTTTCTGGTATTATTCACAAAACAATGTCTACAACAGGGGTCCTGTAATCCTGAGTCCTTTTATACTGTAGCAAACAACACTGCAAAATATATTTCAGACATTTTTTACTGGAAACCAAGACACAAATACTGGCATCGCATTCAAATAACAGCCATTCAATAGTCTAGCTCACAGTAAATAAAACGTTATTCCTCTATAACTTTCAAAAGAGACATCATTGGGGTTAGACATAAATACAGTGTCTTCAATGGCTGTTAACAGATGATTTGTAAAAGCCCAAGGGTTTTCAGGATTTCAGTTTAAATCACATATTTATCAGAAAGCAGCACACAAAAATCTTGTCAAGTAGATGTAACCCCTCCAGTTCTACTCGCACTGCTCTGAGCGGGATTCGAACCGGCTCTTCCGCCATGGAAGGTGGGTGCGCTAACAAGGACCCTATGACCGCTGAGTCTAGCGTCAGTCGCTAGTGCACCTCTTGAGGCCAGGGAAGTGAGGCTTACTCACACAGATCTTACTGGCCTCCATTTAATCCACAATAATCATCCTGGACTAGCAGTTCAGGGGTAAAACAATATTGTTGTGTATAGATTATTTACAAAACACTTATTTTTTTTTGCATTATTTAACCATACCATTCAAAACATCTGGCTTGGTCGCTACCGTAATACTCTGATATGCATAAATGTCACACTATTGTGACCAAGGCCTCATTTATAAAATGTACATACTGTGTGAGGTGATGCTAAATCTCATGGATTAGATCATATGTTAAAAGAGATATATTCACTGTCTGAATTAATAAATTAATTGGTGACAACCTTTAAATTCGCAGGAATATTCTGATGTGAATACAATTTTTGGACAAACGCTAATAATGTAATTGTCAGTGTCTTATTTTTTAAACCACTTTAACAGAAGATTTTAAAAGACCTGGAATAAGATAACATAATAGGATGTTTTAATGTGTCGAGTACACATTTTTGTGAGAATATGATTTTGAATCAGATTATGATTTGCTCGTAAACATGGCCAAGGAATGAATATAACATTGCAAGGATATTTGTGGGCACTCTATAGGATACAAAATGAAGCAGGATGGATTTGGATTTTTTTTTGGAAATGCTTGCTTGTTAAACATTTAGTAAATGCTTGTTTGCTCATGTTCAGTGTGATTAGTCACTTTTCCACCATTGGGTTGAACAGTTCTAACAATGGTAAGGAGTGGCTCCAGTTACATGCTGCGTTTACGGCATGTCATAATTATCATAAATAAAGTTCTGTATGCTTTCAAAATTACTCTTGCGTTACTTTGATGTTATACACAGATCGATCTGCACAGTGGTGCTTCAAGTTGAACACACCTTAAATCTGCAGTGGTCAGGTGGTACAGCAGCCAAGTCGTAGCTTTCAGAAAATTACAAGTTTACACGTTGTAATTACTTGTTGTAAGTTCTACATGCACGTGAAGGCTTTTTGCAGTTCAGAAACATTACGGTAATTACGACATGACTTTAACGTCCACTTGAGCCTGGTACGGCACGGCAATATTACAAATCGTTCTCGTCCCGGAATTATTAGCACGGTGGGCTAGTAGGTTGAACCGCTCTGGTAGAATGCGTGTAGTGACGTCGCAACGCAGGATTGGTCACTTGTCTGTTGATTGGCTACCAGTTTTTGTAGCTAGCCAAGCACACTATTTGAGTGAAGTATAAACAAGTTAATAGTAAAATTTAAATACATATCTGATCATCCTCCATAGTGTGGACGCTATTTACATCTCATATCGTCTGTAAACTCTGGCGTTAACAAGGCAACAGCTGACAAATTTGTATTACATTCCAAAGAGCTCCGTTATCAGTCCCAAAGTGGAAAATGAAACCAAATCCATTCTGGCTGGGCCAGATCTGCACGGAATGGCAAGGTAAAGGAAAGAAAACGGTTTGCCCCGACAGTTGAAAAGCGGCTATTCTTTGTAAGTATTTATAAATGAGGCCCCAGGTCTGGTTTAGTTTTAGTTTAGTAGCTACCATATAGTCTAAGATAACGAGAAAAACACCACATTTGAATTTGTTATGCCACATCAGAAAAGCAAAAAAAAGAGAGCATTCATACATAAAACAGCAGGCACTGAGCTCTGGTCTTACAGGCAGTCATTTTGGCATAGATTTAGATAAAGCTCAGAGCCTGGTTCACACATTTACGTCCATGTGAATCATCCATGATTGAGTCAGAGTGAAAAATGCCAACTCATTGCATCTGGACTCCTTTTTATTGATGGCATATTCCGTTTGACATCAGTGTTTAAGCAGCATCACAGCTCTGTAGGAATGTCGTGCCCTCTGCGACACTGACTGTGGTGCGAATAAACAGGACATGTGTTTAGTCTGTGGGAACAGTGCTGGAAATCGTGCTGAAACATTGTTTTTGACCATAGCTGAAAGAGATTTCACACAAAGGCAGCTGAATTGATTCCTCACTGGCAGCATTCACACACAAGTGAGACAAAAACACTGGAATAGGGTTGATGATCTCTTTCTGTCACCGGCATGCCAAAGCAAACGACCAAAGCAGCGATGGCTCATTTGAAGAGCAGAGAAATGACAGGCCACTGCATACAAGAGTTTGAAAGGCAAAAATAAAAGTAGCATGACCGTTGCATGTCTATTCAGGCTGGTGCGCTCATGTTAGATGATGAATATCTCTGGAGTTCATAGACATCCTTTTGCGTTACGCTCATGGAAGGACAGATATTCCCAAAGTAGATACATTTTTTAGCTTCTGATTGTGAATAAAAAAATAAAACACTTGACATTTGAGGAAACTAGATGAACAGTTCCTGTGGCCAAACAAGACATCTTTTCTTATGAGTTCACAATTCGTTTGTGCAGTTCTTTAAATTCCTGAAACGGTCTTTGTGTTCTGTTTCGGCTGGAGTATTTCTTCATTGCTGATGTTGTTTCAAACTGAAAAAGAAAAGAAAAAATTGTCAATATTCTTATTTAATTGGAAGAGAATTCCAGAGTTTCGGATCCACAGCACTGAATGATCTACCAGCCTTTATTGAAAGACGAAAAGGAGGTACATTAAGCAGTTTTAAGTCAGATAACCGGAGGGAGCGAGAAGGTGAATGATAGCGCAGAAGTTCAGATAAATAATGGGAAGCAAGTCCATGAAGACATTTAAAAGTTAACAAGAGAATTGTATACTGAATGCGGAGAGGAACGGGTAACCAATGTAGATTATAGAGCAAAGGGGTAATGAGGGGTGATCAGATTTCTTGACTTGATTGATGACATATTGTAGTTTAGTGATTGTTTTAGCAGGCAGCCCAATAAGAAGTGAGTTACAGCAGTCAAGATGAGAGGTTATCAAAGCATGCTTTAGAGTTTCAGTATCTTTAGTGCTGAGAGCAGGTGACAGTCGGGCAATATTGCGAAGGTGGTAGAATGCAGTCTTTGTAATAGAACATATATGAGATTTAAATGTAAGCGACAAATCAAATGTTACACCCAGATTTTTAACAGTATGGAAAAGGAAGAGCAGAGACAGAGCGAGCTGATATGTAAATGTGCAAGTCATCGGCATAACAGTGATAGCTGAGACCAGAGGTAACAAATAAATATAGAATAGAAGTGGTCCAAGAAGAGAGCCTTGAGGTCCCTCACCTTGAGAGAGAACATAGAGAATATTTGAAGTTATGGACACTAGTAATACTATAACAAGATAAAGCACTACCATGATGCCAATAGCTGATAGAAGAGAGGTAAGTATGCGATAAGATACAGTGTCAGAAGCTGATTTTAAGTCAACCATGATGAGAACAGTGAGACAACCAGAATCAGCAGATATTAGGAGGTCATTAGTCATTTTGACCACATGTTGTTTCAGTGCTATGGCCTGGCCGAAAGCCAGGGCCGGGTTTCCCGATAACGATGTATCTTAGCTCTTAAGAGCGCTTTCGATCTGCAAGGTTACCAACGCTCGCGGCAGTTCCACGCGCGTTTCCCCAAAAATGCACTTAACATGCAATGCGTTCTACGTGCTACTTAAGAGTCACTGTCCATTTACGAAGTGCTGAAATATAACCTTATATGGATTCCTATTCTGAACGTTTAACCTAATAATCGGCATCTGTGGATTAGCAATCAAGACATGTCTGTATAAAGCACATACAGGCGGAGTCACTGACAAAATGGCTGAAAAAAAAGATACCTTTCAAAAAGATACAATTAAAGAGTGCCCTTACACTCTTAGAAGAAAAGGTTCTATATAGAACCTTAAAAGGTTCTATAGGCGCTTCGTATTTGGAACCCCTAAAAGGTTCTATATACGGAACCCTTTTTAAGGGTTTTTAAGAACCAAAAGGGTTCTTTCTTGTCATTATAGAACCTTTTTAGCATAAAAGGTTCTTTGGAGTTGAGTAAAGAACCCTATGGTTCTATATAGAACCCTAATGAACCCTTTTTTTCTAAGAGTGTAGAACCTTTTAGGGATTCCAAATTCCAAATACGTCTTCTAGTTTGTCAAGAGATTTAAAGCACCGTTTTTGAAGACTGCGCATGTGCGAACGTGCTCTACTATGTAAGAACGAGCCAAATATTGAGTCTGGTAATAAAGCAAAATAACTGAGAAAAAATTGAAATGGTCTTCAGATGCCATGTCTGTAACTTATATGACAAAATCTAGCGTTAATTCGATCTCAAACAGATTCATTCAAATAAGTTATTAGTGCACCACGTGCGAGACGTCATAAACCAACGTGGTTGAACGATACTTTGCGACATATGGTTTCGGGAAACAGTCGTGACTAGCTAGTTGATTTCTCCAATGATGCATCGTACTATGGTAGTTAAGCAGTGAGCTATATAGTTGTATGGGAAACGCACCCCTGATTGATAGGGATCAAGAAGATTGTTAGGATAGAAATGAGCTTGTAACTGTGAAGCAACTCCTTTTTTAATTAGCAGAAACGAAAGGAAGATTTTATATAGGCCTAGGTCTTAAATTATTCATAAAAGAGGAATCTAGCCCTGGTTTCTTTAAAATGAGAGTGACCGCAGCTGTTTTTAATGATAGCATGAACAGACCCGGAAGAAATCGAAAAGTTGATCAAATGAGGTAGTTTTTAAGAAGTGAGGTAGGTGGTGGATCTAACTGACAAGTAGTTTGAGCAATTAGGCCACTAACAGAGGATGGGCTGGCGAGAGTAAGAAGATGTGCTTTATGAGCTGACCAGTTAGAGGAAACTTCTGATGAGCTTGATGAAAAGGTTTCATAAATGGATTTTATTTTATTTTCAAAAAAGTGGTATACATTTAGGTATACATTTTACTTTTAAGTACTAGTAAATTTAACTTAAAAGTTAAACTGTTTTTTTTTTTTTTTTTTTTTTTTTTTTTTTTTGGGAATATTTAAAGTTAAATTAAAGTTATGCTCACTTTTCACTTAAATGTACTTTTTGATGTATGTTGTCTTTTTGTTAGTAGCTTATAAACTACTTTTTCAGAACAGTAGCTTGATGAAGAGTATTTTTTAAAAACTTTAAATGTTGTTGCTTGCAACTTCCAAAGCTTCCAAAGCCAATTCTGTCTATGATTATGGAGGATTTACCACAATTAAAGTACCAGGTTTTGTTCAATATAACAAAATATTTGTAAAAGCTTGTAAAAGCTTGTATATGACTTTCTGACTTTCATAATCAATGCAAAAATAGGTGGAAATATTTGGTCTAAGATATTTCTTAATTTGCATATTGACAGTGAAAAAAATCAAATCCCCCATAAAATGCCTTCATTTGAAACTCGATGAAACCTGCCAAGCTTGAAGAAAGAGTGTGAGATTGTTTCAGGATGTATATTTATTGGCCTGCATGTAATGACACAATGTAAATATTTTCTCTCATATATCCATCACAGAAGATAAACTGTTCCAATGAATATTTCCCTTTCTTTCTTCAAACATCAATTTGCACGCATGGAGACGCCTCAGGAGAAATGCAGAGTCTAAGTCAATCCACCAGGGCTGTCAGTATTCAAATTTAGAGCCTCAGCTCTTACCCCAAGCCTGTAACAGTGACACAGCTGAACACCTGGGGAAGCTTCAGTCTCTCGAGAGGTCATTCTCAGCACCCTTCTTGTGCAAACAGGACTGAAAATAAATCTGCTCATCTGCTAGTTTGCCTGTGGAATAACCTTCCCAAACACGGAGTCTGGCAATCCCTCCGGTCTTATAATCCTTATCTCAGTCGTACCCCAGAAGACTAACTGAAAATACAAGGGGGAAAATGAATTGCGCCGGCTGATAATGTTGTTTATTTGCATGCGTTGTTTTAGCAAATCCACTAAAGGGATTAGGCAAATCAGGTAATTGTGCAAACACTCCCACAAAATAAGTGCTGATAGCAATATTTCCTGTCAGAAATAATGTGTAAAATTTTTATTTTTAGCTTGTCACTGTGTCAGTACCCTCAGATGTGCAGCTTTGCACTTTCTCTTCCACTAAAATGTGCACATTTGAATTGTATTTTTATTAGAATAGAGGAAACAAAAAAATAAAATGTGATTTTTTTTTTTACATTTTGACAAAAATAAAATGTGATTTTTTTTTTTTACATTTTGACACACACACACACACACACACACACACACACACACACACACACACACACACACACACACACACACACACACACACACACACACACACACACAACACAACACACACACACACACACACACACACACACACACACACACTCAGAAAGGATGTGTTAAATTGTGATAGCCAAGATTTATATTGTTAGAAAAAAACGTCAATTTTGAATAAATTCTGTTCTTTTTCTTTAAAGAATTCTGAAAAAATAAAATACAAACCTAAAAAAATTAGCAGCACAACTATTTCTAACATTGATTACAAATCAGCATTTCTGAAGGATCATGTGACACTGAAGCCACTGAGTAATGGCTGATGAATATTCAGGTTTGCATCACAGAAATAAATTATATCTTAAAGTATATTCAAATAGAAAACCATTATTTTAAATTGTAATAATATTTCACAATATATATATATATATATATATTTGTCCTGTATTTTTGATCAAACAAATGCAGGATTGATGAGTACAAGAGATTTCTTTGAAAAACATAAAAAAATACGAAGTTCTGGCATGCAACTCTAGGTGGTGCAGGCTAAAAGGTCCTTTACTCGCCTGTTCATAATCATATCATTATCTACAGGGCGCAGCTGATTGGTTCCTGCCGTATCAGTAGCCAATGAGCTCACTGCTCAACCTTCAAATACTTGGGAAGGATTTGCCTTAGCAGTACAGCGTGCTTTCAGAAACCCTCCACCTTCCCCAGCTCCACCTGTATAGATCTGCTATGGGTAATTCATGTACTCTATATTGAACAACAGCAGCATGTCGTGTACTGTATGTGTTGGCAGTAGCAAGTCCCGTACACTTGAGGACACACAAAATGTAAAATGTGATTTTTGACCTATATATATATATATAGAAATAGAAATTCATTTGGTGATTAATTCAAGCTGGTGTTTCCACTATCATCTATCATTTGTTCCTACTTTGGAATCATTATAAATGGATGCTGTTAATATCCATATAAAATGTACAAAAATGTACACACGTGTCCCATTTAAGATTGTTTACCACCAGCTTTATACGGTAATAGCACAATAATACAATCACAGAATGTGGTGCATTCTATAATGAGGCTTATTTGCATAAAAAAGAGGCATGTTTGGCTATAAAGTAATGTAATAACTTAAATCTGCATGGTGCAATGCTATATACCAGCACAAACTGTAGCGCTTGGTTAAGCGTGATTGCAGGTGCCATGTAAATAAAATGCAGAGATTGGTATTGAAATACTGCATGCTAAAGTGGCACAACTGTTTAGTCAATTCGCCCACACAGTTATAAAGAGAATATCAAAGCTGTGAGGGAATAGAGTGACTCAGTTCATTGAGCAGACAACAGTGAATAACATTTGCAGGATTCAGCCCCATACCTAACATAGTTACTTTGATGGCTCATAAATGAAGACCTATCTTCAATCATTCTGACAGAAATACAGCTTTCAAATAGAAAGAACCTTTCACTCCCTGCACCTTACTCCTTCAGACTTTTATGTGCTTTTTTCCTGCTTTGGATTTCTGTTTATTTCCTCAAAAATATATGAAATAATTGTCAAACATCTGAGCCACGGGAGGCCACAATATACGGTGAAATCGGTGAAGGAAAGTTTCAAGACAACAAGAGAAAGAAGACAATCATTAATGCGCAACTCAGATTTAGCTTCACTTATACTAACAATTGCTAAAAACAATGTTTCCCTACTGAAAAGACCATCATATCACTAATGTACACAACCGTTTAAAAGTTTAGGGTTAGCAAGGTTTTTAATGTTCTCTCTTATGCTCACCAAGGCTGCATTTATTTAATCAAAAATATAGTTAAAACTGTGAAATATTATTACATTTTAAAATAGCTGTTTTCTCTTTTAATAATTTTTAAAGGTTCATTTTAGCAGTCAATATTCCAGTCTTTGTTTAAAACAATTGGGCTGCTTAATATTTTTGTGGAAATCGATATCTTTCAGGATTTTTTTATTTATTTCAAAAGAACATTATCTGTTTGAAATATAATTTGTTAAACATTATAAATGTCTTTAGTATCACTTTTGAACAATTTGATGCATCATTGCTGGATACAAATGATTAATTTCTTTCTTATGAATGTTATTGTATGTTATATGTAAGCTTTTTAACTAGCTAGTCTTTTCAGCAGGTTTATCCACTCTAAATTGTAAAACACATTTTAACATGCCTGAAAGATTATACTACATATTACGATGGTTCCAAACTTGATATACCCCCAGGAATCAGTTTCAACAAAAGCCAGCTTGGCACTGCAGTGGCATAAGCTGCATCTATATATTTACACAGTTTAATGTGGCATGAATGCATAAATAATGTTATGAGGTAATGTTTGATATAAATTAAAAATCAATTGAAAAAAAATAAATGATGGTACAAATGAAGAGCAGAGACGGAGTGAGCTAATATGTAAATTAGCAAGTCACCGGCATAACAGTGATAGCTGAGACCATGACTATGGATAATGTGATAGAGGTAACATAAATATGAACTGAAGTGGTCCAAGAACAGAGCCTTGAGGGACACCTTGAGAGAGAGAACACATAAAAGATTGAAAGTTATGGACAGTACTAAAAATGTGTATATCAGTGAGATATAACATAAACCAAGAAAAAGCACTGCCTATGATGCCGATAGCTGATAGCCGAGTGGTACTGTAAGTATGTGATGAGATACAGTGTCAAAACCAAGCTGCATCTATGTATTCACACACAGTTCAATGCTGCATGAATGCAATACAATGGCATAAATAATGTTATGAGATGTTTTTTGAAGATTTTGTTCGCATACTCCCTCTGTCACCTCACGTACCCCAGTTTGGGAACCACTGACATACTAGATTTGTGCTAGATTTGTGTGTATTATCAAAAGACTTGGTGTGTGTCTCAACCAGAAATGCAGTATTTGTATGGTACATTCTGTGTGTGGTCACGGATCGTGCTGTTTAGTTAGTGACGGATACAGCCATCACCTTGGAAACTGTGCCAACCCTGACATCCTAGGTGAAGGGGAACTGCCATCAAAATCGCCAAAATGAGTCAGAGGTGTTTGTGTGTGATGGCGCCAGAGGGGTCACGATCCCCCTGTATCTGCTCCAATCAGCTGGAGTGACAGCAGAAGAAAGAGGAACTGACATCAGCCTTCCCCTTCAGCATTGCTGTGAGGCCAGACGCGCTCTGGACGCTCCTGGGTCCCTATTTACATGAGCTTTAAAAAAACCTGTCAGCTGTTGACTCATCTCTTGAGATCCTGGTGAAGTATTGGTGTGCCTTTGGTTCCTTTTCTCTGTCTTTGGCTGAGGTTCGACAGCTCGCTGGCCTGCACATTATCTTAAGGCCCTGACATACTGCCAACTTTTTGAGACTGTGCAGACAGGTAATTTAAGCATGTGTCAGGTGAACGGGGGCCATTTTTAGGTCAGCGATCAATATACCACTGAAACATATTAATTATAATTTAAAAAGAGGATTGCAGTTTTATGTATTTTAACTGGTTTGCCTGTGTAGTAGTAATGGACTACGGTTTATCAAACGCTATTATTACTCTAAATTACAATTAGTCATCACGCACACACGTTCCCATTCAATAATAACATACAACATCTAAATAATGACTGATGTCAGGGATGGGCCACTAAAATCTATGCTCAATTTTTGAGTCTTATGGTGCGTTCACACTGGACGCGAATAACGCGTCAGGCGCGAAGGATTTCAATGTTAAGTCCATGCAAAGACGCGTTACGTGCGTAAAAAATTCCTGCGGCGCGAATGAGGAGTAGAGTGCGGCGCGTTAGACGCGAATATGCTTGACGCGCGAATGGCGCGAATTATTTATGTAGTGTTTTTTGTGCATTCACGCGTTTGACGCGAATTCGCGTCTGCCGCCCGAGTTGAAAAATCGGAACTTCTGCGTCAATTCGCGCCGCGTTAACCAATCAGGAGTCTGCTTGCTTCACGTGGCATAAAGTGACATATCATAACAAACTCCTGCTCTAAGTCACTCATTCAAAATTGAGGAGAAACTAATTTTAGCTGTGAGTGATCACCCGGAATTATATGACTCAAGTTCATACTTTTATAGAGACAGGAACAAAAAGGACCTCACTTGGAAGAAGATAAGTGAGGAGATTGTACAACCTGGTAAGTTAAGTTGTAAGATATACAAATTTCACTTTTGTGTCACGTTATTGACCTACTAACTCGCTAGCAAGCTGCCGTGCTGCTAGTTTACAACTATTTAAATGATCTATCAACATCAGACATCTTGTAAAAAGATGGCCGCCAACAGGTTTCGAAACTTTTGAAACTTTCGCCTCTGATGCTCGTAAATTTCGCTTCAAATTTATGTTTTTACGTGCGAATGGACACAAAGTGATCAAGCGTATAACTAGACGCGGCAGGCTGCAAATTTGGCGCGCTATTCGCGTCTGGTGTGAACGCACAGTAAGAATTGCTTCTCTATATTTGGATGACCTTTTCATTGCACACAAAAAGTGACCAATTTAAACTTGGTCAAGTACTGAGTTCTTTGATAGCATAGACATAGGGAAAGAGATGTTTGAAAGTAATTGAAGAGGAGTCTCACTGCACCTCAATCTTTCATGCTTCTCTACCAGAGCATATTTGTAAGAGTTGAATGCTGGGCTGAGAGAAATACAAACCCTAAGGAGGGCCCATGCGAGCTAGACCACTTTAGCTTATTTTCCTCTGTCCTCCCCTGAAGTGAAAGATCTAGGCGATGATGATGAGAGCAGAGTTGCACAACTGCCATAAAGCAATATCATGGAAGGCAATATGACGGTACTTCTGTTAGATGCTTCCCTTGGGTTGACAGCACTTTGTTTGCTAGATATGCATTGTGCATGTTCTTTGCCTCAAAAAGTAGCCAGTTCAGCCTTGACCGGAGTGGCATAGACAAAGAAAGAGACACACAGTGTACCATATGTAGTCTAATGAGGATGCACTGAGCCTAGTTATTTATTTCACAACCTGGCAGGGTACAAATAAGTTTTGATATGGAGTCTTGCTGCACCATTTAGCACCATTCTCAAAACAACCCCGTTGAGACTGCTTCAGCTTATGTTCTTCTTCCTCTCCAAAAATGAACAATCTAGATGATTACTGAAAGGTGATATCAGGGAATGCTCTGTTAGAACCCTCCTTAGTGAGCACTAACACGCACTCTCACATTTGAAGTACATTTACACACTAAACCTAACAAGGTGTGAAATCTGAACATAGGTGCTCAGCATCTTGAAGAATCTTTTTCGTAATCACACTGAAAAGAACCACTTCTAATATCCAGCATCCTATAAACTACCTCATGCATCATGAGTAAATGATGAAACTAAAGGAATTTGAGTTGAACTGTTAGCTAATGTGTCTCTCGAATCTATTATGAGGTTAGGAAGCACTCATCTATCCATTACAAATATGCCAGTGTATACAGCGATATTAAGAAGCATTATTCAGGGAAATAAGTACTAAGGTTTTACTAAGTGGGGTTTAAGAGGTTGAGAGTTAAAGAGCTCAGCAGAGCTATTTTTAAAGAGTTAACTATGCTTTAACTTTATAAATGCTAGTGATGCATGCAAGCTTAAAAATTACAATATGCACTCTTGTGCTCATTAATCACATTTCTAAGATGAGAAAAATATAAAGATACTGCACTAAAAGCAACTTGTCTTTAATGCAAAGCTGGTAGTTTTGCAAGACTTCTGCAGCGAGAGTGCTGAAATGAAATATAACAGAATTTATTTGAAATAAAAACTTAACTATGCTTTAACTTTATGAATGCTAGTGACGTATCTGAGCTTAAAATTTACAATTTGCACTCTCATGCTAATTAATCACATTTATAAGATGAAAAATCGCACCGATATTACACTACTAAAACCAACTTGTCTTTAATGCAAAGCCAGGAGTTCTGCGAGACTTCTAAGATGCGGCGCGGAAGATTGAGAGAGCTGAAACGCAATAGAGGAAGGCAGTCAGATTAAAGACCCACGCTAACCCCCAATGAAGGACGGAAAGAGAAATCTGTTTATACAGCCAGTCTCTCTTTATGCCTGTGCAGGGAACTAATCCCAATGACTGTCAGCCGAATACTCGTCACCCCACCAAAGCTCCTTACACGACTCCACGCACATCCAGCAGTAGCCGCATCCGCATCAGCTGGCGTCCCGTTGTCCCCTGGAGACGGCATGGTTTAATCCCCAAAGCCACTCTTTCTCTCGACTGGCACCCGGCGTTACATTAGGCAGCTCATTCCTGAGTTATATAAGAGCGAGATGAGATGAAATTTATTCTCGACTGTCCATCATGAGCAATCTTCCCTGTCAATGAGTTTCCGCTCCCCTGGAGTGAGCCAGGTGATCTCTGAGACCAGAAACAAATGCAGATGTGAGTGTATGACCAATCAAGCATGCAGTCATTCTACCTGCACGATTATTCAAAATAAATTCTACATCGGAATATGGCTTATTGCTGCTTTGATTCGATAATCCCACTGTGTTCTTACATGTGAGCAGCTCATGATCCGCCGGTGTTTGCAGCGTCTCAGAGCGGCTAAGATTGCAGTAAATGCTGCTCCACGTGAATTCCAGTTTAGGTCGCTTTAATGTGCATTTGGGAATGCAACATTCACCAACCATCTTCCCATTCTTTTAATGGGAATCGCTTTTCAACAACAGAGAAGCTTTAACCCTTTCGCACGCAAGTCTTAAATATTCTAGCTGAGCCCCCAGCATCAGTTTTTTAACCGCTTGAGCCTTACGGTCCCACATGTAGGATTGTTATTTCTGTGCCCCTAACATATGGAATTTTAGAATGTACAGTGACGTCAAATTTTGCCAGATTCAAATTGGCTTTCGCACTAACATAGAGAGAGGTGAGCTGGATAAGTGGCCATCATTCATATTCGCACAAACTCAAACAGTGTTTACAGGCACATGATGTGTTTATTTTATGTCACAGACACTCAAATTGTCACAGAAGTACCATGACAAAAGTTTATAGGGCATATAAACACAATAATGTCAATGAAACGGTCAAGCGATGCACACAGCCATGTTTGTTTTTTGATTAGGTGACTCGGCGGCTGTCATTTCCGTTCACTCAAACAGTGTTCACAGGCACATGGCTGCATATTACTATAGATAAAAACAGAAATGGCATTCTACATGACAGCTACTGTAGCATGGTGGTCCCCATCGCAGATTATAGATCAGCTAACATGATAATTATAAAAGGTGCTTAAATAACAATATGCATTCACTTAGACATATTTGAGAATCTGAATATCAGATGCTTCATGATATAGTTAACAAGTTTGTGATTATTTTGAATAAAAAAGGGGAAAAGGAAATAAAAGCAATACATCTGTAATACATCGCTATTGTGGCTGAGGTGTGTCACGTGACAAGCATGGCATCATGGAAATAATAAGATGATCATTTCTAAAATAACACTTAAGGGCACGTTGTGATTTGCACATCCTGATTTAGTAAAGTTAGACAACATATTTTGTTGAACCTGGAAGAACATTTCTGTCCAAAAATTGTATCCAAACCATATTCTAAACCTAAACCTACACATAAGTTATCCCTAAAATCAAAGGGGGAAAATAGGTGAATAACACTGATGTAGAAGCACCTAACCCTGGTTGTAAGCCTAAACTGGACATAAACTGTAAACGTGTCCCTTAAATATGATTAAATGGAATGTTGCACTTGGTAAAATCAGGTTTTACCTGTGGGATACCGACAAAATAAATATTTGATTGTTTGTGGATTTAAGAAATTAAGACAGTCATAAATATTACTATTGTAATTTTACATAAAATAAGATTATTATATTTTTATATTTTATTTTATGTACAATTATTAGTGCTGCTGACAATCGAATCCGGTAATTATTTTTATTTTAAGTTATTTACTTTTTAAAATAATAAACTAAGTAATAAATGATTATTTAAGTACTCCAGCGATCTCCCTTTCCTCTGTGTCTCCATTAAGATAATCCTTTGGACTCCACTACCCTGCTTATCTCATCACTGCACCTACAGTATATTATCAATAAATCACTATTCACCATCCATCTTTCTCTCCTGTGTCTGCATACCGTAACAGAAGGTCGGACCAAAACTGAAAATGAAAGAGGTCAGTCTCCAGCCAGGATGGTGGACACACGTGTGTCTCCATCCAAGATGGTGGCCACGCCTGATTCTTCATCCCATGATGGCCGCCATTCCTAAATCCTGACACGTCGAGACCGCCGCCATCATTCCAGAGTCTCGTCCCGTCATGGCCCCTGTTCCAGAGTCTCGTCCTGTCATGGACACCGTTACAAAGTCTCGTCCCGTCCTCGTTCCAGAGCCCTCTGCCAAGATGGCCACCGCCACACCTGAGCCCTTGTCCAAGATGCCCGCCACCATCTGAATCCTGAGTCTCCATCCTTATCCCGAGTCCTGAGGTGACTCCAGTCTTCGTTCTTGTTCAGAGCCCAGAAGTGACTCCAGTCTCCGCCCTCGTCCAGGGTCCTGTGGGGATTCCAGTCTCCGTCCTCATCCAAAGTCCAGTGGGAACTATTCCGCCCTGGCCTCCTGAAGGGCCTGCTCTGCCCTGCCGTCCATTCCTCTTTGTCTCAATTAACATCATCCTTTGTACTCCACTACCCTGCTTACCTCATCACTGCACCTTTATATTATCAATAAATCACTTTTCACCATCCATCTTCCTCTCCTGTGTCTGCATACCATAACAAGTACATTATTTATTTTTTATTAAGGGGAAAACTTTTGTTAGGGTCTTCATTTTTTTATAATGGTTTGTCAGATTTTAAAGTTAAAAGTTGGTCTCTGGAAAATGGGTAAAATGGTAAGTTTTTAAAAGTGGCTGAAGTTGCAGAAACATTCACTTGCATCATGAATTGTGTTCTGACACTTTTTGCAATGCAACAATTGTGAAACTCCAGGTTGCTCAGCTTCTGAGTTGGCATACGTGTACTGTATAAAGTCCTCAGCATATAATGGCTTATTGCAACATCTCAATCCGTTTTTTTACATGCTGGAAAGGCAGTGAGCCTGCAGTCTGATGAACTCAACAGATAAGCTCTTTCCCACCAGAGACGGCACTGTCTACCCATCCACTGACTGCCCCATTCCCCTGGGTTTCCTCCAATTCGGGGAGAGTGATTACACAGGTAGCGGCAGCCCAATGAGCTGGAACCTCCTTTCTTGTTCCAGGCAGCCCAAGGGATCGATAGCAGGAGGAGAGGGCCTAAACATCAGTGCAGAGGACTCAGATTACACCTCTCTCATCTAATCAATCAGCATGCCTGTTCAAGCAGCCAGCAGTCCTCCTCCTCCTCCTTCCGCAACCTCATTCTCTTGCCATCTCCTTTCATCCTGTCTCCCCCCCCCTTTTTTTCCATTTTTGTCACAGGGTGAGACAAAGGTATCTTTACTCAGTCTCCCGTCACACCACACTGTTATCACACCCAGAAAATGGGTCACTGAACATCCTCCCCAACCTGAGCTCTCACGTGCCCCATCCTCACCGCCTGTAGTAAAACGGCACACTGTCAGCAGTCCTGCACTCGCCTGCACTAAATCACTGACTTATCCAACCGCTGGCCACGTCCTAAAAATCTCCTTAGAGTGCTGACGAGCAAACAGAGCTCAGGTGAAAGCCCAGTCGGGTGATGTAGCGAGGCCGGAGCCGGCCTGACTGTAAGATAAAGGGTGTGTAATCACAGCAGGCCAGACCTGTGTGCTCCTGAGCGGTAAAGGAGATAAGAAAACACACTTACTGGGAAGAAAAAAGCAGGGCACGCTGTGTCGAGTATGTGTGTGGACTGGAGCGGCAGATATTTTCCCTCCTCCCTCAAAGTGTTCTGTAATCACTCCGCTCCAGCTCCATTTAAGGTTTTCCTCTCCTTGTCACACCACGTTTAAAGGTCAGAAATCTGGGTTACACTTGTCCACTTTATACATTCTCCTAACTATAAGTTTGCAACTACATGTCAACTAACTCTCATTGGAGTATTAGTAGACTGTTAGATTAGGTTAGTAGAATAAGTTGACATGTACAGTAATTGCAAAGTTACTCATAGTCAGTTGAATGTCTGTTTGGGGAGCATCAAAATAAACTGTTAGCATTATCCAGTCTACTAATACTCTTATGGCTTGTTGACATGTAATTGCAAAGTTACTTATAGATAGTAGAATGTTTATCCATCAAAATAAAGTGTTAGCGAAATCTGTTGCCATTTTCAAGCCCCCTGGATGGAAACACTGACATCACTTTTATACAACATTTGTATTTGTATATTTAACAGACTACACACCTAAAAAGAGAGAGTAGTTTGGTTTCCATCCACATATTCTTATGCTTTTTTTTTTAAATTTAGCATAAAAAAAACAAGTTTTGGTTTTGTCAGTGGTTACTGCAAGTAATTTATTATGTTTAATAAAAATAAAAATTCCCTTTCCATTGCTATTTTGGACCAGATGTTATTACTTTATTAAGTATTGCATTATGGCCTGTTAAATTGATACGGGTAACACTTTACAATAAGGGTGCACTAATAAGCATTAATTCATGCTTAACTAATGCACAGATAATACTGAATTAATGTATTACTAATGATTATCTAAGCTATTCATTAATGATTGCCTCATTAGCAACTAATGAAGAGTCTGTCTGGTTAATACACTCAAAAAAATGATTTGTTGGACTTACATAAAAAAAGGGTGTCAAGTGGTTCCACGTAAGTGTGTTAAGTAGTTTCTACAAGTAACAATGCAGTTGAATGAACAAAATAAATTCTGGTAAAGTTGACAAAACATTTTTTAGTACATACAACCCATTCAGATGTGTCACTACTGCATTTTAGTTATATGTATATTTTACTTAGTAATGTTATGTTACAATTATGAACTTTCAATACGTAAGGTGAACATTTTTTTTATTAATTTTATTAACTTTAAGTATTTGCTCTACAAGTGTAAAACTTAAATAATCAAGCATATTTTTAGAAGCAAAATGAATTTATTTTTTTGTAAGGTTTTGCAATATACCACTGCTAAAACAACTTCAATCTCACAGTTTCTTTGAAACAAATACACTACAAGATCAATCATTTCACAGTAAACATTCATAAAGTCTTTTAAAGTGCAACTGTCTTCAAGAATTTGTACGTCTTGCTTATAAAAATGTTACGTTGAAATTAAGCAGCATGCCCTAAAATAGTGCTAAACTCGATTTCTGATCTTTACAATCAACAGTAAAAGTAACATTAAAACTGGCCTCTTTTTTGTAAACAACCACAAACAGCTTGAATAACAGTTTGTAAAAAAAAAAAAAGTCAATAGTTAACATTCTTACAATGTGCAACTGCCTGTAATAAAATTTAACTTAAAAAACAAAAACAAGACAGGCAGCCTATCACAAAATGCTACAGTACTCAATTTGATATATTTCAAATAATTTAAGCCACTGGTAAATAACATTTTAAAACTGACCTCTATTTTCGTTAACAACCACAAAAAGCTTAAATAACAGAGTTTGCTTAAAAAAAAAATAATAATTTTTTTAAGTAAAAAACAACAACATTTGTTTGTCAATAAACAATTCTTAAAATGTGCAACTTCCTTGAAATATTGTAATAAACATGTAACTTCAAAAAAATAAAAGGAAAGTTTCTTCAAGACAGGCAGCATGTCACAAAATGCTACAGTACTAAATTTGAGATTTCAAATGGTTTAAGCCATTGTTAAAGAAAACAAAACTGGCCTCTATTTTTGTAAACAACAACAAACAGCTAAAATGGATGTGGTTTCAAAAAGACAAAAAAAAACTAAGAATGTTTACCATTGACAAAATTGTTATTATTTTACTATGTGCTACAGCCTTCAAATATTCGAATAAAAATTTACTTCAAAAAATAAAGTTTGTTCAAGACATACAAGCATGTCACAAAATGCTTCAGTGCTCAATTTGTGATATTTCAAATCGTTTGAAGTATTGGTAAAGAAAAGATTGAAACTGGCCTCTACATTTTTGTAAACAACCGCAAACAAGTTTAACGCCTTACAACTTTAAACTTGTTCTTACAAACAATGAATTCTTACAAACTAAGAACAGTTCTTACAAACAATTAACAGTCTGCTCAAGCAAGGCAGCATCCCTCAAAAAGCTGCAGAACTCCATTTCAAAATTTGGTGCCATCAACAAAGACAACATTAAAACTGGCCCCTAATTTTAAAACCAGAAACAATTTAAGTCACAGCTCTTCACAAAAAAAAAAAAAAAAAAAAAAAGGAAAAACCTTCATTCTGAACAAATGAAAGGAAAATCAGGATGTTTGATTCAACCAACAAGTTTGTTCTTGAGAACCTGTATTTTGTGTGACAGTTTCTGTGCATCAAGTCCCAGCAACACTTTCTGTAAAAACTCAAAAGTATACTTCAGATCTGAAGGATAACTGAGATTCAAACAGTATATGACTCCCAAAAGAAGAGCACAAGCCTTGGTGACATCACCAACATTCTGAAGGACTTTCACTCCTTCAACAATCAGTCCAACATCCGATGGTGGGTCACAGGCTTCTGCATCTTCAGGTCTGATGATGTAGATTCCAATCACAGTATTGGCCATGTCTCTCTCGGCATTCTCAAAGTCTGTGTCCTACAAAACACAAAAACAGTAACGCTGTTCAGTCACTTTAACTGCAACAAAATATTGAAATATTCACAAAAAACTGCCTGAAAACACTTACTGCATACTCCTTCATGAGGTTTTCATTGTCTTCATTAAGATACACAGAAAGTGCTCGGAGAATGCATGCTCTCCGAGTTGAGATGGTATCATTCTGTAGAAGAGTAGACATAAGTATAGACAATGGCAAAACACCATACTAAAGTGGACATTATTTACAAGCATCATAAATACAGATAACAAACCTCATCAATGTTAGCCATCAGTTTCCAAATTTTACGTCCTGCAACTCCTCCTTTTCTCCGGTAGATGCTGGTCAGCTTGCTTGTGTAACCATCCAGTTTTGACATAAATGTTTGAATTAGTGGGACGGTAGTGATTCGAGTAAACTCGGCAGCAATCTGCAGATTTAAGACACGTAAGATTATAGTAAGGATAGCTTTCATGTTTAAAAATATATTCAGGGTCATTTATTGACATCTGAACACAAAAGCATTTAGGCTAACTCTGCATGGACATGAATAACTAAAGCACAATTAGACATAAGGCAAATTAATTACCATTTGTTTCACCACCTTAACCTATTAAAGAAATAGTTATAACATCATATTTACCTCATGTTCACAAAACAGAGCTGGCCATCTGCTTTTGAAGTCAACAATGAAGGGCGTCTCTTCAATTACTTCATGTCTTCTGTAGACAAAAGTTTTTTCCATTTTTTGTTTAATAATTTGATGGTTGTCCTTTTTCTGAACCTCAGACAGCAATGCCAGTCGCTCTTCCTCTAGGCTTTGTTTGTTCTCTCCAGCTGGATAATCAGGGTAGAAATTGACTTCAGCCTTCTTCGGCTTTTTGACTTGGTTTGGACTTGTATTTTCACCATGTTTGTGTTTTAAAGAATTTAGCTTTACTTCAGAACAGCCAGCTGCTCGTAGTGTACGCCGATAATTCGCCATCTTCCACTGTAGACTGATTTTCCAGCCATAGAACCCACCAACTGATCCTTTTTCCTGTAGGCATGGATGCTTTGTAATCAGCGCTTTCGCAACCTCTTCATATTCTTCAATCCTAGGGTACACTTTGTACTTCACTAGTTCTGCAGCCAAGGATTTCAGAATTTCTGATTTTAGTTTAGGCTTTGAGTCTATGTTAAGTAAAGTACCATCATTCAAGAACTCTTCGTGGGCTTTCTGCAGTTCCAGCTCCACCTCATAGGGAAACTTTGGGATCGGAAAGTTAGTTGGCCAGGTTTCACTTCTCAGCGTTGTGGATGAAGACAGCTCAGAAGTTGAGGCAGAAGCTGAGGCAGAAGCAACATCTGATGTTGTTGGAGAAACTGACAGGCAACATGGTGACGGAGATGAAGTTGATGAGCGTATATCAGTGTCCGCAGATGAGAGAGAACAGACATCATATGCACTTTGTGCTACCACTTTAACTGTTCCTTTGTCCTGGAGATCCAAAGTTGAGGTAAGATTCAAGAAATCATCAAAGTCAGTATCAAGATACTGCAGCCTGAAATCTCCTGTGACACCACATTGTTTCCTAATCTCAGATTTAAACTCTTCAATAAATTTGGGTATTCCAGAAGGCAGCGTCAATTTCAATGAATTACTATCGCCTAGAACAATTTTGAATTTTGCTGGATCAGTCATTTTCTGTTTGATCAATCACTCTGAAAGAGAAAAAAGAAAACTGGTCAAGCAGCATGTATGTACCTTTTCAAGGTAACCATACGGATAGCACCAACTTTATAATCACAGAGAGGATAATGGTCTGCCAATTCACCCAGCTCTATAAACGAAAGATCCCTTGGATGTGGTTCCAATTCAAAGGATCGATAGTGTTCATTGTACCAGGAAACTAACTTTCTTGCTATAAAAGCAATTCCATCTTTCAAAACACAAATCTGCACAATTTCTGCAAAATCAGGCAACCCACTGATTGTTCCATGCACAATGATCATACCCTTTGTGTACTTTATGCCATCAGAAAATACTGTCTGAGCTAAATTAACAGAAGTGTCCGGGTATCTTTGATTAAAGGTGTAAGCAACGTCTTCATGAAGAACATCGACAGGGACAGTTGAAATGCGTGTAACCTCTACAGACAATTCATCACACCGGCCTGACTGCATAAATTGACCAACCATGAGCTGATGTTTCCTGGCCAAAGTCTTGGTGATATTTTTGAAACAGTTAGTGTGCCTAGCTACTCGTTTAAAGAAACTGTGCTTGGCTTCGAATCTCATTGTCCAGAATGAAACGGGTGGACCAAAGAGACGGATCATCACTGGATAATGTTCCAGAAAGTGATGTTTTGGCAAAAGCTTTCTTTCTGGAAAAAGTACTTGGAACAGATTGCGGTGTTCAGATATTTTACTCTCCAAGTATGCAACCGACTCAGTAGTATGCACAGGACACACAAGAAGTTCGACAATGTCTTTCAGGAGAAGGAGGAGTTCCCAAGCAGGTTCATCCTGAGGTACACGTTTTCCAACAATTAATGGAATTAGCCGCAGCAAACACCAATTCTCATGTGCGTTTCCCCCAATAGTTTTATTCCTTGAAAAAGTGAGTGGAAGCACATGAGGGCGATTGGTTTTATCTCCCCACTTGAATGGGAATTCCTGAATCAGCTTATTAAGTTGATCAAAGGTGAAATATTTCTTCTTTGTAAATATTTCAAAGCATCCAGCCAACTCAACAGGCACTATACCTTCTAGGAGATCATGGGCCACATCTGGCGGAAAACCTGCAGTAACTTTAAAGTATGAGAGGTTCTCAGATAAAGGACAAGCCTTTTTTACACCACAACATGCTTCTCCTTTCTTACATGCATCTGCTACATGTTGATCATGCTGCTCTTCAGATCTGAGAGGAAAAACACCATCTCTGACCTCCTTTGACTGAGTTTCTGTGCGTGTAGCAGTGCAAAACCTACAAAAATATTCCCCTGAAAAATTCTCAACAAAACCTGCTAATGCATGTGCACCAAGACTGTCTGCAACCACATACTGGACTGTGCCTCTGATACATGTTTTCAAGTGATTGACAAATATACCCTGTTGCTCTAAAGTGATGAGATCGTTCACAAGAGGCTCCAAAATTTTTCTATAGCCATAGGCCTTCACATCATCACTTTTACATAGCAAAGCGAGATGAATTGAGGACAACGATGAACTACAGCCTGGCGGTAAGTTCCCTAAGATCCAATAAACCGCACAGATCTTATGCTTTTTGCGTGACGTTCCTAATGGGTTACACAGCTCAAAGTCATCTATGTACAGACACAAGGAGAGTCTGAGTTCAGTCCCTGAGAGAAACTCATTATCTTTAAAGTGCTGACCATCTTTGAAAGATCTGTAAGACCCATCATTTATGATTTGCAGCCCTTTATGAGAACCAACAACTTTATCAAGTATGTCTTTCTGATTAAGCAGCTGTTGTAATGATTTTAGGATGGGTATGTATTGAAAAGATCTATTTTTTTCAGACTGAAGAATTATTTCAACAGGTTCAATTATTTCAAAATGTTCCCTGTAATATTTCATGCGCTTGAAAGCAGTGGCTAAAGGACCATCTTTTGAAGTAGCGTTCAACAGAGGATTGGATGATGACAAAGAACTAATAAGCTCTTTTATGACCAGCTGATCTACATGAAGATCATGTTTCTGAAAGGTATCAAGAATAACTTGCGTCGATACGGATCCTGATGCAGAACTGATCAAGAACTGCAAATCTGTGATAAGTTCATCAATAGCATTACTAGGAACATGAAAATAATTTTCAAGTTTTAGCAAAATGGATGCAAATTTTAGCTCTATGGTTTTGGACAAATCTTGTCCTCCTGTAACCATTTCAACACTACCTGAAACATCTACATTCTCCTCTTCAGCTGGCAATGGATCTTCACTGAATTCCTGAGTAACAGTTTCTCTAACGACCCCAGTTTTGAAGTCCTGAAGAGAATAAGGATTGTGCTTCCTATTCTTATGGGACTTAAATGTGCCATACACATTTGTCTGAAAAGAACAGTACTCAAACATACAAGGCACAGTCTCACTGTTTTTTAGGTGGTTATGGATGTGACTAAAATACTCTCGTTCTGACGCTATATCACTGCAAGAACACACATGGCAATTGAACGTGGCTACACTTGCAGGTAACCCAGTGTTCTCCTTTGCATGGTTACGACTGAGATGGCTGTGTAGCGCATTCCAGGTTTTAAAACTACAGGGACACTCAGAATAAGTGCACGGAAAACGATTACCGCGACCATAATGTCCATGCACTAATCTATAGTGTTTCAACAACTGTGATCTAGTCGAGACTGTTATTTTGCAGTCCTTGCACTGCCACATGCTTGCCTTGAAAAACACAAGTTTGTATAACTGCCTAAAAAAAAACGCTAAAACTCAAAAGACTGATAAATTAACATATCTCTCTGAACAGCTACATTACTTTTTCCTGGCGGTATTTAACTGGATGGTAAAGATTTATCAAATATTTATACCTGAAAAAGTCACAACCTTCTCCTCAATGTGGTTAGTGCTTCACGCTTTCGTCTGTCTTCCGTCCTGTTGCTCAGCCTCCTCAGAGTTAAACTCAGAGTTTTGCGTTTTACTCAATGTTATGTTGGCTGATCAAACCCAGTCATTTTCTTTGTCTGAACCATCACTCTGAAAGATAGGGGGGGAAAAACAGGTTACACAGCACATCTACACACACACACACACACACACATTTATATATATAGGCCTATATATATATATATATATATAGGGAACAGAAAATAGTCCTATATTAAAATAATATTAAACATCAATATCTCAATATTAATAATCAATGAATTATCAATTATCAAAATAGAATATAGTCCTGCAAAGCTATTATTACCATAGCATGTGATCAGAGCAGGTCATTTTACCATTGTTGCCCAGCATGACTATTATAGAAACAGAGAGGGCTTCGATCCTGACCCAAACAAAAGACACTATAAAGTCTGCTTTTTATTTCAGGTAAATTGATAAACAGCTGAGTTCCTTTAATCGCTCCATGCCTCTGCTCTCCTACACTAAATTAGTTCGGAGCGTTGTGGTGTTGTTGTTTTTTTACCCAGATGGTGTTGTCTTGACACTGAGTCTAAATGTACCGTATAATAAGGGCTGTGCATATATCAGCCGCCTGGCTACAGCGATGTGAACCGTCAATGCAGGGCTCCAGACTAAATTTTCCACGAGGGAGAGAGAGCAAGACAGCGCTTAGTTTGGAGACGGTGAAGTCTTGTTTACACTTTCGGCTAGCTACGAAGAGAGAGGGAGTGCGCGTGCGCGCGCGCGACCGGCTCTCTCTCTCTCTCTTTCTGCTCGTTCTTTCAGTTAAACACAAGCGCACAAGTTCATCTAAATTACTCACCGATCAAATAAGACTTTTGCGGGACAAAAATTCACTTTGGCGGGCGCTAAAACAAGTAAAACGCAGGAGAATTCATGCGTGAATTTAACTGAGTAGTAAGTTACATGACCATGCACTGGCACAAATACGACCACATACAATTTTAACTCGCACATTCTCCAAAAATGGTCGCAGTCTAATGTGTCCCTGTAAATAACCTTCACCTTGTCGCCAGGTTTGGGGGAATTTGTCATCGTTATCTCAACACAGGAGTCAAAAATACTCAATAGTATCTAACGTGAGCATGACAGCTTTGACACACAACATGGCGGCGCGCCGCAGAGGATAATGGGTAATTCGAGAAACGTAAACCCATCTATAGCAGCTGAGCAAACAGAAATGTCACGTTATTTGACCGGACTTTGCTTTTCCAGTGCTTGATCGGTAGATGATTGAAGCGTTTGGCACGCAGCGCGCCGACACACACACACGGAACCGAGATTGCGATGCACACATGGAGCGGAAAAGACCCGCTCATGAAAGCTGCGCGCGAGAATGAAACCTGATTGCCGAACACGGAGGGGCGGGACGGCATAACTTCGGCCTTTACAATAGCAGCCACAACAGGAAATCGTTCAAACGACGCAAAAACATCTCAAATGAATCGCAAAGATTAACGCGTTAATTCCCCCAGCCCTAATATATATATACAAACTTTATAATCACAGGGAGGATAACGCCAAATCCACCCAGGTCTAACACGTGGAAACGGATCCAATTCAAAAGATCGAGTGTTCTTTGTACATAAAACTTTACTTTCTTGCTATAAAAGCGTGCAATGTATAGTGTTATTTCTTTCTATATATGGTGTTTCAACAACTGTGATCTAATCAAAACTGCTATTTTACAATCCTTGCACTGCCACATGATTTAAATGTTTAACAGGTGTTAAGCATAAGTTAACTGCAAAAAAACAACACTCAAACTCATAAGACTCCAAAATACACCGATAACATAAATTAACATAACTCTGTGAACACCCACAACACTTTTTCCTGGCGATATTTAACAGGATGGTAAAGAATTATTAAATAATCATACCTGACAAAGTCACCATCTTCTCCTCTTCAATATAGTTCGTGCTTGGCGCTGTCTTCCGTTGCTCCGCCTCCAAGTGAGCAGAGCTCTACGGTATCCGCAAAGATCAAATTTAATGGGGTTTTGCGTTTTACTCAACAATGTTAAGTTGTCCAATCAAACCCTTATTAAGTAAAGTCTACAGTACTAATTTTTTGTAGAAATAACATAGTTAACTTATGTTCATTTAGTTACTTTTATGTTTTATGTACTGTGAACAAGGGTGGGTGTAGTAAAACTAACAATAGTTAAAGTTCACTTTTTTCATATAATTGTTATTAATTAAATATGTAATTGTGGATTAATTCCATAATCACGTATTTTATTAACTAATAGTGTTCATTCATTTGTTAATTACCACAATGAGCCTAATATGCATTAATACATTATTAATTACAGCATTAGTAGAGTGTCAATTACTACAATTACTAGATGATGAGTTAATAATGATGTGCCTCAACAAGTAAAGTCACAACATAATGATTGTTAGCTAATGATTAATTAATCATTAATGACCATCACTAGAGTTTATAAAAGCTGTTTATTAAACACTGGTTTCCAAAAACATTGTAGTAATTGACACACTACTAATGCTGTAATTAATAATGTATTAATGCATATTCGTTTACCTGTATTATCTGGAAGTTGAAATATAAGACTTTGGCACATTGTGGTAATTAACAAATTAATTAACACTATTAGTTAATAAAATAAGGTATTATGGAATTAATACACACACATTGAATTAATAACAATTCATATATGAACTAATATATTAACCAGACAGACTCTTCATTAGTTGCTAATGAGGCAATCATTAATGAATAGCTTAGATAATCATTAGTAATACATTAATTCAGTATTATCTGTGCATTAGTTAAGCATGAATTAATGCTTATTAGTGCACCCTTTTTGTAAAGTGTTACCTTGATATGCACAGCAGCGCAATCCTGGAGCAACCACTTCCACACTTCCACTCTGTTCATAGACTCTATAGTGGGTGGAGAGATGGGATCTGGTAAAGAGGATGCGCTTTCACCACCTAAACACATGTTTAACTCTTCTTGACTTTCACCTGCAGTGCAACTGGCAATCCAACAACCGAAGTTTACAGTGAGCCAGTCAGATCCATTTTCACCTGCGGCTATGATGGAGAACATTAGAGGGAGGGAATGTTATAGATGAGTTGGTGTCTGCAACTGCAGGAGGAAATGAACTGAAATCGGACCGCTTAATGTCTGTTTTGCAGACCACAAGTACCTTAGGTAACATACTTAAAATACAACTCTGAGCACAATGGATTCTCTTGAAAAGAAAATCACAAATTAGGTCTCTTTAGTGTATCAGTTGTTTCTTATAAACACCACTGAGATTGAATAGAGAGCAAATTTGCTTTAATCCTGTCACTGCTTCTAAAAATGTTCACCTCATGTGTCTCCATTAAAGCAGGTGTTTACTATTTAAAAATAAATAAATAATGGGAAGTAATATATCACCACATATGCTAGGCAGCTAAATCCCTCTATATTTTCTAGTCTATATTATACATTTTAATATAATAAAATGAATATGGATATATTAATATAAAAATATGTATTTTTATATTAAAATATTGGAATCCCCAATACAATTTTTTGTAAGTGTAATAGTTAAAAAATATATTTAAAAATCAAGTAATTGAAATGTATATTTTCATTGAAGTGAAATAAAAAGATTAAATATGATCTGTAAAATATTATTAATATATTAATGTAAAATGTATTTGTAAAATGCTTTCATAATAAATGTTGCCCAAAATATTATATTTTTTATTACCCCCCTCCCCATGAGGGTTTCATAAGAAATTCACTTGCATTAAAATAAGAATAATAACATTAATAATAAATTGAACTGAGACTACTGTACTAATACACTATTTTTCAAAAGTTTGGGGTCAATATGATTTGTGTCAGGGTTATGTTTGGTTTGCCTTTGTGTTTTTGCATTTTGTCTTCTGTGTTAGTTTACCTTTGACCCAGTTTCCCCCCACGAGTTTCATACATTCATCCGATTCACCTGTGTCTTGTTAATCACCTCGTTATTTCTTTGCTCCTTGGTGTGCCTGTTTATATGCCCTCATTTTCAGTCTGGTATTTGTCCTGCATTGATGTGCGTTTATGTGTATGTGGTTATGCTATTCTCCTGTTTATTGTGATTGATGTTAGAATTAAAGACTATTTCATTTGACTTTGTTTTGAAGTTGACTTTGACTCTCAGAGTTTTTCAAAAATATGATTTTTAAATAAGTCTCTTAAATGCTCCTCACGGTTACACTTATTTGATCAAAATTACATACAAAAATAACATCAATTTTGTGAAACATTATTACAAAAACTTATTGTAACTTATAAATTAATTATTATACAATTTTCAGCAGTCGTTACTGAAGTCTTCATTGTCACATGATCCTTCAGAAATCATTCTATATGCTGATCTGGTTCTCAATTCACATTGGGTGAAAACAGTTAGGCTGCTTAATATATTTTTACAGTTTTTATTTAATAATGTTTACAGTTGTGCTTTGTGAGATCCAGTTTGCTGTAATTCCACTTAATTACAAATTGACCCTGGCTCATACTATGCACACAAAAATCTGAATCATTCTAATTAGTCAAACCCAGAGCCTTCTGTAATGTGTATGCGGCTCTAATTGTCTCTTAACACTTGTCTCATCTGTTTCTATTTTTATGGCTCCTAAGAGGGAGACATGTGTGAGTTCGAATCCATCTCTGTGTGGTCGTTGCAATTTGGCTGACGTGTTCTGGTGGAGTTAAAGTTGGGGTGTGAGTGATCTGGCTCAGAAGAGTCAGTGTGACGCTACAGGAAATGATGGCCCGAGCCTCGGTGGCAGAAAGAGAGTGGCAGAAAGAGAGTGGCAGAATGCTTTTAGAGGACGCAGTGGGAGAGGGCCGCAGATGCTAAACCAGGCAGTCTTCCTCCAGCGGTGCACCCTAGAGCTCTAAAGAGGGCGACACTGGCCAGCGGCGGGTAAGCACTGCTAACACATCCTGTCAGCACAGCCTGGCGTGACCCTGTACCACAAGCTCCCTGGTCACGGTGCACTGAGACTATTACTGGCCACCAACTGCGTTTCAGACACAAATGGAGCAGACAGACTGTGTGGTTGGGGTAAAAGCCAGTGAATACGATTGGCTAAAACCTTCATCTCTGCAGGTATCATCTGTCTCTGGCTGATGATGCTAACAAGCAGTGTGTCTGGCAGTGTGCATTGGTCAGAGGTCAATACTGGGGACACTGAGTTACTGCATCATCCACTTTGGGAAATCACAGCCGGAAGGATGCACAGACAATCACAGGGTTCCTTGAAGATGTAAGAGCACAGCTTGAATCAAACTGCTACTTCTTATCCGCCATATCATTATCCCTAAATTTGGAGTGTGCTAAATGTGCACTGAACAGACACCAATTTAGACCCTAAATGTAGGTCTGGGCGGATGACCTTGTTGAGTGGCTGTATTGCGCTATTAAAAAAATAACATTGTTTTTCTTTTTGCTGAAGGCTAATATTATTATTAAAAGTGAGTATTATTATATGTGGATTTTATTTTTAAAATGATATAATAATAAAATGTAAAAGTAATTATAAATAAGTATAAATTAAAAATATTTTATTTTTAATTTTTTTTTATAAAGGGTTTGTTCACCCTAAAATGAAAAAGTCATCATTTACTCACCCTGGTGTTGTTCTACTGCCGTATGTCCTTCTTTCTTTTTCAGATCACATGAGCGTTCCTCAGACTCTATCAGTGGCGCAGTTCGCTCTAACTCTCACAGAAAATGCACACAAGTTGTGAGAAATCAAGAATAAAAAAAAACGCAACATGTAATACAATCTATGTACCTTCTGAGGTGAATATATACATTGTGTTTGCCGTAACAAGAAGTTGTCGTATAAGTTCACATGTCAACAGTCATTCTGACCGGAGATATTCAACTCAGTGAAGAAAGTACACAGATGACTTTTTTTGTGATGTCTAGCTGTTTCATGGTGTGTTCTTGTTCATCTTGATTTCTCACAACTTGTGTGCTTTTTCTGGGCGAGACAGTGTGAACTTCTGCGGTAATGGAGTCTCAAGTCACGCAGTCGAGCACAGAAGACCAACGTCCTAGGTCAGGATTTTCATTTAAAAAAAAAAAAAAAATTTTTAAAGCGACAGCGGGAAATTTTACTATTCTATTTGTACAAAATGCTGCACATTCATGTAATTCTGGATTTTGCACATGCAAGTAAACTATTAGTTTAAATGTAGTAATGCATATTTGTGAATTTGTCAAATAGACGGGTAGTCGTGCACACATTAATAGCACCTAAGCCTATTCATTTGTAGTTGTTTGTGTGTGGGTTGTGAAATGCTTGAAAACCAAATGAGATCGACTCAGAAAAGACGTCAATGATAGCACACTTGTCACCTGATCCACAAATGCACATCTTCTTTGTTGCATGTGCAAATTGCTACACATTAATTTAATTCTGAATTTTGCACACGCAAGACGGCATTTGGTTGTGGATAGTAAAATCAAGTTCATGGATAATTGTGCATGCATGTGTTAATCGTTTTGAGACTAAAATCATCCCATAGTTTAACATGCATATGTTTTTAATGTATATCCTAGCATTTGGACAGAAAGTAAACATCGCAAGGAATCTCACAACACTCAACTAGTATCTCACAAATCTAGTGCACTCCAATGTCTCCACTCCTATGCAGCTGTCAATCATGTCGCTGGAAATTGCCAACTCTCGCTAAAAATGAACGAAGTGTTGTTGCTACAGATCTCTGTGTGAACTCATCATCAGCTGTCCTGCAGTGTCACCTTGAAACTAAACTCAGAAATGACCGAGAGGCTAAATGCTGCTCATGCAGAAGAGATGCTGATAGTTACGTGCGCTGAACCGAAAGTGCACCGTCTGCGTGGCCACCTGAAACCACTTGATTACTTCCGTCGTGATTAGAAACAGGTAGATCAATGCAAAAAAAAAAAGAAGCAAATTTCACTCATCACTAGATTTTAAAGAGGAGTAGTTCACTCAAAAATCAAAGTTCTGTCATTATATTCTCACTGAATTTGATTTGAAAAAATTAAAAAATAACATAATAGTATGATGAAAACAACTTTCCTTTTTGGATGAATTTGAATAAATTGCAGTAGTGACAGGTGAAAATTTAACATTGGATTGAGAGCTCATTCCACATTGGGCTACAGCGGGGGGTTGCCAGGGTGTGTGACAGCTCTCTCCGCCCCCCAAAGCAGGACGTCTCTCTGACGTTCTCTTCCTGCTCCTCAGATAGATAATTATAGCCGTCAGAGTTTGGACTGTCATTGCTGCTTTTCACGGAATGCTTGATTGTGTAATACAAGACTGAATATTGGAAAAGACGAGGAAAGAGAGGAGAAACAGTCCCGAAGTTAGTGCATCCGTCAACAAACTGCTGTCTATGCAGAGAGAAGACAGGATGAGTGTTTAAACTGCACATTGGTGTCCAATTCTACATTTTTCACCATAAATCAAGAAGCAATAATGTCTACTTTAAATTCAGTGGGCATTTCTGGTGACAGGCATTTAGAGTTCGTAAAAAAAAAAAAAAAAAAAAGCTAGCACCTTTCACATTGAGTTAGGCTTTTGTCCGAAGGCACTCAAATCTTCTAACCAGCCAGCACCTGTGAATGAGAATTCATGATTCGTTTATAATTTATTTTTGACTGCTATCATTATCCTTTCTGGTCTTCAAAAATCAATTTCCCTCACATTAGTGGCAGTTCCTTCAGGTTGAATGTTCCTCTAATTTAATGGCGTGAGAGGGAGAGGGAGAGGGAGAGGGAGAGGGAGATAATACGACTTTACAATACTGAATCTTTCTTTTTTTCAAGCTTTCATTGCTGCACTAAAACCATATCTTCAATCTTTTATTGCTCACTTGACAAATTTGCCATGAGATTTTGCAAATGATCTTAATAATTATGATAATGACTCCACAGATGAGCTTTAATTCCCTAAAGTTTCAGAGCTTTATTTAATAGACATCATTAGATATGGAGCTGCTCCTTTTCCATAAATTATGAACCATTGATTATTATAGCTGTCATTTGTCATTTTTATTTTGTTTTAGTTATTATGATTGTAGTTTTAGTTAGTTTTATGGTGCTGAAGTATGGTGCTTCCACATTTATTGACCAATTACTATTATTTTGTTTTTGTATTTTTGAACTTCGGCTTTATTTTTCGTTATTTTGTATGTTGCACAAGTAGTTATAATTTCTATTTTTTGATTTTACGTAATTGAGGGTTTCCGCCTTTATTGACCAAGTTTTTTATTTTATTTTGTGTATAGTTTTTACAAATATTTTTATATCTTACTTTTGCTTTTATATTTCCATTTTAATGTCTATTCCTTTTTTGACCTTTCCATTGGTTTTTGATATAAGTTTTTTTTATCAAGTTGTTAAAATAAAAGATTTTCTCCTTATTATACAGTACGCATAACTTTTTTCCCCATAGATGCATCATGCATGACACCAAATGACCTTTTTTGAAGTTCAAATTCAGTTTTAAGCATCCAGTACACCACAGCATACTGCTATAAATGTGCCATTGCTAAACGTTTAGCAGTTGATTGTAAATACAGTAACTCTGGACATTTATGATTCAGCAACTTTGACTGGTTTCACTAAGGTCAGTCTCAGACAGCCCACAGAAAACAATGGTCAATGATTTACCAAAATGTGCTTTTTAAGTACAAGATCGACACCAGACACAAACAGTTATGCACAATCCAGTTTTATCTTACAGTTGCATTTGTTTATTTTTATTTTTTATTTTTTTCTGACTCAAATTTTAGCTTTTAGGTTTGAAACAAAGAAGATATTGGCATATGTTGTGCTTTTGTTTGTAATAAAGGTTCATTCATATTTCCATTTACAAAAATAATAATACAAATATGGCCTTTTTGAAATAAAATGCAAATAAGCATGTTAATGAAGAAGGCAAGACAGACAGATGCTAAATTAGGTGCTAATTACATTTCATTGGCTGTACAATGACAATAATGTTGAATCTATTCTATTCTGGAAAACTTTTATGGTATTTTAAAGGACCTTTTTTGTCTTTTTGAAGCTTGGCAGTGTATATCATTGTCCATTCTTTGTATGGACATTCAAAATGTAATCTATACGGTGTTCCCCAGAAAATCTTAAAGGTTGCAAACATCATGAGGGTGAGTGAATTATGAAGAATGATGACATTTTGGGGTAAACTATGTATAAAAATTAAACTATGCGCTTTATTAAAACACTGTAACAGGTCAGATTGTATGCTAATCTTAACTACTCTCCTCCGGGACAACTCCCCCTGGTGTTCTAAATACACATATACAATAGAGACTGGTTCCCTTAGTAGACCATCTAACAAAGTAAAGTATACAGAATAGTTTAGTTTGGTTCTCGTCCTCCTCGTTTCAGCAGGGTTCTGCCCACTACGGTAACAGGCTCTGGTTTTGGAACAAGAGGTGAAAACTTTCTTGGTCAAGGGGGCCATAGAACGTGTCCCTCCACCGGAGAGAGTCCAGGTTTTACAGATGCTATTTCATCATTACGAGGTTGCGTCCAATTTTAGATATGTGGCATCTAAACTGTACGGTTAAAAAGCTAAAGTTTAAGATGTTAACTTCAAAAGAAAATCGTGACTCAAATCAGATCCGAAGACTGGTTAGTCAGTACTCGCATATATACATCCTTCAAAATTACAAGAAGGTCCTCAGGTTTGCTTTCGGGGGGCGAAGCATACCAGTACCGGGTTCTTCCTTTTGGCCTAGCACTGTCACCTCGCACTTTCACAAAATGTTTGAATGCTGCATTGGCTCAGCTGCATATCCACGGGATTTGCATATTAAATTACGTTGATGATTGGTTGATGTTAGCTCATTCAGAGTACTTGGCAATTCAGCACAGAGAACCATGTTTTTTTTTCAGGGTGTAATATGGGATTTAACGATGATGCAGCACTGGCTGTCTCCTGCACGCATCAATTCAATCCTCTTAGTCGTGAAAGAACTGAAGCTAGGCCTGTAACGCACTGTCAAACAGTTTCAAAGGCTGTTGGGTCTGATGGTAGCAGCAGCCAACATAATACCTTTTGGTCTGTACTAGTACATGAGACCCCCTCAGTGGTGGCTCAAGACCAGGGGGTTTTCCCGAGGGGCAATCCATTCCGCACAATCAATGTTACAAGCAGATATCTTCGTACATTGACGCGGTGGAAGAAACCCTGGTTCTTGTCCCAAGGTCCAGTGTTGGGAGCTCTTTGTCGCCGTGTGATGCTTACGACAGATGCTGATATCCCTCCTCGACGGTGGGAGATTCCGATCATAATAATAATAATTCATTACATTTATATAGCGCTTTTCTCGACACTCAAAGTGCTTTTACATCGAAGGGGGGATCTCCTCAACCACCACCAATGTGCAGCATCCACCTGGATGATGCGACGGCAGCCATATTGCGCCAGAACGCCCACCACACACCAGCTTATTGGTGGAGAGGAGACAGTGATGTAATATATATATATATATATATATATATATATATATATATATATATATATAAATATATATATATATATATATATATGGGGATGATTAGGAGGCCATGATGAACAGAGGCCACTGGGATCAGGAGGGATCAGGAGGAACCTTCTATCTCAAGCGAGGGGCTCAATATTTCATCCCCGCCCAGAGTTTGGAAGCTGTGGGTATGTGGGTCCCCAACTCATACAGAGTGGTCTCTCAACTGAGGTTATTGATATCATTTTTCACTCCAGAGCTCCCTCCACGAGGAAACTTTATGCTTTTAAATGAGGATTGTTCTCTTCATGGTACGAGATTCGTCATTGAGACCCCGTTAACTGCCCGGTTGGTACAGTGCTGGAGTTTCTGCAAGAATGTTTCTTGGCAGGGTTATCCCCTTCTGTGTTAAATGTGTATGTGGCGGCCATAGCTGCTTACCACACTCATTTGGGTGGTGTATCCATGGGGAGGGACCCATTAGTATCTTGTTTCCTCCGTGGCACTTTGAGGCTCAGGCCTACAGCTCACACAAGGGTTCCGGCATGGGCCGTTTCTCAATACCAAGTACGCAAACTTCGGACTTGCGTCCTTGGTAGTTCAGACTTGCCAAGTTCGACTTAGGAGAACGAACTCCCGAGGACGAGAGGACGCAAGTCCGGTTATTCTGCAAATGGGACAGCGGCGTTCTTGATCGCGTCACTCAGCACGCTCTGGCTACTCCGGTTATCTCTTTATGTATATTTTAGGCAACAATAAAACGAAATATGGTATAAAACAACACTCTGCCTCTTTTCATAAAAAAAAAAATCTTAAACACATTAAATGGCCGCACAAATGTAGTTCAGGCAACGTGTACATTGATTATCTTCACTGCATAACAACACGAAATAAAACGCAACCCTGCTTCTTTTTGCTTTCATTTAAAAAATATTAAACATTATTGAACATTAAAACTGACATTTAAAAAACAGACGGGGTTGTGTCATTTTATTTTATTATACATGTACAGTGAAAAGAATGCTATAATAAAATAAATATAAAAAATATTATATATATTTTAAAATATATAGCCTAAAATAAAATTGCACAACCCTGACTCTTTTTGTTAAATGTCCGTTTTAATGATCTGATATCCAGTATAAAAGTATAAGTAAATAAAAATAAATAAAGCAAACAATTCAGTCAAACATAAGTCAGCTTAAAATAGCCTAAATATATAAAATTATGAAACTTCACTTTGCCCTCAGCCAAAACGATTTGCCATGGAACAAATTATAGATTAATGAGACCAAAGATCGCCCGTTAGATATACACAAGAGAAGACGAATTATATCTCATGTTTAACCTCTAGACTAGAGACACCAGAGCCAGCGGCAAACATCAGAAGCACTAGCCGAGGAAAAGCTGGTCCAGTCGGGGTTAATGAGCGCTGAGCGCCCGGTGATCGCCTGGATCTCACAACTCCGAAAACGTCAGATACATTTTTTAAATAGGCGCTATCTTTATAAATAAACCTCAGATTTGAGCTTTAAACAACTACATTCTCGACTGAAACACTCTTAGAATTACATTTCGTGACACGATAACAGTAGTAGTTTGATATTACGCGGGTTTTCTCCTCTGCCATTGACGCTTGCTGGTGGGACGAGATGCATTCTGGGGTACCTGTCAGTCTCAAGTCTGCACAAGTCACCTCTACATGCATCCTCGGTAAAAGGGCGGATCAAGAACACATCCGGGGATTTGAACTGGACTTGGCTAGATGTGAACTTTTGAATTGGGACAGTACTTGGGCAGCGACTGATGACGTTTCACAAGTCCACAAGAACACAAGTACAGACAAGAACGCATATTGAGAAACGGCCATGGTATTTGGCCCTAGTACTGGAGGGCTTTCGGCTGCTTTATTTCTGTTGGCCATTACATCTCTCAAAATAATTGGAGACTTACAAGCCCTTTTGGTTTCGCCTTCATGGTGAAGGCTTGTCTTCACCCTAGGCAGGGTTATGTTCCTAAGGTCCCACTAATGTGGCCCGATCTGTAGTGCTGGTAGACTGGGGGTGCTTATGTCCTCTACCCCTTCGTATGTCAGACCAGAAGAAATTACCTTTTACCTTTGGTGAATTACCGGTGAATTACCTTCACCTGTTCACCTGGCAGTTCGGGCCCATTCTACTAGGAGTATGGTGGCATCAAAAGCCTTGTTTTCTGGGGCTTCTCTTCATGTTGTATGTACTGCGGTGGGCTGGTCCACTCTGCACACACTCGTAAGGTTTTATGACCTTGAAATGGTTTTATGACCCTGATCGACTATCCGTCGATCTACGAACAGCCGATCCAAATGAACTGAACTGTGTAGAATCTCATATGGTCCAGCGCATTTGGATCGGTGGTTCGTAGATCGATTGATAGAGTCTGTTTTTCAAAGATAGATTCTGCTTGTATACGTGAAGTTGACTGTATGTATAAAATATCTTCTTATTAAACTGTCTGGACACTTACACAGTTCTCAATGCTTCGGTTTGCATGTAGGGACCCTCATTATGCTACCGTGTTAGTGTGGGGCTATTTTGAGCCTTGTTAGTGGTATTAACAAGCGATTTTTATTTGTCATTACTCAATGCCCCATATACTAGCGTTATACTAGCGTTATAGGCTAAACTGTTTTTAGAGATAAAACTATTTACATTCGATAATCATGAAAACAAATCTCAGATAACGGTTGACTAGGTAACAATGTGTAATTAGACCAAAGGTTCATTTTGCACTGGAGTTCTCCTTTAAGGTCTGCATTCAGTGCTTTAATCAGGTTGGCAAAAGCATGTTAACTGCTGTAGACAAAAGTGGTTAGTTTTCAACAAAGAAAGTTAATATTTATGTACTGTAGCAGGAAGCTCCTGTGTGTTTGGCACAGATCGGAAACGCTGTCCTCCCACAACAGTATCCTGAGCGCTGATGTACTGCAGGGGTTACAAGAAAAAAAAAAAAAAAATACGCTCTCCTTTTTGCTGTCTTAATGCAAAACAGACCCTTACATAAACTCTTCCTCCCCTTCATCAGAATACGCAGAGACCCGCTGCAGCGACAAGATAGGGAAACATCCTCTTTAATCAATACTCTTCCTGGCTGTCAGTGATTCCTCGTAAGAGAGGATGTAGCTCTAATTACAATTAATGATTGTAAAATAGTAGTGATTTGGATTTCAGCTGGAGTCCTCCTGTCCAATCCAGGCTCCGTTGGCATGTTAATCAATTGGTTTATTGTGAAAAGCAATTAGGGGCTGTTGTCGACTCACGTAGCTAGCAGAAACAGGCCAGCTGCCTCGGAACGAAGACGATGAAAAAGGGCCTTCACAACAGGCTCTAAACCTGACAGTTCCACTTATGAAAGGGGGGGGGGGTTCATTTCTGTCAGCCGTGTGTATGATTAGACAAACAGTGGGAGCTTTACCCCCCCCCCCCCTCCCCCCTCTCTCATTTCATTACTAGTTTGATGGGCATATCCTGCTTGAGGCAGTTGGGTGGATTTGGAGGCAAACGGGGTGGCAGATCAACTAAACAGCGCTGCCTGATGCACAGAGGGCTCTGCCAGACGGAAACAAGAAGTGACTTTAATTGTTTCTAAGTGCTCACAGGTGGCTATGTTTACCCACCTCTATCTGAATAGAAAACATCATGTTATTTTAACCTGGTTAAATAACCAACATGACTTTCCCTGCTGGTTCAGGCTGTTGTTTAGCCCAAATGTTTACCAGAAAACATTAGCTGGTGAAGCTGGTCGACAAACAGTCCTGCTGGATAATCTTATAAAGCTCAGTGTTTCATATTTGATACACATTTCTAGGGCCTTAAAATGATTAAATGAGCAAAACTTTGCTGAAAAAACTGTTGTACACATTCTTCTACATGCTCTCTGTTGTCTGATTGATATTTCAAACGTTTTGGCAAGTAAAAGGCCTTTCAGCATAATTGATAATTGTAAAAACATTTCGTGGCCTTCATGTCTTTGTCCTGTAAAACCTCTACTGGATTTTTATCAAGTATACTTTAGAATAACTTTTATATTGTTTGTATTTCAAGATTAACCATTACTGGAATGAATTGTTCCACCAAAAATTAAAATTACAAAGCTTTATTCATAAAACTAAGCAAAATAACATAAATAAAACCAATCCATTATTGGATGTCAATGATATTTTATCACAAGAACAAATAATTTATAAAATCATTGATGTGACACCATTTTTTTTTTAAAGAAAAATGTCTTTCTGTTCTTTTGGGAACTTGACAGATATGGATATGGAAACAACCTGGATAAAGATTCTTCAGAACCTCTCCTTTTTTGAAGGAAAAAACAAACAGCTTATGGGTTTTGAATGGCATGAGTAAATAATTACAGCATATTTATTTTTGGCAAGAACGCAAATGGGAAAGGCCAAACTATTGTTCTTAGTAGGGAGCTGTGTTCTGAGTTCAAAGAAAGACTGAGAAACTAAATGTTTTAATATGGTAGCCTTAAGTGAGAGTGTTTTAATCACAGATATCCCACCGGTCAGCAGCACACGTAACGGCATCCTGCATGAATAGTCTGTGCAGTGTGGAAAGTTATGGCAGTTTCTCAGTGATTTCTATTGAACAGGCAGCAGACCTAAACGGCTGTGATAACTGAGACCAGTGATGCTCCCGTTGAGGACAGAAGTAGTAAATGGTTATGCATACGAAATATGACTTATAACCTGATCTCAGAGAAGACTTGAGGGATGGAAATAGAGAGGCTGTCCAAAATCGCCCTCAACATAATCTTATAGGGCATTATTTGAGGGGACAGCCATTTGTAGGAGTGTCTGAAACCATAGTGGACGTTGTCCAGAGTGCACTCTTTCAATCCCACAATGCATTGCAACAATGAGTGTACAACCGATGTAGGCTCAATGGCAAGAGAATAGACATAATGATGATGGTCGCGCTGAATGAATTCTCGCGTTAGACAGAAGATGACATAAAAATTATGGGAAGCGCGCTAGCCAGACAGGATTTAAACTTTGTCGAGACCTAAGTTTGGTTTGAAGATGAAAAATGTACTAAGCATAATGTTCTCTCACCATTTCTGATTTCTAACACACACTCACTGTGTTCGCCGTGGACTTGCCGCTTTCAGAGCAGAAACGAAAGCTGCTGCTCTCCATGTTTTTCATATCCTTTTGCATTCATATATAAATTGCGCGAGTTTATTTTGTCCATTAGATCGAAAGGTCTGAAAAAGACCATACATTACCCAGCTAGACCCTCCCCTTGAAGAAATACATCCAGAAGTGGTTGAAAGTGGACAAAAGAGATGGATTAAAACACCAGGTGTAAACGGGCATGTGTCTCCCTCATGTTTCGATTGACCAACACGCATATTAATTCCAGTTGTAAACAGGGCCTTGGAGAGATGTGAAGTAATCATTTAGGACAGAAGATTTACACTCACTTGTTTTGGTGTTTGGAGCCCTGGAGATGTGCGTGATACTGCTCAATGGAGTTCAGGACCACTTTGCAAACGCTGCATGAGTAACTCCGGCGCAGGACTGCAACACAAAGCAAAAAAAAAAAAAAAAACAGATTTCAACTTGAAAGCAGAACGGAAACATGTCCCTGCTGAAACGCTCTTAAAAATGTTTTGTCCCTTTTCTCGTTCTCTTTTGAGCATTATTGATTGCTTTTTGTTTTCAAGATTGCCTTGGCTGACAAAGAGCACAGAAATCTATATTTAATCCCTGTTGTTTTGCTTCTCTCGAACTGATGACGGTTTTGTTTGAAGACTCCATTCTCTGTCTGTCAGATGAAAATGCACCAGCTCGTAATATGGCATCTCATTCGGCAGTCTTCATAGAATCAGAAGTATTTGCGATTTTAGCTTGCTTTTGTCTTGATGGCCTTTTGATTTGGGGGGTTACGCTTCATGATGGTCTGTTAGAGTGGAGGGGAGCCAAGTGCATCAGTCGGGAGGGAGTGAAGCAGATGTGAGCTAATTAAAGGCTTTGCAGGTGGTACCACAAATAACGAACAACGTCAGACCAAAAATAGACGGATGTGAATAATGGGAGAGAGACGTAGAACAGAAAAGCATAGAGGCTCGTTCATTACATGTGGAGAGACCATGTGTGCTCTTTCTGGGCAATATTTCTCTCAGACATCTGCAGAGTTATTTTTGATGACAGTGTTGTCTGTTCCTCAGTCTGTTTCACACCCATTATATTACATCGCAGTCACATTTTTACATTACGAGCTCTGAAAACAGCTCTAAAACTAGCTCTAAAAACGAGCTTCTAAGTTCAGCTAAGGTGATTATATTCATGTGTAAGAATATATATGTAATTAGTATGCTAATCAGTCACGCTTCTTGATTTTTTACACATTTTATGCATTGGTACATAGTACTTTTATAATTAAAACTCAGTTCTCATTTTTGGTTGAGCTGCATATACTTTAAAGATGCATACTTGTGTGACTGCAAAGTTAGCTGTTTAGTAATGTGGAAAGTTGACAATTAAAACAAAAAGTTGTTTAGAAGCTATAAACAGCTTAGGGTGAGACATTTTGGCAACCGTATTAACAGTATCCATACAGCATTATAGCCCTATTGCCATTGTAATTAAAGCACACCACTGTAAAGCTGCATGCAGTTTCATGTTGAATCTATTTTGACTCATGAGCAATAATGTTGAAAATTCAGATTTACCAACACAACAACATTTTTTTTTTTTTAAAGTCACATTGTTTGAAAATCAACAAGAAAGACTTGTCAGGCTTGAAGTTTCACATGCAGTTACAGGCATAGAAACACTTTCTATTCAGTAACTCTGACTAAATACAGACAAATTAATTATTATATTAATAACCTGAGTAATTCTGAGTATTTAGCAGTAAACTCTCAAGTGTTGGCTTTCTAAATATATGTTGGAAACGTGTCTATTCAGAATGACTTATAAAAAGCAAAATCTTTTATTTAGGTTATTTCATTTGGGGGTTGCGTGGAGGTTACACACACACACACACACACACACACACACACACACACACACACACACACACACACACACACACACACACACACACACACACACACACACTTGTACATTTGGCTTACAGGGTCTCTCCATAGGCGTAATGGAAGTGTCCTCGTAAGCCATTTTACGTTGTAATACAAGAATATACAAGAACATACACACACACACGCAGGCACGCAGGCACACACACACGTTCTAATGAGGCTTTCTGGATGCTTTCTGTGAGTTGAGAGTGATGTGATGCATGTTCAAAGACAGCTTGTGGTGTCAGTACACCAAACATATGGTGACAGCAAATATGTGTAATGAATCCAAAACACTATTCATAGCAAGCTATTCACGTGAACAGGATGAATGGCATGACTGACAAATATTCCAATAAAAAATGTAACTGACACCAGAAAACACACTTTTACAGGCTGCTTACTCTGAGAACAGTTTTTCCCCCCTGCTACTTCACTATGTCTATTAATTAAGAATTAGCATTTAACTGAAAATGTAAAGATGCAAAACTGGTATCTGAAGACTACACAAGGACCAGCTTCTTTCAAAGATAAAAAAAAAAAAAAAACTTGGCCTTCAGACTTCATAAGTAGCTTTACAGAATGCTTGTTTCTTTTAAAAAGCTCTGTATGATGGGATTTTCTTTCATAGGACCCCTGATGACCTCTTAGTGTGGTACTCATAAACAAGCCTTGGAAGACACTGTGGTGGCTTCTAATCCCACTTAATTAAACCGACTGAGTTTCCAAAAGAACCACAGCGACAGACAGAAAGAAAGAGAGAGAGAGAGAGAGAGAGAGAGGGAGAGAAATGTGGCTCAGGGTATGAGATGAATGTTTACTGGGAGGAGATTAAAGTTTGCTCCTGACTGCTGGCTTGTGGGAAAGAGGTCACACTTGTTTCTGACAATAGGCTATCAATCAGTGTCTCGTCTCTTGCCCAGGAAATTGCTACCAAATAATGAGGCACTCGTAAAATTCCACTAAATTATTAATTGTGCCCAACCAGACAGACAGAAATACTTGATTACTAAGTGCTATTTTACTCTGGTTTGATTTGAGTATTAAATTAGAACTCAGCCAAAAGTGTGACTCTCTTTCATCAAAAATAAGAACACTTTAAAAAGTAGGTCAGAAAATACGTAAATATGATCTGAAGATTGTCATTAGCTAAGCTGAACTGTGATGAATCCTGAATCATTCCCTGCTGGAAATAACAGCTTATATTGAGGCAAGGATAGCAAGGATACGATTGATCAAAAGTGACAGTAATTATTTAATTTTTTTGACGTTTCAAACTATTTCTTTCAAATCAATGCTGTTCTTTTGGATTTTATATTCATCAAACATCCAGAAAAAGATCAAGCAGCACAACTGTTTTCAACATTAATAATAATAATAAGAAATGTTTCTTGAGCGGCAAATCAGCATATTAGAATTAGAACTAATGGCTGCTGAAAATTCAGTTTTGCCATCACAGGAATAAATTACATTAAAAAAAAATATTAAAATAGAAAATTGTTCACATTTTCTTTTTTTCAAAAACATGAAAGTCTCTAAACTAGCAAATCTAATGATCATCTAATCACGTCACTACCAAATAATTAAATAATTCCCAAGATGATTACTGCGACAATTACACACATTTTATGGAGGATACATGTCTGTCTTTGTTCATTAAACCCTATTTTTCATTAACAAGACCATATCAATTAAGTCATTAACTGCACCCAGTTGTATATTGTTACTTTCAAGCACAGAAGATATCTTATACAGTCACAACAATAATAATCAAGTGTGAATGTCAATTTTAATCCTGCCTGTCAAGGTGTTATAACGGAACAGGAAGGAGATGCTGGCTTGTCCTTGGCTTTTTACAGATTCTGTGAAGCACATAAACTGCTCTTGCAATTTTAAGCAGGGCAAATCGCTGCACTTTCAATATCTCCCTTCACGAAATGGCAGGAGGCTCTTCAGCACCGAGCTGGTATTTACATCCTAAAGCTTGTCACTCTCCCTGCTTTTTTTTTGTTTAGGGGGAAATAAAAACCTGTTTGCAGCAGGAGAGGGCTGTGCTGTGCACCAATTTTCTCAGCAACACAATTTAGCCTCAGTTGGAAGGCAATTACACTGAAGTGTTCTCCACGAAAATAGCCAAGAGTCTGGGCCGGGATCCGCTAGCAGTCACCTCTCAGATGAGCCCTACCAATGGCTTCCTGTACCCGATGAGAAGCTCGACAGATAATGAATAGCTACATGTCCGTGAAAGCTGTTCTGTTGCATTCATCCAATTGCCTTTTCCTTTTTTTAAAATGGGACATGTGTGTTCATCTGTATGTTGCATGCACCCTGTGTCCGTGTGCAGGCTGCTAATGAGGATGATGAATGAGAGAAGACAGGATGAAAAAAGTCTTGACAGCTCCCTGAGGGACAACCAAACCGGAGCTGAGGAGATCGAGATGCTCAGGATTGTGGCTAAGAGGCAGGGCAGTGTTAAATACTTTGTCTTTTAAAACCTATCCCCAATTGGACCCCAAAGCAAATCTGTCCTCATCCTGATGCTGTATATTTATCCCCAAATTGGACCCGAAAGGGAGTCTGTCCTTATTTACTCATCCTGATGCTGTATATTTTCTAGTGGAATATTTTCCATACACCGACAGGTCATTGTGACCTCTTGCTAAACTCCCCCCCCAAAAAACGGCATAAAAGAACCGTCTTATGGTCTTATGGACTTTTATGGCAATGTTTTGTATGGTTCTTATTTAGTTTTTCCCCTTGCCATGGTTAGTATGAACTTTTTTTCTTTTTGGTTACCTAGAAATAATAACAGCACACAGGTTTGGAATGACATTGCGTAAAAATTTGAAGAATTTTGGGAATTTCTAAATATACATATGTGACCCTGGATCACAAAACCAGTCACATGTCGCACGAGTATATTTGTGGCAATAACCAACAATACATTGTACGGGTCAAAATTAGATATTTATGCCAAAATTCAGGATATTAAAGTTCCATGAAGATATTTTGTAAATTTCCTACTGTAAATATATCAAACATTTATTTTTGTGAGTGAATGCAGCACAATCGCGAACATAAATGACAACTTTAAATTAGATTTTCTCAATGTTTAGATTTTTTTGCACTCTCAGATTCCATATTTTCAAATAGCGTATCTCAGCCAAATATTGTCTTATCCTAACAAACCATGGGCCCTATTTTAACGATATGAAATGCAAGTATCAAAAGCGAAACGCAAGTAACTTTGTGGGCAGATTCCGGGCACTGTTGCTATTATACCGGCGGGATAAATGACTCTTGCGCCCGACGCAAATCTAAAAGGGGTTGGTCTGAAGTAGCTTCATTATTCATAGGTATGATTTGGGCGTAATGTGAAATAAACCAATCAGAGCGTCCTCTCACATTCCCTTTAAGAGCAGGCACGCTTGTTCCATGGCTGATTGCTATTATAACGGCGGGTTTGCCAGCGCACACCAGAAACGGTTCACAGCCGAGGAGACTGACGTTCTCGTCAGGGCCGTAAAAGACAGAGAAGTGACAATATGGGGATGGGAGAAACCCACCCAAATAAGCTTCGGTTAAACAGGCGTATAATAATTTGGGTAAATGTGTAAGCTAGATTTATGCCTATTTTTTCACATCTTCATGGACACAACAATGATTTCCCTCGTGTGTTAATATTTTTCCTTGTAATAATGTATGATTTGCAAAAATGAAAACGGCTGCGTCCGTTTAGATTAGAGAATCAAAGTGTACGCGCGTTGTTCTCACGCTACATAATGGCCAAGCAAGCACGCTTAAAATAGCATATGACTAACGCGCAACGCGCCACTGTCTTTAGACTAGGTTTTTCCTGGTCAGTGGCGGAATTGTTTTTTGAAGAAAATGATAATCTCTTATGCAGAATGCAAGCTTCAATGTAATATTTTTGTTTTTGTTGCCTCCAGGCTTGACAAAAAGCATCAACAACTGCAGATTCCACAGGATTTTTATTGAAAGGGAAACTGTGTTACTCAACACCATGAGCAGCGCAACATGTTTGCCCCCCCAAGACCTTTTAAATGCACGACTTTATGATGGACTTTACTGGCAGGATTGTAAACGGTGGTTAAAAATAAGGCATGGCTTCTTGGCTTGTTCGTCCTCTGCATTGTGATTTGTGTGTTTCTATCTCTGGTAATGCAGAATCTCAATTACCTGCTGAGTCTTGGCGGGTATCCACATGCTCTTTTTGGACAATATTCTTCACTGTGACTGATGTCTCATGAGCCCGAAGCTCTGATTACCCTTGGACTGGTCAGTTTGCTGGTATTTAAGGAAACATTAGGACAGTCTGTCTACCCTCACACATCGGTTATCTCTGTCTCCTTCTTAATAACTTCAGCATTGATGGCAACAGGGTTTTTTTTCTGCACAGGATGTTGAAACTGTTTCACTTAAAATAATTTTTCACCTCCAAAAGCCCCATAACACTAGTCAATATGATGCTCTTAGATGTTGTGATTATTGCTACATTCACATGCTATCAGAATTATCGTAAATACTAGTTTCCTGGTTAAAATTGTACACACAAGTCAAATAAAAATTTGGATGCGATGAGTTCATAATCACGACTTCAGATGTGTTAAGTAGGAGATTTTCAATAGCATGTGAAGGCAGAATATGATATAGCAAGATTGAACAATATACAGTGCTAGAGTGAAGATAAATAGTGAACAATGACTTTAACAACTTAAAACATAGTGCATGAGTGGTGTGGACCACTTTTATTATGTTTTTATGGTGATTTTATGGATCTAGGCAGTATAAAATCACCATCCATTATGGAAAACAGAAGCTTTTAATGGAACAGTTCACCCAAAATTGATAATGTCAATATTTACCCGTTCATGTTCCAACCAGATATTTAGAAAAATCAATGGGGTCCAAACAACATTGTGTGCGTGTAAATATATAAGTTGAGATGCCAATCACTTTGATCAGCCTATCAGTGTTTTCAGGATATCATTTTATGGACAACAAATATCAAAATATCTTCTTTTGTATTCTTCTTTAAGGTCACTTTTTGAGTTTGAGAACTAAAATATGTTTGTCAAAAAAATTACAAATCACTTTGTTTTTGAAATGGTTTCAGTCTTTCATTTTCATGGTTATGCAGTAAGAATGTCACTGAATAAGTATTTAAACAACTACTGAACAAAAGAAGCCTGAATCAGACTGACTTGTTCATTTCAGTAGCAGAATCAGAATCAAAGCGCTTTAGCAAAGTCTTAGTTCCTAAAGACAAGTGACAAGCCTTTTGCTAATTTGCCTTAGGGAAAGTAACCCTCAAGGCTTATGGATCTAGTTCTTGAGATGTATCCGAAGGCAATACTCTACTCGACCTTGTTGAAAACCCAGAGCAACCACTGCGTCGTGACTCACAGTTTATTTGAACTGGCTTATGGGATCTGTCAAGACACCTGTATCACACACTGTATGACTACCATGTCTAGTGATTACATCAATGTGAAATATGCATTTGAAGAGCACAAAGTCGCTGACAGGATTTAACTGTGGGAAGCAGAGGAAGGGTATGTTCTGTACTGTATGTGACCTGAAAGATTTCTGGATGTATGAAACGTGTGCTACAAAATGCATGGACTCTGAACTGGATCCTTATAGCTCTTTAGCCTGTTTTAGTTTAGTTTTTCACTCAAGAGGAAACAAGATTTAGATTTTTGTTGTTTGAATTGAACTTTAACACTCAATTGAAGACTGACCTGTACTTTCGTTGGCATCTAGACTGCCAGCCAGCTGCTCCAGCAATCGCGCCCGCGCCGCGTTTCTTTTGTGCTTCTTGCCTTCATAGTGTTGCTGTGCCATCAGTGGGTTGTTGAACCAGGCGCCACACAAGCAGCAGTACTTGCCCGCCTCTCCGTGATTGGTCAGCGGCTGCCACGTGGGAGGGGGTGTGTCTGTGGTCTGAGGGGTGGGCGGGGCCGACTCTGCACAGAACAGAATAAACTTCCATCAACCTCTATGAGCCTATTCAATATCAAAACAAACAATAAAGATTCTGTTGAGTGCAGATGAAACTACCCTGCTGGCAAACACACTGATGGCTCAAAGCCTGATCTATGCAGGTCAAGAGAGGGCCAGCACATGTGGAGATGAAAATTCACCCCTGAGTTAGGTTACCTTCCTCCATCTTATGAGGAAAAAGCAAGCAAATGGATTGATCTTCCAGGTGACACTCTCAAAGACACCATGGGGATTGTTACCATGGTTACCAACCCCAAACAGCCACAGGACATGACACTGCCGCAGGTTAGAATGAGCTAAACACACTATGATTGTTTACTGCACTTTCAGAGGCCCATTGTAGTAAAACTGCAACGGCTTTTTAAATCAATAAAATAATGCTTAAGAGCTTTTAGGTTAAAAGTAACAGCAGTATGCATTCTGTAAATAATCATAGCAACAATGCTTTGAATCTACCAGCATACACACAACATGACACCATCTATCTATTTATGAACAGATGGCAATGGTGTCATGTTGTGTGTGTATATACAATACACATATAAAACAAATACAATATAATATAATATATATATATAAAACACACACATGGAATCTTAAACTGGTTGCTAGGAAGTTGTTCATTTAATTTAGTTGATTTGTCATACTGTAGCAACCAAGAACTCATACAGTAACTTCACCTCTCTGTTCTCACCACCCACTTCTCACTCGGATGAGCATGATGATTTATCACTCTGCATGGATCACTTAAAACCAGTTTTCAGTCTGACAAAACATGCATACAGACATTCGGGTTGGGTCAGGATGCTTGACTATAGGTGTGTTCGACATCGGCTGTGGCTGAATGTAGTCGATCGGCGAGATTTGCCGCGTGCAGGCGGGGAGGAGCTGCAGACGGAGACGTGATGCTCTGGTTCCCGTAGTGACCACTCATGTGGTGTTTGCACACTTTACCATAGCTAAAGTGAAATAAATGCAATTTTTTCATTCAATACTTTATGTACTGCTTCATACAGCATCTGTTTGAACAAGAATAAAGCTAATATCAATGAAGTGGAGTCGACGTTTTTTAATGAGCTTCAGATTAATAAACCGTGGAGATGAAGCACGTTTATAGAGGCGAAGAGCAATGACACTAACCTTGTCTTCAGATAAAGTATTTAATCAGCTTTATTTAATAAGCATGACACAATATAACATCGCGACTACATGAAAAGAGTGTTTACTGTTATAAAAATACTGATTTGTGAGCTTTGGTGTGAAAATAAACTCGAAACACGCGTGGTCATTGTCATGTGGTGAATCTGGCCAATCGTGGAACAGTTGTGTCGTCATCAGACCTCCTGCAGCAGCTCTTGAGAAGCTGCGCTGACAGAGTTCTCCGCCTACTCTTGAATCGCTCTCGCGGCACTTTGATGGCATACGTCACAGTCACGTGACGTCGGTGCTGTATCAAGTCGGACACAATTTCTAACCAGCAACACTGCTTCAAGTCAGCCGCCGATCGGTCTACGCAAAGCTGCATGAAGTCGAACAAGCCTTATGTCACAATTTGGTTTTGTTTCATGTTCTTGTTTCATGTTTGTCATGTGATCTCCTGTTCAAGTCATGTGATCCTGCCATGTGTTCTGTGTTGTCATATTGTCATTGGTTCATTGTTTCACTGTTCACATGTGTCCCTTGTCTAGTCATTAGTCTTGTGTGTATTTAAGCCCTCATGTTTGCCATATGTCCTTGTATTGACAAGTACTGTTGGTAAGCATTCTTGTCATGTCCATGTTTTGAGTTCATGCCACGTCATGCCTTTGTTTTATCACATTTTGTAAATAACCTGCACTTGGGTTCTCTACAAACTTGCCTTCAGTGGGCATTCTTACAGACTAGTCAAATGGTGAATTTAGTGTACATATAGTATTTTTTTAACAATGTATTTAGAGTCTTCTCAAGCAGGATTTTTAGCATGTTGACAGTGTGCTACTGTTGATCTGTCAGCAAGTTAAAATCCTCCCTGAAAAGTTGCGACTCTAAATTAATCCGCTTTAACCGATACAGTCATCAAAGCACTGCTTCCGTAACAAATTCACAGCATTCAACAATACATTTCTAAATATTTGAGTGTTTAAAAGGTGTTTCAAGTTTAAAATGTTAATCTATCTCAAGACCCATGCGTTTTGTTTCAATCTCTTGTGCTACTTTCAAAAGCAAAAAATAATGCGGTGTAAAAAAAATTTTGGGGATCTTATCAGGGTCTGTTGGACATCTTAAAACTCTGCATTTATGGTTATAGTGGTTTTCATTGTGATGTTCCTGGATCAATATAATTTGTTGATCCAGGAACAACATTCCTGCCTGAAAATGTTGTCCTATCCTATCCCTCCTAAACCTAACCCTTAAGTTATCCCTAAAGTCAGGGGGAAATGATATGGGAATAACATGTGTAGAAGCACCTAACCCAGGTTGTAAGCCTTAACTTGACAGAAAATGTAAACTGTCCCTCAAATCTGACTGGTTGATTGGACATTTGTTCCAGGATCAACAAAGATGTTGATCCAGGAACATGTTGTACTTGGTGAAATCACATTCAACATATGAAATAATTTTGCATATCCCTAACACACACATCTATGCATTTACTCCTACAGAGCACGGCATGGTGTACAGATGCAGATGTTGTAGTTGAACCCCAAAGCAAAGATGGTTTTACAGCTGGAGTGACAAGAAGAGCAGAAAGAGACGGGATTGGACAGGTAAAAATCTCAAGGGCAACTCAATCACATCCGCTTCGACTGTCAGCACCGATTCTCGTCTGATGAGTTTTCCCGAGCGAGCAGCACTCTGGATTTTCATGAAGGTTACTTTTGACTCTAATCTTTCCTGAAACCCCCGTTCTACCACTTTCTCTTTAAATTTGTGGAAAAGTCCTTTCATATTGGTTCGCTAATACTTTATAAAGCTGTCTACTGTGTGATCTCCATCTGAGATTCATCTTTGTCACAAAAGACAAAAAAAAAAACAAGTCAAAAGGGAGCAAATAACCCACATAATTCTGACTTCAGTGAACTATGATGATTCTCACTCTCACCATTGAGAGTGTGTTATAATATCTACTTTATGGATAACCAGACACATTAGTGGAATTAGTCTAGAGGGCTGTAAGAAACACTACCCTGTTTAATTGAAATCCCCTTATGACAGGAAATTAAATTCAATAGTCATTGACAGACTAAAGATAGAAACACATGCCACATGTTTGTCTTGATGCCAGATGTAGACATTTGTCATGTGGTTAAGATCACTTTAAAGTGAACGTAATCGAATATGGGCAGAGAGACTGAAAACATGTTAAAACAAATTTGTCTCACACAGAAAACAGCAGCAATTTTAGCTCAAGTTTAGTGTTTATTACCGCCCACACTGATGACTTTCCAAACTGGCAAATATCCAGTGACAAAAGCTCAAGTGATTGAAAGTGTCCATTGCGAATCAATTGTGTTTCACAGTGCAAAATCCAATTAAGGGGTGGATCTGTTCAGGGCACAATGCTGATGGAAATGTGTAACAAACATCAATTCAAAGTCTCGAATAAGGATATTATGAACTATTTATATTTTATTATATTATTTTATACCCACCAAGGCTGCATTTATCAAAATACAGTAAAACAGTGATATTGGGAAATATTATTACAATTGGAAATAAGTTTTCTATTTGAATATATTTTTAAAATGTAAAATGGCACATCTGGACTTTCAGCATCATTTCTCCAGTCTTCAGTGTCGCATGATCCTTCAGAAATCATTCTAATATGCTGATTTGGCTATCAAAAAACATTTCTTAGTATTATTAATATTGAAAACAGTTGTTCAGCTTAATTTTTAACTGCAATATTTTTTTTCATGAGCCTTTGAATATGAATTTCAAAAGAACACAATATAATTATTTTCTAACATCGGAAATGTCTTTACTATATAAAACATGTAGCGATACCAATGTTTCATATTTTATTGAATTAAATACACATAATTAAGGGTACATGACAACAATGAACTAAAAACGGAAAAGACAACACCGTAGTCAAAACCATCCCCATTCACATGGATATGTGAAAACGACTAAAAACGGTGTATTATTCATGTAAGGCCAGTAGTTGGCGATGTCGTGCACTTTAAAAAACGTTTACAGGCCCCCAAAACGCCATTGTCGTGTAAATGAACAGCCAAAACGCATACAATTTTCAGTTTTTAGTTGAAAACTGTGTCATGTAAACAGCCCCTTACGCACTTAATTTCTTTCTTTTTTTAATGTCTAAAAGCTATAAATTGTCACCTGAGTTTATAAAAATCTAAATAGTAATATGTTTGATTCGAGCCACGTTTAAAGCCATTGGAAATTAGTTGATATACGCACACTTGTGATCAGTTGAATGCTGTGATATTGCTTGGCAACCATAAGCAACCTACAGTTATGGCATGTTTACAAAGGGTAGGTCGGTGGTTGAGTGGGCTGAAGGTTAGTTAAGTAGGTATGTGCATGGATCAATGGGCTGATATAGATGCGTCCGTGGAATGCCTTTCTCTTGATTTGTATTTATCATTTAAGTTCAATATTATTTTTGAGTTAGCCTATACATGACATTGACCCTGAGTCACACATATTCACTGCTGCCTCTGGCAGTTGCATGAACTTATTCTCAGGCAGTATTGTGCGTCAAGCAAGAAAACACACACAAGACCTCTCTGCAACCTGACTGACTACTTCTGCAGCACATGAAGGATAACACACTAACTGCTTAACTTCTGATCAGTGATGCCTCAGATGCATGAGCCTGCACTCATGTCTTCATCAATTCAAACACTGGCTCTACATAAAAAATAATAAAAAAACGTAAAAATAAATCTAATTATACTTTTTAAACTGCTATACATCACATTATGTACAGTCATTTGTAAACAAGTTCTGAATTATTAATTTACACTGAGCATAGATGAAACCATTTGTTAGGATTGTAAATATCACCAGAGACATAAACATCATGTTTTTGGCAGAATTATATACAGCAAACTGTATTGATATGTCTCAGACATTCTGATTAATGCTCTGTTCTAAACGTCAAACACAAAGTTTTATACTTAAGCAATTCATTCAGCTGAAATTAAGTGATGTTCCCTTTCAAAAGCTTCTCATTATGCTGAGCTGCTCACAATGGGACCCACAATGGGACCGCTATGGGTATTGAGTGTGCCTGGTTGTGAAGCATGTGTGCAAAAGGGGCCATAGAACATGTCCCCCTCCCAGAGTACTTTTTGGTTCCTCAAAAAAAATGGAAAACAAAGTTGGGGGTTGCATCCGATTTTAGGTCTACATAGTCTGATCCCTTCTCTCAGAACATAAAGATTAAAGATGCTAACGATCGAGATAATTTTGTCGCAATTTCAACACAAAGATTGGTTCATCACAGTCAATCTCATGGATGCATATTTTCATATGGAAATTCTGGCACAACACAGGAACTTCCTGAGGTTCGCTTCCGGGGGCAAAGCTTACTAACATTGGGTTCTTCAATTCGACCTAGTCACCTCACACATACACAGAATGCATGGATGTAACTCTGGCTCCGCTGCGACTCCAGGGCATCCACATTTTGAATTACATAGATGACTGGCTGATACTGGCCAGATTGTTTTAGAAAGTGCACAAACATCAGGCTAGGTCAGGAAATTACATTTTAAAGAGTTCCAGGTCTTATAGCCATTGTGATACCTATGGGCCTATTGCACATGAGACAGTTTTGGTTGTGGCTCAAAGCCAGTGGATTTCATCCAGAATCCCCAGGGTGAATCCCCAGAGGCAAATAAGTGCAAGGGCACGCGCTGAGTGCTGTGTGCCCTTTCTAAAATCTATGTTTATGGTAAGTGCACACGCTAAATGCTTCGTACACTTTCTAATATCCATGTTTATGGCAAGGGTTACGCACTGTGGCTTAGAACCCGGTTCCTCTTGGGTCCCACTCTAGGTGCGTGTTGTCATCGCAAAAGGCCAACGACAGACACTTCCTGTACGGGCTGGGCAGCGGACTTAGATGGCGTTCCAGCCCAACTGATCTGGAAAAGTCATCATCTCGATTGGCACATCAATTGCCTCAAATCGATGGAAGTATTTCTGGCCCTGAAGTTCTCCCTCTACGTCTTCACGCCGTCTGAACAGGCTAGCGCAGCAGGCTCTGCTACAGGTTGAGGACAATGTCCTAAAGTCCTTAGGGCAATTTACACTCTTGGGAGCAAAAAATTGGATATATTTTACGAAGAAAAGGTGACCTCTTTGCCTCTCAATGGACAGTGCAAGGTCTCCTCTGCTTCTCTGAAATCTCTCTCATTCTACCAGGGGGTTCGCTTCCTCCAAAACATTGCCCCCTTGAAACAAGTATATATGATACAGGTTCGTCCTCTTCATACATTCATCAGATTTTATAGTTTGGATGGCCATGTGACTCCAGGCTCATCCCAAGTCAACATCCCAAGCTCATGTCTGAGACATTTTGCGTGCTTGTGAGCCCACACTACACAACCTTGAGGGGTCCACACACCTCCTGTATGGCAGCGCTGGTATTCTCGTTCACACAGCGCTGAGCAACGCAGCATAGATAGAAGCTTTTGAAAGGGAACGTCTCAGGTTACTTGACTGTAACCCTGTTCCCTGAAAAAGCGGGAGCGAGATGCTGCGCTATATTGCCACACTGAGGATGTGTCCATACGTCTCTTCAGACAAAGTTATAACTGAAGGCAGACCTGTTGCACATCTATTTATAGCCTCTGACGAGAGTGCATTCCAAACTAAGGCCAAGTTCATTTCCGTGTTTACACACATGCTTCACAACCGGACACACACAATGGTGTTCCCATAGCGCTGAGCAATGAAGAATCTCGATCCCAATTTTCAGGGAATCGGGTTACAGTCAAGTAACCCAAAAAGTTTTAGACTATTTCAGCCCTACACTCTAAAAAATGCTGGGTTGTTTCAACACAATTTTGGGTAAAATATGGACAAACCCAGCCGTTGGGTTAAATTTTTACATTACATTTTTAACCCAAAGTTTGGGTTTGTCCATATTTTACCCAAAATTGTGTATGCAAGGATTTTTTTACTAGTGGCAATGGCAATTTAATTTATATATAGCACTATTTACTACAGCCAGATTTAACCAAAGTGCTTTACAACAAAATTACTAAAAAACACCAATAACACAAAGATACAATTACAAAGCAGTTAGTATTATTAATTACATAATAAACATGTGGCAAACACAAGACAAGGACAAGAGTGCTTCAACCAGAATTAAAAGCCTTATCGAACAGAGAGGTTTTTAACTTGGACTTAAAAATAGACAAGAAGCCATTCTAATAGAAATTGGCAAATCATTCCAGAGTCAAGAGTCTCTGGTTAAGACCGGGGAGATCTAGTTACAAGGTTCTCAATCAATAAATCAGACATATATGAAGGAAAAATACCATTTAGTGATTTTTAAACAATAAACACAATTTTTAAATCTACTCTGTAACGCACAGGCAACCAGTGTAAGAATTGTAAAACCGGAGTAATATAATCCCGTTTATGGACCCTCGTCAGAAGTCTAGCTGCCGCATTTTGAACCAATTGTAATCGGGACAAAGCAGTTTGACTCATCCCTGAATAAAGTGAGTTGCAGTAGTCAAGTTTAGAAGTAATAAAAGCACGAATCACTTTCTTAAAGTTTTTAAAAGAAAGAAATGTCTTAACTTTAGACAGGAGTCGCGGTCCCTTTTCAACATTCTGTTGACTATAAGCAATTTTGCAATTACATGTCAACTAACTCTCAGTAGATTATTAGTAGAATGTCTGCTTAATATCTGGTCATGGTACCCCAGATATTCTACTGACTGAGTAACTTTGCAAGTATATGTCCACTTATTCTAACCCTAACCCTACCAATCTACCAATACTCTACTAACACTCTAATGAGAGCCAGTAGACAAGTAGGTGCAATGTTACTTATAGTCAACAAAATGTGTTAAAGGGAGCATCAAAATACAGTGAAACCCAACCTTTTTGTATTTTTTTTTAATACTTTTTAATAGACATTTTTTTGCACACATTTTTTGTTTCTTTTTCAGAAAAAATACAAAAATGATCAAGACAAATACTGAATATCTTCAAAAGTCTGTAAAACACACTACCGTTTGGGGTCATTTATAAACAATATAGACATTAACATTAACCCTTTAGGCGCCAGAGTTTTTTTCCCTAAAACGTTCGATTTTGACATCTTAATTTCAAAAGGCTATATCTTAAAAGTGATAAAAGATAGAGACTTTCTGTAAATTAGAGAAATATTAAGGATGACCCAAAGTTTATGTAGAGATTACATTTTCCCATCTAATTTGCATATTATGACGTCATATGGTGGCGGCTATCTTGGATTATAGAATTTTCATGAAAAGTCACAAGTTTAAATGATAAAATGCAGCACTTCTTTCCCCCCAAAATGTCCCTCACCTTCTGTATGCTATATTGCACAATACTGAATGCTCAGGTAAATAGTGAGTAGTAAACAAACTGTGTAAATCATTACTAATAAATGGTAGAAACAAACCGAATGCAGGTAGTGGTTGGCCTTTTGCTGTAGAGATTTTCCATTTACTACATACAGTAGGCACTCTGATTATATATATATATATATATATATATATATATATAACATATATATATTATTCATATGACACACAAACACAAGTAGACAAGACCTGTTTAGTTGCCCCGTGTCACATCGCCTCTGCTCCTGCTACAAGCAGCGCGGGCGCGGCCAGACTGCCTCGCGCGCGCGCGCGCCGAGTGCGCACAGCTCGGACTACTGTCATTGTCACCACTGCGTGGCAAAGATGTACCGGGAGAAGCGCGAGCTGCACCATTTCGCGGCAAAGATGTACCGGGAGAAGCGCGAGCTGCACCATTTCGCGGCAAAGATGTACCGGGAGAAGCGCTATCGTCATTTTCAAAAGGCAAATATTCCCCTTCAGAGTCAGAATCGGCGAATAACATTTGCAACACATCCTCACGATACAAGTTTTTATTAGCCATTTGATGATTTTCTCTCACAAATCTCACAATTTACTCAGACGCTCTGAACTGAACTGCTTCCGCATCAATGACACGGGCGCTCACTTGCTCTGCTGTTTTCTCCAATACTTTGAATAGGAACATGACGTCATTTTGGTCTTGAATCAAAGTATTACATGTCTGCCATCTAGTGGTAGGGAATACAAACGAGATATTACACCATATTAGGATCTACAGCCTGTTTTATTAAGTATGACGTCTTGTCGCAATTTTGCGACTTTGGCGCTTAGAGGGTTAACTGTTTTTTTTTTAACATTGATAATATTAAGAAATGTTAAGCACCAGATCAGCATATTAGAATGATATGGGAACTAAAGAAAATAACAATCCGTCCACTTAGTGATTGTTTGCTTACTGCATCCTTATCACAGTTTTGCACATTTAACAGACTCTAGACTTAGCTACTCTACAATACTCAACAGTGCAGTATTATGTTTCTAGATGTCTTTGTGTCTGTGGATCCGTGCAGTGTTCTAGGACGCTCACTGGAGCTTGTGTAAAGCTTCATTACCGCTGCACACACACAGCTGGGCCGGAGGGCTTAAACAAAGCAGGACTGAACTCTAGGTTGAGTTTCGCGCTCTGGGCTTCAAGCATGAACCAGTCACTATGTTCCTACAGCTCTGATTCATAACTGTCTGAGCACACCTCTGGGTTTCTAATCCACTACTGTACAGTGTCCCAACTCTGCCATTAGTAAAAGTGGAAAAAGAACAAAAAAAGGTTCTTATCTTACCTGTGGGTGTGGGCAGACTTGGCGACTCCCCCAGCACCAAGCGTACTCTCTTAGCATGCGTTTTGCCCTGGTAGTGCGACTGAGCCACGATGGCAGATGTGAAGAACATGTTACAGAGCGTACAGCATTTATTTCTGTCCACCTCATTCTCTGCACTGTCCTAAAAAACAAAAACAGAAATACAGGACATAAAGAAAATGCATAATTTCCAAGGTGGAAAATCATTAAAGCATCTGATGCATTTATGATAAAGTGATGATAAAATATGATAAATAAGTACTCCGCTATACCAGATACAGAACTATAACAAAAGGTGAAAACATTTACTGATTCAATAAGATCTAGTGGGCAACATATATGTATTTCACCCCCTAGCTTTTATTGCATCATATTATATAAATGTACATACATCAATTCCTAATATTCCTCAGCCATAAGTCTAGTATTCCATTACAAACTAAATAAAAATATACAAATAACAGCTATCCTGAGATCAGACATTACATTATTAAAAACGTCCAACATAATTATTGCTCCAGTTATTTCTCACATATGTGACCTGATCCAGCAAAATTTAAAAATTGAGATTTTGGTATTAATGGAAAGAGGAGACCATAAGCTTTCAAATGATATACTAGTCAAAGTCATATGAATGGTTGTAAAGATATACACATTTGAATTATGGTCGTCTGCCCTCTTTTTTCAAATTGAAAACCTGAGAAAATTGCTTTTAAAGTTTTTTGCCCGTTTTTTGTTTATATCTTTCAAAATCCATTGCATTTAAATGGATACACTATTTATTTTACAGCTTAATATCAAAGACATTAATATATAACACGACATTTCTCAAATTAATAATACTTTCTGTGGAAAGTCTGCTAGCTTCTTTACACAGAGCGCTGCGATTCACGTGCCGGTCAGTCGAAATGGGGCTTCCCATTGACACATGATCAACGTTTGTGTACATTTCTAAGCTTTTTGATTGGTTCTATACAACGTGTAACACCAGCAGAGCAGAGTTAGTGACGCTTCAGGGGATACCCGGGAAATGCTCAGAGGTGACGAGAGGAGTTGAGAAAAACAATGTTAATTTTCAGCGAATTTAGTAAAACTTTGTGAACTTTAATAGTCATTTAAATAGATTTACTCCATTATCTGGACTACGAAACTTTGGGAGATTATTTTTGAATGTCTGTTCTTTGAAATTAGCACAAAAAAAAAAAATTTCATTGTTTTTCAACATAATCGCCCATATCTTAAAATGGAACGTTGCGACTTCCGACTCATTTCGCCAGAGCGGGTCACATATACCTTTTGATGTACTCCTTGAGCAAATAAAGAATATCAAGATTGTGTTTGGGGAGTCAGTAACATGAGAAGTGCTAAAATAAAACATTCCATTTTTTGTGTGTGTGTGTGTGGATTTTTACAGATGGACATCAAGAATACAAACAAATAAAATATTCAGCCTGTGCTCTTTGGCCATCAACAACTGATCAGATGTACTTTGGTTTACAGAATCTAACCGCCAGAAGATGTTTTGAATATTCATATGCCAGTAAAAACGAGCACAGGCGAGCACAGTATGATTACAGCCACATTGTGTTTGCTGCAAGCTGCTGCCAGTGGCTTGAACTGTCCTTCTCGTCTCTGGAGACTGGACTGTGGATTATGGGGCCACTATCAATTCTAGCACAGACGGGGCCCTTGGCATTCTCCCAACCCCCCGCTGTGAGTCAGGTCCAGATTCAGTCCAGCAGGAAACAGGTCAGCTTTAAGTAAACCAGGCGAAAAAAGAAGCCAAGAACTGTCCCAGTTCACTGACCTGCCTTTCAAAGCAACAATCCAGCTTATCGTCTCTTATAAACACAACAAAGTCAGTAACTGGAATGAGCACACCAAACACTCCTTTAGAGAATTCTCAGATCAGTGATTCCCAGGCAGGGGGATGTGGACCTCAGGAGATATTTTAGCAGGTTGCATGTGAGGTACTTGGAAAGGTTTTGCCTTTGTAGACCAACATAAGAGAAAAACAACTTTCAAATAAAAATATTAGATCTGTCTAAAGATAAAACAAATAAATAAATACATAAAAACATATATTAGTAGTACTTGCTGTTGTTAATAATAATAACAACAAAATATGTATGTATGCATGCAATTGTTATTTCTCTCACATCCTGATTTAGTTAGATGCGTTCCTGGGTCAACATATTTTGTTGATCCCAGAACAATATTCTCTCTGCCGTGCACGCGCTACGCGGTTTGGAGCACAGTCTCTGTCTCGCGGGCGCGCTCGCTCTAGATTCCGGGAGATTTTAACTAATTTGCGGGCATCAGTGAGCCGCTATCAATATGCGGGAGACTCCCGAAACTTCCGGGAGACTTGGGATGTCTGCATTTCTATACTGAAATAATATCGGCATTTTAATTATTGATTTTTCATTAGCCAATTTTTTTGTTGCCCTACGCACAGCGCATGTTGGGAGCGGCGGCGCTGTCCTATAGTCGTCACCCTGACATGACAGTGCGTAGAGTTTGCCTATACTGTAAATTAATTGTTATATTATTCAAGCTTTCTATCTATTTGCTAAAAAATAAAGTGAAATAGGCATTCATTAGTAGTAGGCTAAATAGCAGCATGTTTAAATGATGTGCCAAAATGCGTTTTCGATCAGGCTACAATGAAAATATTGTACAGTAGCCTATCAGATAAGGTCAGGTTTGCCGAAGTGCGTTTAATTTAGGCTATTTATTTATTTTTGTCCCTGTGCGCCGCTCGGAGACGGAGTTCACTGCATATTCTGAGGTAAGAGCTTTCTAGTCTCGCGGCTGTCATCGGCAGCGCCTTGCATCGCCCAATCAGCGGATGGCGGATGTGCGGTTTTGAAAATTGGTAAAAAACGTTGGTGTGGATGAATGGTGGACAGATGATGAGTTTTGTGATGCGGTTGCGGATGAAATAATAGCCCATCCGCGCATCTCTAGTGGGAACAGAGCGAGTCCGGTGGTGCGATTGCTAATGAGCCTTGATTTTCTCCCAGAGGAGCTTTGGAAGGATAAAAGGTGGAGTGATGTCAGTGAAGGATGAGAGGGGACCAGGCCTGGACTGTTGTGTTCTGTTCATGTTTGTGTGGCAGGTCTGTGAGGGGTCAAAAGTCATCTTTACATTCGTTTTGATATTTGTTTATTTTATGATTAAAGTCTAATGTTGAACGTTCGCCGATTCCCTCCTCCTTCTTCCCTGATCCTTTAACATCATAACACTTGTGCCGAAAACCCAGGAGGAACGCGCTGTCAAAGAGCCCTTGCCACTGTGGGAAATCTGCGAAGCCATTAAGCTGAACAGATTTTACCGCCATTGGCGCTCGAGGTTGTGGGCTGGAGTGATTTGCCAAGGGGGGGATGGACTAGAGACCCATGGGAATGGAGCAATGCCGGTGTGGCGCGCAATTAACTCTCATTAGCAATCACGCGCCACACTGGCCTTGTGTTTTTACGGAGGAGCTCCAGAAAGATAAAAGGAGGAGTGATGACAGTAGGACGAGAAAGTACCAGGCCTGGATTATTTTATGTTGTGTTTTGTTTATGTTTGTGCGGCAGTCATCTGTGAGGGGCTGCCGCTTTACTTTCATTTTGATCTTTGTGTATTTTATGTTAAAAAAAAGTATTATATAAAGTATTATGTTCCACGCCGGTTCCAGCCTCCTCATTCCCTCATCCTTTAACAACGTTACATACTGATTTAAGCTTATGAGATTTAAGTTACTCAGTTACATGTCTTCTCACTGGAACTCTCTCCTTGTTTTTGAGAGAAGCACCCAACACATGTTAAAACATATATTTACTCTTCTAGCTAACCATGACAGCCTAGGTTACTGGGGTCTCTCTTGCCTGTCTACTACGTGACCAATTCACAGTTAAAGGGCACCTATTATGCCCCTTTTCACAAGATGTAAAATAAGTCTCTGATGTCCCCAGAGTGTGTATGTGAAGTTCTCTTACGAGAGGTTCTCTCGTACTGCGTACTGAAAGTACGCACCGGGTAAAGTCTCTTTGCTCGAGATATTGAAGCCAAAATTTATCCTTAAATTTCCATATCTTGTAAACGCAGTGCAGCAGCAGTCAGACCTAGAGCGGGCAATCTAGCGCGCTCATTGGCTGCTCCGCGGCAACTGCTGCAGCCTACCACTGAGCCCCTGGCGTGACGTCACGCCCAATGAGGACGCTTCGCGCCCTCACGCGGCCAAGCCCGCCAAAATGGGAGTGGCTTAGCGTATATAAGGGGCAGTTCAGGCTGCTAACACTCGATTTTAATCTCTTCAGCGACGCTCTACGCTTCGCTGACCTCCGAGAGAAGCCGCCGCCGTCGAATCCAGCGACCAGCCAGCTTAGGACAGCGCCTGAGGAAGCCGGCCGTCTTCGCCACCTTCAGCCGTCCGTGCCAGCTACGCTATCCGGCGACAAAGTATCCTTTTTCCAAAACCTCTCCGTGAGCTCGCCGCCGCGACTCACGTCCTAAAAGAGCAAAGGCGTTTGTACAAAAATGCCTCGTCTTTCCTGCGGTTCGTGCCGAACCGCGCTCAGCGACGGAGACCGCCACGTGATCTGCGCTCTCTGCCTGGGCCGAGACCACGCAGCCATCGCTCTCTCGACGGGTGGCTGCATCGAGTGCGACGAGATGGCGATTTCGACCCTGCGGGCTCGACTCGCCCTCTTCAACGTCGAAGCTGTCGCTCCGCCTCTCTCCAGTGGCCCGCGGAAGAAGAAGCGCCGTGCCCAGAGACTCCCGGAGCCCGTCGCTCGCGAACGCTCGCCGGAACCTTCCCCTCGAGCTTCGCGTTCCCCTTCACCGCCCCCCCTTCCCGACGCGCAGATGACGGCTTCGGCCCTCACTGCCGTCGACACAGGGGACGAGGCGGGGGACGACGCCATCGACAGCTGTTCTCTCCTGGCGTCGGACAGTGAAGAGTGGTCTGGATCTACACACTCCACCTCCTCTTCGACGCAGGAACCTGGCAAGGCCCGGTCTAATGTGGACGCCGAACTCATCCGCCTCCTCACCATGGCCGTCGACCAACTGGGCCTGGACTGGTCTCCACCGGAGGCGCCCGCGCCCAACAGGCTCGATGGGTGCTTTTTACCTAGCCGCCGCCTAGCGCCTGCCTCTAGGTCAGCACCCTTCCTGCCGGAGCTCCACAGCGAGCTCTCTAAATCGTGGAATGCTCCATTCTCCGCGAGACTCCGCTCCCCTGCTTCCTCGACTCTCTCCCAAGTGGACGGAGCCGTCGAAAAAGGCTACAGCCGGATTCCCCCAGTGGAAGAGGCGGTCGCAGTGCATCTTTGCCCGCCATCACCAAAATGGCGCTCAAAGTCTGCCCTCCCGTCGAAAGCCTGCAGGACTACTTCAGCCCTTGTCGGCCGCGCTTTCGCCGCCGCCGGACAAGCCGCTTCCGCCCTGCATTCTATGGCTGTCCTCCAGATCCTCCAGGCTGAACTCCTCCGCCGTTTGGACGAGAAACGCCCGGTTCAGGACATCGTGACGGATCTGCGCAGCGCGACGGATCTTTCCCTCCGCGCCACGAAATCCGCAGCACAGGCGATGGGACGATGCATGGCTTCACTCACGGTAACGGAGAGGCACCTTTGGCTGACGCTCGCCGAGATGAGTGAGTCTGAGCGCGCCGTGTTCCTCAACGCCCCGCTCTCCCCCGCCGGCCTCTTCGGCCCCGCGGTGACCGGGATCGTGGAAAGGTTTTCTGAGGTACAGAAAACGTCTCAAGCCATGAAGCTGTTCCTCCCACGACGCGTTAGCTCCGCTGCAGGCCGCTCCCAGCAGCCTCCTGCACGAAGCTCATCGCAACAACGCCCATCGCAGCCTCCATCAGCTTCGCAGCAGCGACAGGGCGGCCGCCCTCGATCGCGCTCAAACAGCCGTCACAGACCGCCTCCCCCCCGGGGACCGCGACAGAAGATCGTGCTGAAGCCTGAAGCCGCGAAATCCTCCTAGCCACCGCGAAGAGGAAAAGATGCGCGAGTCCCGCCGCCGCCGCCGGACCGCCATCAAAGTTAGCCGCTCTGTCAGTCCCCTTAAACAAGGCTACTGCAGTTGTGTATTTAGCAGCCAACGAGCCACTCACAGTACACGCTCGCCTGCACACAAACGCCGTTTTCACGGCGACCCAGATAAATCACAAAAAGAGTGTAATGTCTGTATATACGGCTCACGCCGATTGTGTTCTATGTGTAGAAAATGTGCCCACTCCAATGTGTTCACCCCTACACACAAGCACGCCCCCCAGGTTTGTCACAGAGCCCACTCATATAAAGCGGGCACGCGCCGCTCGAGTGTTAAATGTAGGATTTGTGCCCACGTCCCAGTGCCCACACCTACAAAATGTCCGCTCTGCTGTACAGTTATCACGGGGGGCGAAACTAATAAAGCCAATAGGCCGTGTTTCAGATATAAGCGCCGCACGTGCTCACGAGCACGCGCGCTCACTGACGAACACTGTTCCCCCCATATCGCTCACAAGCACCGCTGTTCGCGCCACAGACTATTCTCCGTCCCTAGCGACCGAGTTACTGAATGCGAAACGGCAGGCTGCTGTAACCAGCGAGCAGCATTACTCAGCAAACGAGGGCGCGCGCGCCGCGCTGATACCTCCGTTTCAGTTCCTCGAGCCCGCGCAGTGCGGCGCTCAGGACGCGGAGACCATTCTGCCCCTAGCTATGCGTGCGAAAGCATGGGAAGCTATCCCGGGCGTGTCAGAATGGGTGCTGAAGGTTGTAAGACAAGGCTATACACTGCAGTTCGCTCGCCGTCCCCCGCGCTTCCGAGCCCGTACAGTGACGAGCGTGAACCCAGAAGTAGCACACCTACTTCGCGCAGAAATAGCAAAACTGTTATGCAAGGGGGCGATAGAGCCGGTACGTCCTTCTATGAGCGAGTCAGGCTTTTACAGCCGTTATTTTCTCGTGCCCAAGAAGGACGGAGCGCTCAGACCTATATTAGATCTGAGACATTTGAACAAAGCTCTTATGAAAAGACCGTTCAAAATGATCACGACCAGACAAATCCTCGCGCAAATTCGCCCGAGGGACTGGTTCATTTCTCTCGATCTGAAAGACGCGTACTTTCAGATTCAGATCATACCCCGTCACAGGCCATTCTTGAGATTCGCCTTCGACGGTCAGGTATATCAGTACACCGTCCTGCCGTTCGGCCTGTCTTTAGCACCCCGTACATTTACGAAGTGCATGGACGCGGCGCTCGCTCCCCTGAGGCGTCAGGGGATGCGAATATTGAACTATCTGGACGATTGGCTGATTTTAGCACAATCAGAGGCGGAACTTGTGTCTCACAGAGCTGTGCTACTCAGTCATCTGGAAAACCTGGGTCTCACGGTCAATTGGACCAAGAGCTCACTGCTGCCCCGTCAGTCAGCTTCCTTTCTGGGAATACAGCTCGACTCAGTGGCAATGACGGCTCGCTTGTCAACACAGCGCGCGCGCCGTGTTCAGCGTTTGGCCGCATCTTTCCAGAAAGACAAAGTGTTTCCCCTGAAAACGTTTCAGAGATTGCTGGGCTTTATGGCCTCAGCCGCAGCAGTGCTCCGGCTAGGTCTATTGCGTATGCGCCCCCTGCAACGATGGCTCAACGCTCGTGTACACCACCGAGCGTGGGCTTCCGGCGGTTACCGAATCAGAGTGACTCAGAGCTGTGTTTCAGCTCTGCAGCCCTGGCTTGTGACCGACTGGTATCAGCAGGGAGTTATGATGGGAACTGTCTCGTACCGAAAAGTTATCTCGACGGACGCTTCCAACCTCGGTTGGGGCGGGATATTCGAGGGCAGACCGGTCTTTGGCCTATGGTCAGACACGGAGAAGCTCCTCCATATAAACTGTCTGGAGATGATAGCGGTCGAGTACACTGTGAAACACTTCCTCCCTTTTCTGCGGGGCCACCACGTACTGGTTCGAACGGACAACATGTCTGTGGTATCGTACGTGAACCGCCAGGGCGGTGTCAGATCCAGGGCACTCTGCGATCTGGCGGAACGCCTCCTCGTCTGGGCTCAGCACCACGTGCGCTCGCTCAGAGCCACGCATGTGCCAGGACGCCTGAACGACGGACCGGACAGACTGTCCAGGAACAACGTTCCCCTCGGGGAATGGTCCCTGCACCCTCAGTCAGTCCAGTTATTGTGGCACCGCTTCGGCAAGGCGGAAGTCGACCTATTCGCGTCGACAGACAACGCCCATTGCCTAAGGTTCTTTTCGAAGAACGAGGACGCTCTGGCCCAGACATGGCCCAGATGCCCGTTATACGCGTTCCCTCCGGTCTCATTGTTACCACAAGTAATCAAGAGAATCAGGGAAATGCGTCACTCGGTGCTCCTCATAGCCCCCCGATGGGAGAACCAGATATGGTTCTCGGAGTTGGTGCGGCTGTCAGACTCAGCCCCATGGCCGATCCCGGTGAGGAAAGACCTCCTTTCCCAAGCCGGCGGATCGATTTGGCATCCTCATCCAGAGCTATGGTCTCTGCATGCATGGATAATCAATGGGTACCCGTTGTTTTGCCAGAAGGGGTCGTGAACACGATCACGCAATCTAGAGCTCCCTCTACCAGGCGGCTTTATGCGTCTAAATGGTCGGTGTTTACTAAATGGTGCACGGACAAGGGCTTACAGCCTCAAACGTGCGGAGTCTCGTGGGTGCTTTGCTTCCTTCAAGAGATGTTGGAAAGGGGCAGGTCCCCTTCCACGCTCAAAGTATATGTCGCGGCCATCGCAGCGTTCGCCGAGTCGACGCTCGGCCAGGCGATAGGAAGGAATGAGCTCATCATCCGCTTCCTTAGAGGAGCCAGGAGGATGAATCCCCCACGGCCCCCCTCGGTTCCTTTCTGGGATCTTTCCCTGGTCCTAGAGGCCCTGAAAGCACATCCCTTCGAACCGCTTCACTCTGTGGATTTGAAGTACCTCGCGCTCAAAACCGTGTTTCTGATCGCTCTTGCATCAGTTAAACGTGTGGGTGACTTGCACGCGCTCTCTGTGAGTGCTACGTGCCTCGAGTTTGGACCTAATGACTCTAAAGTCATCCTTAAACCGAGACATGGTTATGTCCCCAAAGCGATCGGTACCCCGTTCAGAGCACAGATCATTTCGCTCTCAGCTTTGCCGGCATCAGACAACGAGGTCGATACGAACCTCCTTTGTCCTGTCAGAGCACTGAGAATTTACGTCACGCGCTCCGCCGCCTTCAGGCGCTCGGAGCAGCTTTTTGTTTCGTTCGGTGGGCGCACCAAAGGTCTCGCCGCCTCGAAACACAGCCTATCCAGATGGATAGTGGACGCTATTGCTGCGGCTTACGCGTCAAAAGACCTGCAATGCCCCTTGGGCGTTAGGGCTCATTCCACCAGAGGCATGGCCTCGTCGTGGGCTTGGTCCAGCGGGATTTCTATTCATGACATTTGTACGGCGGCAGGCTGGGCCTCCCCGTCTACATTTGTTAGGTTCTACAACCTAGAAGTCCCCGCCTTGCAGGCTAGACTCCTTTCAGTCTGAAAAAAAAAAAAAAAAAAGTCCTAGCGACTCACTTGTGAACTGCGCTACAAGGGTAGATGTGTTCAAATATAAGACCGGCAGTGCCGCTCTGTATGTATATCCCCTCATATAGTGCTTATGTACAGGTGCGAGCCCACTCTGTTGGCCACCTAATTTCACTTATCCATGTCCCCCGGGGCGTTCCCCCCTGGGATTCATATAGTGACTGCTTAAGCGCACACGGCGTTTACAAGGGGTTCCCGGTGCGTACTTTCAGTACGCAGTACGAGAGAACCTCTCGTAAGAGAACGTACTCGGTTACTTACGTAACCTCGGTTCTCTCTAGAAGAGGGAACGAGTACTGCGTTCCCTGCCGTGTCGCGCTTCGAGCTCATTTCGCTTCAGCGATCAAAATCGAGTGTTAGCAGCCTGAACTGCCCCTTATATACGCTAAGCCACTCCCATTTTGGCGGGCTTGGCCGCGTGAGGGCGCGAAGCGTCCTCATTGGGCGTGACGTCACGCCAGGGGCTCAGTGGTAGGCTGCAGCAGTTGCCGCGGAGCAGCCAATGAGCGCGCTAGATTGCCCGCTCTAGGTCTGACTGCTGCTGCACTGCGTTTACAAGATATGGAAATTTAAGGATAAATTTTGGCTTCAATATCTCGAGCAAAGAGACTTTACCCGGTGCGTACTTTCAGTACGCAGTACTCGTTCCCTCTTCTAGAGAGAACCGAGGTTACGTAAGTAACCGAGTACGTTTTAGCTCAAAATACCCCACAGAATTTTTCCGTTTTAGTGTGTCTCCTTTAAAAGTTAATGAGATGCGGTTCCACACACAGGGGGCGGAGCCTAGCCAGCTCACCTCAGAGCCAGGACAATCTCATTTCACAGAAAGATGATGATATCAAAACAGAAACTCAGAGTAACGGTGTTCGAGTCGGACAATAATGACCACAGAGCTAGAGAATATATGCTGAATAGAGATAGAACAGGTATGTTTATTTTAATTACGTTTATAACTTATATATGCCATCTGCTCCACTATAAATACAAGCCTGCTGTAGTAGACCACATCTGAATGATGACCAAAATATAATGATGAGTTCAATTAAGTTCATTGTACAATCACTGTGAGAATAAACACAGTATAAGAAGTGTGCATTAAGTATTATCCATAAACTTTAAAGCAAAAGTGCTTTATAAACTAGTAAACTGTATACCTGTAAAACGACTCGATGAGCTCGAGCTGTCATAAAGTGCTCGCTCTCACTTTCATTTCTGCCGTGATCAGTAACGTTAGTCCTGTCGCTCCGGAGACTGTAAGCTGGATCACGAGAGCAGTTGTACTGTTCAATCCTTGAATAACAACGAGAGTAAATGAAGACTGCTATGTTTATTCTAACATCCAAAAAACAAAACCGTGCCTGCAGTGTCAATCAACAGTCGTGGGCGGGGCTTATGCAATTCTACGTCACATTGCATTGATTCTGAGAACAGCTCGTTCTGAGACAGTGCTTATGATTTATGGGGATTTAAAAAAAAAAACACTGGTTGGATTTGTATCATTATAGGGTGGTTGTGCACACACACTGCCAACACACATTTATGTTCAAACACCATGTAAAAGTGAATTTTGCATTATAGGTGCCCTTTAAAGCATTTGCTTTACTTTTCATCTTAAATCACTAGAGAATAATAATGAATATTTTCTGAACCTCTTACTCAGAGAAAGTAGGCTACATCTTATCAGTATGTTTGGGAAAGTTTTCTGATCATAGATAGAGCTCAACCAACTCCAGCCTGGAAGAAGCTGTGTATCTGTGTGTGTGTGTGCATGTCAGTATCCTTTTTTTTACAGGTCCTGGCTTCCGTGAGGTGAACAAATGGCACTAGGGGAGAGGAAATGACCATCTTTCCGACAAACTGAAGCCTAGAAACGGTGATATGTGACTGCGGAGGGTCATTTTGAGCCTAAACCAAGACCACTATCACCCAGATAATCAATAGAGATGTCCATTTGTGTAGATTCCCTAAGTTTATCTATGTCCTAACCAATCATAATCATTCAACCTGAAGTAACGTAGTTTAGTGACCTGTGTTAAGAGTATAATTGTATTGACCCCTGGTCTTCATTCACATACCTGGTCCTTGGGTCTTAACTGTAAATTCATCTACATACTGATATAGAAGCACCTAACCCTGGTTGTAAGCCTAAACTTGACATGTAAACTCAAATCTGATTAGTTGATTGGAACATTGTTGGAACACGCTGCACTTGGTGAAATCAGGTTCTGCATCATTTCCACCACAAAATGTTATTAAACACGACACATGATTTTAGATGTGGTTAAAAGGACACCGTTATCAACACAGTATGCAGATCCATGCACTTTTGGACATTATGTGTGAAAAAAAGTATAATTCTGAGTCTACAGATAAAAAGCCATATCTGTATGTAATATAATACCTCTCTAAGATATTTCGAAAATGCTTCTATATATATATCTGAAGAAAACCCAAGAGCCTCAGTTCCAGCAAGATAAAATCAATAGCTGCTGAACATAATTAGATTCATAATCTCAGTGAAGAGAGCAGGAAAAAACCTTTAGACTGACTGACTGTTGGCTGTTATAACACGGAATATGGTGTTTTCAATGTGTGAGATCTTTCCAGATTGATATCACAGGGATTAAGAAATGTAAAACCTGTGAGGTAAGTATGAGGGAAGCCACATGGAGGATGAGTCTAAAACAATCAGTGATGTTTAAGATGATGAGTGTGTCAGGGAAAATACTGGATATCAGGTTGACAGGTTCATGTGGTGATAATGAATGAGTTAAACATACTTCTTAAAGTAATAGTTCAGTCAAAAATCAAATCATATACACCGGTTCAAAAGTGTGGTATTAGTATATATAAAAAAATGTTAAAAAAAATATATATACGTTTTTTTTTTATATTAATTTTATTCAGTAAGGACGTGTTATATTGATCCAAAGTGACAGTAAAGATTTCCATTTCAAATAAAAATGTATTTTGAACATTCTATTCAACAAAAAATAAATCCCAAAAATATTAAGCAGCACAACTGATTTCAACATTGATAATAATGAGAACTATTTCTTGAAAACAGTTATTTTAAATTGTAATGCAATTTCAAAACATTACTGTTTTTACCGTTGTTTTTTTTGTTTTTGTTTTTATCAAAGAAATGTAGCCTTGGTAGGGATTTAAAACATCTTATTGACTTTAAACTTTTGATCGGTATATTCACACTCATGTTTAAAATCGATATTAACATTCTTCTGTGGAGTACAAATGCAAAAATTGCAATAATACTGAGAATAGGAAAAGAAAAAAAAGCACCATAAAAGTGGTCTTATATACTAAGTCATCTGAAACTAGACTGGCAAACTGTGTGAGGGAGAGATGAAAATGAAAAAGTATTTGTGTGTGTAAAATTTTTTATGACAAAGAAAATGACTGAATGCCTTTAACATTGCACTAAACATCTCCTTTTATGTTCCATAAAGGAAAACAGAAAAAAAAAAAAAAAAACAACAACACGACATCCGGTTTGGAACAACATGAGGATGAGTAAATGACAGATTTTTCATTTTTAGAAAAGTATTGCTGCTGATATACTGCAAATAGCATCTGCTCAATCGGAATCACACATCAGACAAAAATAAAACTGCCATATTTTCATTCCAGAGCAGAGCAAATTTTGGCTCAAGCATGTTGTGTCTTAAGCCAGGTTTGTATCTCCGTATTCTGCTCAAACGTCACTGCTGACATTTCTGCACTTAAATAGAGGTGCAAAGCAACACTCAGTAGGTAACACGCTTCATCAGCAAAATGTCAGTGAAATAGCAGTCATGGAAAATCTGAGCTGCACTTTCACTGCAACGTGTGATGGTGAGAGTCTGTTTCTCTTTCTCTTTCTCTCTGTGGATATTCTGTCAAATGACTATCCACATCTATCTACTGTATCTCTCTCTCACACTCACACACTAACACACACACACACACACACACACACACACACACACACACACACACACACACACACACACACACACACACACACACACACACACACACACACACACACACACACACACACACACTCTCCTTCGAGGTAGCCGTCTCATTGACTTTCAGTGCCCGTGAAAAAATCTTTATTGGTATTGACAGCTCTGTTCCTCCTCACCTTGTTCACTAAGTCTGAAAAGCCGCACATAACTCTTGACAGCATGTTGAAGCAGTGGACACCTGACCACCACAGCAGATTTGCCACTCTTTAACCTCTCAACTGTTTCTTTTTTTTTATATATAGTCTTTTATGCTCACCAAGGCTGAATTTAAAAATATTGTGAAATATTAAAATTTAAGTAGCAACAGCTCCTTCAAAACAGTTGTGCTGCTTAATATTTTCATTGAAACACAATTGTTTTTCTTTGATGAATAGATACTTCGAAAGAACAGCATTTAAACTAGATTTTTTTTTTGTAACAGTGCCACTTTTGATCAATTTTGCAGAGAAAAAATACTAATTAAAAAAATAATAATCTTACAGTGCCCAAACTTTCGAATGGTAAGTAATAATAAACATCATTAAAACTATTTTACTTTTAACTTTACAAAATTAGACTTTTCAGTCTTTTCTTCATAGAATGTATCTGTAATTAAGTTTCTTTTTCTTACCCCGTTGGCAAATGTTTTTTTGTTTCTTGTCTTAAGCATACATCACACTAAATTGAGATTATGCTTAAAACATACATTATATATATAATGCCAGTGGGTTAAAAAAAAAAACTGTCTAAAACTATTTTGTTTCTCAGGTAAATATTCTCAGTGTACTTGGATGATATTTCTCATGAAATAAGTCCTAGATAAATTTTTCTAAGTGATGCTTTTCACATTAATCATATACCGAGGCTCTTTACTTTTACTGCATGACAACAAATGTCTCATTAGTTTCTATTTTTTAATTCTCCACGGGATTTTAGGCGAAACATCTGAGATAGTAGACACTTAAAAGAAACTGAGAAATTGAGCCCTCCGAGCTCTGAAAGTACAACCACTGAGCTATACAATGCTCCTCTGGGTACTGTCCTACAATTTCATTGTTAAAAAAAAAAAAATAACCGAGACCCTCAGTCACATAAAACAATACTTGTAGTGTGGTTGAAGTTGATGTATCGCAATGACTTACACAGGCTCAGCTGTGCTCTGCTTTCACATTCATTAGAGTAAAATCAGCATTTCAAGGTGAGACCATATATCCATATACATATAGCCATATATATATATATGCTCATTTTAGAAGAAGATTTCAGATGGCACTTACACTCTAAAAAATGCTGGGTTGTTTCAACCCAATTTTGGGTCCAATATGGACAAAGCCAGCCGTTGGGTTACATTTTTATAGTTAAATTTTTAACCCAACGTTTGGGTTTGTCCATATTTGACTTTTACTGACTTTGAAACAACCCAGCAGTTTTTAGAGTGTAGAGGCTTTTGCATCTGAAGTCTTCGTATACATATATATATATATATATCATTATTTTTGAGTAAGTGCTGATTGCACTTGTCTCTTTAAAAACAACAACTATATCTCAGCAAAAAACAGATGTTCTCTGCATTGGGAACGGCTGCATGCAGGTAAAGTATAAACAGTAATATTGTGAAGTATTTACAATTTAAAATAACTGTTTTCTATTTAATATATTTTATCACATAATTTATTGATAGCAAAGCTGAATATTCAGCTTACTCTTCCCTGATGGGGAATCATCTTGGAGAAGAAACAAACCAGCATCCAGATGATCAAGCCAGCTTCAGATGTATCGTGGGACATGGTAGTCCAGCATGGACCAGCTGAAAGCCAGGTGTATGTTCCAAAACTGAGCTAGAACTGGATTTTCTAGCAAGAATTTGGAACTTAATGGACACAAAAACCAAAATATCCAAATATTGTATTATGTATTAGGCATTTACAAAAGCATTATAGTAAATATATATATATATATATATATATATATATATATATATATATATATATATATATATATATATATATATATATATATATATATATATATATATATATATATATATATATATATATATTTATATATATATAAATACGCGTAACGCGTCTTTGCATTGACTTAACATTGAAATCACTCGCGCCTGACGCGCTATTCGCGTCCGGTGTGAACGCACCATTAGAGGACCAGAGTGTTCCCTGCTGAAAGGAAACGGACAAATAAATTCAAACTTCATGGCCTAGTTCTGTTTCCCTGAGCCTGTGACCTGATTCCAGTGAGCTGGCCAGTGAATGCGTGTGTTCTGACTGGAGAGGTGAGTGTGTAGCTTTCTCTCCACTCGTGCCGTCGAATCGCTGCTCTGCTCATGTAAAACGGGCTGTTTGCAGTTCATTGTCACAGCTCAGGCTGCGCTCATCATTGTATGTGAGTGTGTGCATCTATTATGATGTGTTTTTTAGTGCTTCATGCGATTTCTGTGCAGTGCATGCAACTCATTTCAGTTTGTTTTGGAAGCACAGGCACTCCACACACTGTGTAAAGGGCTGGGTGATGTATGAAATATTCATGGAATCTCTGATAATTTTGCACAACGTCATAACTATTGTTAGGGATGCAAAATATCTCAATATATTAGAGATTTTTTTATTATTAAATGTATTGCTATCGAGATTGAATACAACACCGTTCAAAAATATGAGATTAGTATGTTTTATTTTATTTTTTTATAAATGAATCATTTTATTCAGTAAGGACAATTGACCAAAGTTGACAATAAAAAAAAATAATAATAATATTTATCAAAGAATAAAAGAAAAAAAATTCAGTTTCCAAAAAATATTAAGCAGAACAACTATTTTCAACATTGATATTAGAACTGTTTCATGAGAACCAAATCAGAATGATTTCTGAAGGATCATGTGACAGGAGTCACATGTACAGACTGGAGTACTGATGTTGATTTGCCATGACAGGAATGATAAATTGTAATCATATTTCACAATATTACCGTTTTACTGTACTTTGTGATCAAATCAATGCTGGCTTGGTGAGGATAAGACTTCTTTGATTTTCTTTGAAGTCTTACTGACACCAATTGTTTTTATCAGTATTAAATCAGGGGATATTTGGATATTTACCTTTGCCCTCAAAGTTAATCTTTAAAAACACTAATCATTTAATAACACTTAAACAATATTTAGCAAATATAAAAATGATCTATTTTCCATACTGTACATCATAATGCTCTGTTTATTTAAACTTTTTAGTGTTTAGTGTGGATTTATAATTTATTTAGACAAAACACGATAGAATATCGGCCATGATTCGGTTATCGATTAAATGATCATATCAGCTCAATATTATCCTTATTTGAGTCTTACAAAGTCAGGACACTGAGAAAATTGTTGCTTTAGAGTTTGAGCTGTTTGTTTGAAATAAAGGTTTGTTTGAGTTAAACAAAATCACTCTTTTAAACCATTAGTAGACAATTGTAGGCGGAAAATTATCAGGAGTACTGTCATTGTTTTAGATATATCAACTGGCTCTAAAAGTACAGTATATGTCCTTCAAAACCAAAGAGAATAAAAACAAAACACTTTTAAAAACCCATCAGGGTTGGAAACTGTTTCAATTTGAGATTTTAGTTGGCTTTGTCAGTTTGTTTCCTTCTACTTTTCTGTGATTCTTTGATTTTCAGGGATGCGTTCAGTGGTTTTTAGATCCACATGGCCTGTGCAGATTGCTATGACGATTATGATCCCAGAACCAGGGCAAACATCCGTCCTTGTGTAATCCAATAAATAACACTGGAAAAATGTAAGCAGTCAGCACCACCTAAAATAAACCAACCAACCCAGGTGAGAAAGACCAATAGACACAAAATAAAATGAACTCCTGTTCTATTCAAAGATTACAAAAAAAAATAAATAATCTGATAGCATTTGCTGCAGAAAACGAATGCAAGTCTATTTCATATTTACTCTCAGATTTTCATTCAAACATGCCTCTTTCTTCCTTGCCAATAACTTGTCACCTACACATTTGTCTGTGTGCATTTACATATGACCTATTTTAGGTTTGAAAATAAAAGCAAAGTGAATGTGTGTGAGCATGTGTGAGTGAAGGTGGTGTGTGAAGTTGTGAATATGTGTGTGTGTGTGTGTGTGTGTGTATGTGATGCTCTGGCAGTGTCAGGTCCTGTTCTGTTGTTAACAAAGAGCATTTAATTATGAGTCTGTTTATCTCTCTCCTCCACTCTCTCATTCCTCTGTTGTTACATTGGAAAGGGTGTGAAAAGCTAAAAATAAGAGCCCGAAGGAGGAAAGTCACAGAAGCACATTAATTCTGCCTGTTAAAAAACGGAATACAAAAATATAGATTTAGAAAAATGGAGGACAATTGAGAAGGAGAAATACACACACGCACACACACACACACACACACACGCACACACACACACACGCGCACACACACACACACACGAGAGAGAAAGAAAAAAAAAACATTATTTAACATGCTTTAACTACCTGATGGAGAGACACTAAAGCAAAGAACGATTTCTTTTTAAATATCTCCGAGCACCTTACCGACCTACTTTCCTCTTTTGTTATTCTCCTGCGCGTCTGTGTACTTCAGCTTGACACTTTAAAAAAAGGAAACTCAAACACTCTTTCCACAGCCTCTGTGCAACTCACTTCGTTCTGATAGTCTGATAGTCAACGAGTCTGGAGAACAAGGCGAGTTTTAAGAGGTAACTGAAAATGAGACTGTGTTATTATCAGGGGTGGCTCTGCTTTTACATGCTGGAATGTCTCTGTTATGGGAGCCTGTTGTCACATAGCTTTAAGAGAGGAAAAAAATTTAATTGTGAGACAAAGTTTAAAATTAGAAATAATGTCACCATTTGGAAGATATAAAGTCGCTGAGTCATGGAGTCATGGCCCGATCTAGTTCGGTGGAACCTTATATGATGGGAGTTGGGAGGAAATACGCTGAGTGAGCCCGTCTCCTCACTTACCCCAACATATGAGGAGCTGGTTGACGTTATGACCAGTACCACGGCCTAAAGTTAGATTGGTCGGCGGAAAAAGAGAATCTGCCCCAGGCAGACTGGATGAGTGATTCCTTGCGGGTCATAAGTGTCTCACTAGAGTGAGCCTTCAATTTCTCCACGATCTCCACAATGAAATGGTCAAGTTGTGAGAGAAGCCATACTCAGCTCGTGTTTAAGCCCCTTCTGCAACCATGAGGGGGCTGGCTGAAAACGGGTATATAAAGATGCCCCAGATTAAAGATTCTCTCCTGGTACGGCATCCTCATGGAAGGCTCCAGCATTGCCATTGAAGCTGTGTTAGACTACATCTAGGCTTGTTGGCAAGGCTTATGTGGTGGCGTGTCAGGCTGGTGGGGGTTTGCTCACTATGTCAATGTTGCAAGCCTAGGCCAATTTATTAAAGGATCTCGATCTGAATAAATAAGGTATTTATATAGTGCATTTCATATGCACTACTGTACACCCAAAGATTTTTTAAAATCATGTCAGGGGTCTCTCCTTAACCAGCACCAGTGTGCAGCCTCCACTTGGATGATGCGACGACAGCCACAGTACAAAGGCGCCAGTAAGCACACCACACACCACTTATTAATGGCGAGGAGAGAAAGTGATAGAGCCAATTCAGTTGATGGGGATTATCAGGAGGCCATGATTGATAAGGGTCAATGGAGGGAATGTTGCCAGGCCACTGGGGTTACACCCCTACTCTTTTACGAGAAGTGCCATGGGATTTTTAATGACCACAGAGAGACAGGACCTAACTTTAACGTCTCATCCAAAGGATGGTGCTTGTTACAGTATAGTGTCCCTGTCACTATACTGGGGCATTAGGATCCACACAGACCACAGGGTGAGCATCTCCTGCTGTCCTCACTAACACCTCTTCAATCTGGGGAAGGAATTATCTCCAAATGCAATCCTGGAGCTCTGCCGTGCGACAGACCTTTCCCTCCGTGCTACTAAGAAGGCGGCCTGTGCCGTGCGCCGCTCGATTTCTGCCATGGTCGCCATGGAGAGGTATCTATGGCTTAACCTTTCGGGGCTCAAGGAGAAGGAGAAAGCTTACATCTTGATGCCCCCGTGCTTCCTTCCAGACTTTTTGGCACTGCTGTCGAGACAGTGGTTCAGAGAGGCGAAGGTCAAGTCAGCAGAGCTTGAAAGATATATCCCCTCCCGTGGTCAAGATCCTACATCTCCCTCTTCTGACCCTGGGGTGGGTGGAGTCGGAATTGAAATGGGGGGTTGGAATTGTGTGCAGTGTGAACAAAGCCTTTCTTAGTTCATAAGACTTAATGGAGATAAGTTTCATGCAAATATCAACTTTTTCCTCAAATGTTTCCTATTAAAATCCCTAAATGAACTCAAAATATAATAAAATGAGACAATTATTGACATTTTATCTCTAAGGAATTTGATGAAATTTGTTTGAGTTTATATGGAGATCTCTGACTTTTTATCTTTGGTATCTTGGTAAGTCTGGGCACAGTTTGAGACATTGAGATCTCTTTTTAAAGTCCAGAGGAGACATTTGAGATTGCTGCTGTCTTTTTCTCAGGAAAAAAATCAGGAGTTTCAATTTACTCACCATTTAAGCATTTCTGTCTTGAGGAAACAACTGAGAATATGAAGCTCTGTTTCTCTGTACATGTCTGTCTTGGGGAAAAATGTTGATATGAAAGGAGATATTTGTCCTTCTCAAATTCACGAAGAAAAGTGATTTTTTTTCTCTCCAGTGCGAGACGGCATTGACAGGGCACATATTGTCTCTGTCTGATTCCAAATTGATAGACGAGCAAATGTGAGAAAGATCTGCTTCAATCCATCTATTATTGACAGGAATCTGCATTGACTTGTAAAGATGTGTGGAGTGGACAAAAAAAAAAAAGTTAAAGTTTATGTCAGTGATGGTGTCTGGAATCAGTTCCTTTAGTGTTTGTACTGTAGATTTGTGGCCCGTCAGTCTTGCTCCTCTCAAACAGAGCGCTTGAAAGTGTCATGGCAAACCTCTGTCTGGTCCAAGAAGAATTATTCATAAACAACCACACTAATGAGCTCTATATACGAGCACAGACCACGATTCAAACTAAAATGGTAGCTGAGAGGATAGGTTTCTCTCAATGCTGAATGTTTCATGAAGTTATAAACTAACATCTCCACCCCTCAGAGACCCTTCTGAAAGCAATTCCAAGAGCTCAAGCACTTCCAAACAAGTCAAAACAATCTGTAAGATTCAGTGTGTCAAATCATCAATCCGCACAGGGATCATTATTATATTTTAAGAGCTGTCAGAATAGAATACAAAGCCCTAAAAACTCTTAATTTAGTGGTTAATAGCCTCTTCAAGACGTCTATCTGCTTCAGCGTTAATCATGGCTTAATTCAGAGTCCATGAAGACATTAGATGACTGCTGTGCCAGTCATTTACCTTTGGGGGAAAATGAACATTAACATTCTGTCTCTGAGAATGAAAACAACTGAAAACAACAGAAAAATCAAAGCTGTCAAAGAAAAATCTCCACTGCCCTCATTTAGCATTCCACTGCAAACAAAAATGGCTCCTGAGGTTTAAACAAGTAAAATAGATTATTCCAAATAGTTGACATTTACAGTATGTAAAGACATTAAACTAAATGTATAGTAAGAGTATAAAATGAATGTGAAAAAAATTACAGCATAGCTCAGATAATTTGATCAGAAATAGTTTAGTTCATTTTGAGATCTCCGACTTTCGATTGCAGACTTTTGTATCTTGGCAAATCTGAGCAGAAACTGAAACATTTTTGAGAGGAGGGTGAGATTACTGGGGTATTTTTTTCAAGAGAAACAATTGACAGTCGGTCATATAATATACAGAAAATCTCTATTTGCTTTCCATTTAATCTCATTGCTATCTATACATGATTTTCATATCTTATAGAATAACACCAGGGAAAGGTAAATGTAAACTCAAATGTCTGACAGATAGATTTGAAGGTCCAGTATTTAATATTGACCCCCAGTTCTTCCTCCTAATAATAAATAAAGAGAGAAAGAAGCCCCAAAATCTGTTTGGAACATAACTTACACGTGTATGTAGTTCAAATATGATTTCTCATCACATTAGACAAAATATGGCATTTATTTTAAAGAGCATTAGCACAAGCATACTTTTCAAGCAAAACATTTCACAAAAATATGTTTGTTTGTTTTTAGATTTTAAAACAATAGATAATTTGCAGATGCCACTTGGTATTTTATTATCTAATGCATTTAAATAACATTAAGTTTGTACAGATAATGTACATAACGAGAGAAAGTCTATAATCTGAAATGAAGTTTTCTTTTAAAAGCTTGAGAAAATACCGGATTGTCTGGTCTCAGTCTTTTGGATGGTGGTCCTCCATCTTCTGGGTGGAGCATGTAGAACAGACGCACTTTATTGGCATGTTTCTTGCTCTGTTGTGTGAAAGAAGAACGAGACAGAAAGAGTGAGTGAAGTTCGCATAACAGAGATCAAAGTGTTCTCACTTTAATTGACATGAATGTAAATAAATGACAGACACCCAGGAAATATCAATTTCTGCAATACATGACTGAGCATCCAATTTGCATTATTGAACAATATTGGCCAATCAATAGATAATTAATAACATAACATAATTTTGCTTTTAGAGAAACTAGCATCAACAGCTTTAATAATTTGGATGCATGCTGACTTAACTGAAAGTATTCAAAATAAACTTTGAGTCTTTTTTGTGCAGAACTTTTGAGGTTGCTTGTTCCAGTGCGCTGTCAATCTGATTTTATAAAAGAGTTTGCAGTGCTTGTAATGATGCATTGTATTGGTTTTTCAAACATTCTGGTTCCACGTACAACTCCATTCAAACTTTTCAGCCTTAGGTGTTTTTCAACCTCTGGGTTTTGTACAGTAGGTTTGTTGTCCTTATTTGAACTAAAAAATGTATATGGATATGTATGTACCATATGTTTTATTAACTGCTGTCTTCTGTTACTCCACCCAAACATTTTTATTATTTCATAGGGATCTGAGGATACCAAAGTCGCTTCAACTTTGAAAAATGCATGTGACTGCTTAGCTTTCAAAACATTTACAGCCACGCACATATCAAATAGACAAGGTGGGCCAAGAGAGCAAAGCCCCAATGACCCAATGAAACAAAAACAAAAAAACATCTAACGTAGGCTACCTGCTATAAGATTCAGTAGCGTCCTGGCTAAGAACAGTTAAGTCTATGACTGACTGTTTAAAAAAATAAATAATCATGCACAGCCGGTATCTCAGGTAGCAGTTTTATACCTGCCCTGAATATTAGATAATAATATGACATGTTGCCATATATGAGAGAATATGAGATGTAGCGTGTATCATGATAACAGACATTTATTTCATGTTCTCTGTTTAATATACATTTTATAACTGCTCTTCAATTTGAAGTTGGCCTGCGTCAAAACTCTCCACTTCAGACAGTTATGCAGAGCAGTTTCCTGAGCTCAGTGAGGGAGGACACTTTTCAAAATACTGCTTTTAAAATGTAATAGAAAAATGAAAAGCTTGCAGTGTGACATTTCAGCTTTGTCTCTTTAAGATCACGATTCAAGAACATATTTACACAGTCAATTACAGAGATGTGCTCCTCAAGCAGAAGTGCTAACCTGTTAGCACTTTTAGTTTAGTTTTTACAATTTGAACAGGTACAGTAAACGAAAGCGATTTTTTTGTTCCAAAACCTGAGCCACCTACAAAGCATTTTAAGGCATCACAGGCACACTCCTAGCATGGTTGACACCAGATCCTTCTCGGTTGTAACTGAGAGTGGGTCTGGGGAAGGTTCATTCACAGCCCATTTCCAAATGCCTCTGGGCGCATTTGGATAGACCAAAAAAAACAAAACCAGAGCGATTGTCATCATGTAAAGCCCGCCTCAACGCTTGTGATTGGTGCCTCGATTTGGAAAATGGGCTCTTGGCAGAGCAAATCTCATCTTTGCTTCATGTGTCTGTTTGGTGTTGCTGTGTAGCCTATGTAGAAACACTTACAAGGTTCCGTTTCAGGTTGCTGTATATATAGGGAGTACGCAACAAGGCAGCTCACTAGGTTTTGGAGCATAGCCGCATTTGCCTAGATAGGCAATCAAGCCTGGAAAAATTGTTAATGCTCTGATTTCACCAGGGGTTCAAGATGAATAGCTTGAATTTGTAATGCAATATGCAATTTGTCTGATATTAAAAACTGGAATGTGTGAGCATCTGTGGGTATTAATATAAGTTTTGATTAAGAACAGATTGCAGGTGAGTTCTGTTGGATCAGGAAATGGCTTGGATGAAAACGCTGAGCAAGAGCACTGAAGAGTTTTTATATGTTTTAGATATTTTGATGTGCATTTGTAATTGATATTTTATTTAGCTTTAATTGTTTTTATTTCAGTTTCAGTTTTACAGTTAAATTCAGTTTCAATTTTAGTACTGCAACTTAACATATAGTTTTATGAAATGATTTGGTGTTTAAGCTTTTCATCTAATATGTATTTTTATAATTTCAGCTGTATTTCAGTTAACGATTTTTAATTTTTAGCAGTTTTAGCTTTAGCAACAATAACAACACTGGCAAAAAGGGATTGCTGGTTTTACATTATTTAGTTGATCTATATGGTTGGTTAACCCTTTTTAATACAGTACCATTTGAAACTATATTGAGTAGTCAGTGAAAAGTATAAAACTTTCACTGACTACTCAAAAAAGCTTTGTAAGAAATGTCCAGAAAAACGTACTCGGTTACTAACGTAACCTCGGTTCTCTCTAGAGAGAGGAACGAGTACTGCGTTGTCGTAGCAACGCATTGGGGAAGATCCTTTTCCACGAGAATACTGAAGCAAAAAATGATCCTTAATTTTGTATCAATGTAAAGCGCATTGCCACAGCATACAGACCTAGGCGAGACAGCTCGCGCGCCTATTGGCTGCTGTGCGGCAAATGCTTTAGCCAATGGAGGGAGCCCTAGAGTGACGTCACACCCAATGAGGGCGCTTTGCGCCCTCCCGCGTCACATCCGGCCGAAACAGGCGTGGCTTAGGGCTATATATTCCGCTCACAGGCTTATGAACTCTGATTTTTAAAGCGAAACAACCAGAACGCAGACACGGCAAGAAACGCAGTACTCGTTCCTCTCTCTAGAGAGAACCGAGGTTACGTTAGTAACCGAGTACGTTCTCTTACGAGAGATACTCTCGTACTGCGTTGTCGTAGCAACGCATTGGGGAACACCCTGTAAGACGCCGTGTATGCAGTGATCCGACACCATAGACCCAGAGCACTGAGCTGGGGTTCATACAGTACATAATCACCTATAGGACTCACAGAGAATCCTGAAAGAGGTGGGTTCTAACCACCATCTCTCACAAAATCGACTGCACATAGCAGATCAGCATAAATTGAATGCACTCAGCAGTACAGCATAACAATGCCATAAAACGGCGACTGAAATCTCAGTCTAATATAAACACGGTCATTTCAAACCGATAAAATCCTGGCCTGTAAGGCGGGCACCTCGAGGTTGTAAAACCTGATAAATGTAGATGGTGAGGCCCAGCCTGCCGCCATACAAATATCCTGTAAGGCAATCCCACTCGACCAAGCCCACGAAGAAGCCATACTTGTGCACAGACAATAGTGAGTGATTCAAGCCATGTTTTATTTTCAATGTATCAGATGCTACCATCAGGAAGACGGTATAGAGTCCCATTATGTAAGAGCAACCGTTACAAAAAGTCTATTATCCCTGTATCTATTAATATGTTAAATAGCAAGATGTAGTAATGTAGTCTGGTAATGCTCATATAGATTTTAGCTTTTTATTTATTGGTTTGTGTGTGCATATGTTGTATGTATGTATTTTTGTATAAATGCAGCTTTGAGTCCAAGACAAATTTCCTGAAAAAGGACAATAAAGTATACAAACAAACAAACATACTTCTCGTGGAGTGCGCTCTAACACCCAAAGGTCACTGAATGCCTTTGGATGCGTACGCTAGAACTATCGCGTCCACTATCCATCTGGATAGACTCTGCTTCGAAGTGGCCAGTCCCTTGAGACGCCCACTAAACGAAACAAAAAGCTGCTCCGTCTGTCTGAAAGCAGACGAGCGCGACACGTAAGCTCTCAATGCCCTCACTGGGCAGAGAAAATTATCGTCCGTATTGTCCCCGGTGACCGGAAGGGCAGACAGGGAAATAACCTGCGCCCTAAACGGTATGTTTAGGGATTTTGGAACGTAACCATGCTTAGGTTTGAGCACGACTCTGGAGTCATTAGGCCCGAATTCCATGCACGACACGCTCACGGAGAGTGCGTGCAAGTCCCCAACGCGCTTCACTGAAGCGAGAGCCAGGAGAAACACCGTCTTGAGCGACAGGTGTTTCAAATCAATCTCCTGAATAGGCTCAAAAGGAGGACCCTTCATGGCGTCCAGCACCGTAGAAAGGTCCCAAATGGGAACAGTGGGAGGTCTGGGTGGATTAAGTCTCCTAGCTCCTTTAAGGAACCGAATGACTAAATCGTTCATTCCCATGGACTGGCCGTGAGCGGTTTCAGAAAAAGCCGCTATAGCCGCCACATATACTTTGAGCGTGGAAGGGGATCTCCCATTATCCAATAGCTGTTGTAAGAAGGACAAAACCTCTGTTACTCCGCAGTCTGGGGGTGACACGCCACGAGACGTGCACCAGCCAGAAAAAACAGACCATTTAGACGCATAGAGCCATCACGTAGACGGAGCTCTAGCCTGTGTGATCGTGTTCAGCACTCCCTGCGGGAGGTCAGCGGATACCCATTGATGGCCCACACGTGAAGGGACCATAACTCCGGGTGAGGATGCCAAATCGAACCATTTGCTTGAGAAAGGAGATCCCTTCTCAGAGGCACTGGCCACGGGGCGGTGCTGGCTAACTGCATCACAGCTGGGAACCAGGGCTAATTCAACCACAGCGGTGCTATCAGCAGCACTGAGCATCCTTCCTCCCTGATCCTCTCCACCACTTGGGTCAGGAGGGAGACAGGGGGAAAAGCATACAGCGGGCGGCGCGGCCACTGATGAGCCAGCGCGTCCCTGCTCTTTGAGTAAAATTCCAGACAGTGAGCGTTTTCTGGAGAAGCAAAGAGGTCTACTTCCGCTCTGCCGAATTTCTTCCACAACAGTTGCACTGTGTGTGGGTGTAACGACCATTCTCCTGCCGGAACGCGGTTCCTGGACAGTACATCTGGTCCAACATTCAGGTGTCCTGGCACGTGCGCCGCCCTTAGTGAAAGGAGGTTGCAGCGCGCCCATATCAGAAGGCGTTTGGTCAGCCTTTATAATGACAGGGACCTGAGGCCGCCCTGGCGATTTATGTATGACACCACTGACATGCTGTCCGAACGTATCAGTACATGGCAGCCCATAAGCAGGGGACGAAAGCGAGTGAGCGCTTTGCACACTGCTAACATCTCGAGGCAGTTTATGTGGAAGAGCTTCTCTCGCTCTGACCAAAGGCCAAACAGCGGTCTGCCCTCGAGCAGCGCTCCCCATTCTGCGTTGGATGCGTCCGTAGACACCACCCTCAGACTCGAGGAAGTCCCTAGGCTTACACCTGACAGGTACCAGTCTTTTGACTTCCACGGTTTCAAAGCTGCAACGCAAGCTTGATTGACCTTGAGGCGAAGCCGACCGGTGGCCCATGCTTTGCAGGGCACCCTCCCTTTGAGCCATATCTGCAGCGGGCGCATGCGCAGCAGACCCAGCTGCAGTACTGCAGATGCTGAGGCCATCAGACCTAGCATTTTCTGAAAGCTCTTTAGAGGGAGAACTGTGCGCTGGATGCGCAGCGCGCGCTGTTGTGACAGCTGCGCTGTCATCGACAGCGAGTTCAGTTCCAGTCCCAGAAAAGAAATATTCTGACTGGGGGATAGCGAACTCTTTTCCCAGTTTTCTGTGAGACCGAGATTCTCGAGGTGACTCAGCAGCAGGGCTCTGTGCGCCACTATCTCTGAATGAGATTGGGCTAGGATGAGCCAATCGTCCAAATAGTTCAGCACTCGAACACCCTGCAGTTTGAGGGGAGCGAGTGCTGCGTCCATGCACTTCGTAAATGTACGGGGTGCTAGAGACAAGCCGAACGGCAGGACTTTGTACTGGTATGCCTGGCCCTCGAAGGTGAATCTCAAAAATCGCCTGTGACGTGACACAATCTGTATTTGAAAATACGCGTCCTTTAGATCTACTGACACGAACCAGTCTCCTTGGCGAACATGCGCGAGGATTTTTCTGGTCGTTAGCATTCTGAACTGGCGTTTCACAAGCGCTCTGTTCAGCTGCCTCAGATCTAGTATGGGTCTGAGACCCCCGTCTTTTTTGGGTACCAGGAAGTATCTGCTGTAAAGCCCCCCTTCGCTCTGAGCCTGAGATAAAGGTTCGATAGCCCTTTTTCTCAGAAGTTTCTGAATTTCGGCTCGAAGTAGGTGTGCTACATTCGAATCTACCGAAGTCTCGACGCGCGCCATGTGGCGGCGAGGGCGTCTGCGAAACTGTAGCGAATAGCCTTCTTTTATGATGTTTATCACCCATTTTGAAACCCCGGGAAGCTTCTCCCATGCATCTGCACGTGTAGCTAGGGGCTGAGTGAAAAGCACGCTCTGATCGACTCGCGATACAGCGGCTTTCGTGAGCTGTGACAGAAATGTCTCGCTCGCAACATCTGAGGCCGGGGCCGCGCTTATGAAAGCGGGCAGAATGTCCGCGCTCGAGTGCTCGACCCCTCGACAGCATTTAGGTGGGAGAGGGAGGGCTGGACGGGCTCCGTAGGAACCGTGATGCTTGTGTGGGAACGCGGGCACTGGGGACCGGGCACGTTTACCACCTTTATAGCATCGCTCGCCGGAGCAGAGCGCCTGCACGCAGGTTTCGTTTTTACAGAAACCGTGCGATGAGCAGGAGGTAGCATTAGTGGGCACTGAGTAGTGGGCACAAGTGCTACTTTTAATGCGCAATCGAGCTGGGTCGATTTTATGTGCGCGGGCCCTGTGTGTGGGGCCGTGTTTGTGTGTAGGGATGTGCACATTACAGCGGGCAGATTTACTACACAAGAAACACCATCGGCCGGGACACCAGAAAATGCACTCTTTAATGGATTTATCTGGGTAGCCGTGAAAACGGCTGTTGTGTGCAGGCAAGCGGCCAGTGAGACACGCCTGTTGGCTGCAATGATCGCTGGCACAGTCGCTTCGCTTGGGACTGCACGAGCGGTGAGCTTCGGTGAGGGTCCGGCCGCAGCGGGACTTGAACACCGACGCTTCCCTAGCAGTGCTAGGATGTCTTCGGGGGCTCTGGCTTCAACGCTACCTTCTGTCGCGGGCCGCGCGGGGCGGCGACCGGAAGAGCGAGAGCGCGGTCTCGAGCTCTGCGTCTGGCGGCGTTGAGAAGAGGAGCTGGGCGGCGGTCTGGGCTGTGAACTCTGAGCAGGCGGTTTCGCACGGCCTGCTGCTGAGTTGGAGCGCTTCGGCAGGAAGTGCTTCATCGCCTGGGTCGCCTTCTGCACCTCAGCATACCTGTCGGTAAATTCCTTCACCGACGTCCCGAAGAGACCAGCAGGGGAGAGCGGGGCGTCGAGGAACGCGGTCCGCTCCGCTTCTGGCATGTCTGAGAGTGTGAGCCAGAGGTGCCTCTCAGACACGGTGAGCGCCGCCATACTCCGTCCAATGGCTTGGGCCGCAGACTTCGAAGCGCGAAGAGCCAGGTCTGTAGCGCTTCTCAGATCCGCCACGCAGATCGCATCGGGCCCGTTCTCATCCAGCTTGCGGAGGAGATCGGCCTGGAATATCTGCAGCGTCGCCATGGAGTGCAGCGCTGACGCGGCCTGTCCGTTGGCGGCATAAGCGCGACGGAGCAGGGATGACGTCGTGCGGCAAGCCTTTGAGGGCAGCGCCATCTTAGCTTGCCGTCCAGCGGAGGGCGGGCCGCGATAGGCTCTTCGACCGGCGGGAGGGAAAGGTAGCCTCTGTTCTTAGCGTCGTCAACTTCGGAGAACGCTAGAGAAACAGATGACCTCGTCCTCGTGGAGAACGGGGAAGTCCAAGCTCTCGCGACCTCCTCGTGAAGCTCAGGAAGGAAGGGGGCGGGCTTAGACGCAGGCGTAGACTTTTCCCCGGACAGAAAATAGCCATCCAACCGGTTGTGGGCGGGCTGCTCGGGCGAAACCCACTCAAGGCCAAGGCTCGCTGTGGCTTGAGTGAGCACGCGGATGAGCTCCGCCTCGATGCTCGCTCTCTTTCCTTTGGTCGCGGGAGCGGGGGGCGCGAGGTCCGCAGAGCTCGCCCAATCCTCGCTGCCGGACGCCAAGACAGAGCACGAGTCCTCATCCCTCAGCATGGCGTCGATCTCATCGATGTCGTCGACAGAAGCGGTGGCAATCTGCGGCCGCTGTCCGTCGGGGATCGAAGCTGAAGAAGCCGGAGAAATAGTTTGCGGGCGCACCGGCGAACATTGGCGGCTAGGGGATGGTTCAGGGTTCCTCTGTGCACGGCGCTTTTTACGGCGCGGCACAACAGCGGAAAACACGGGCTCCTGGAACGACGCCAGGCGAGTCTGCAGAGTCGCCAAAGGCAGAAGTTCACAGTGATGGCAGCCGCCATCCGCAAGAGCGATAGCCGCATGTTGCTCACCCAGGCAGGAAGCGCATATAACATGACGGTCCCCGTCGCTGAGCGTTGCACGGCATGAGCCGCAGGAAGGCATCCTCGGAGAAGACGGCTTCCGGATACAAATAACACGTGTGAGTCGCGCCGGCGAACTCACACACACTCAAATGGAGGCAAAAGGATATAAGCGGCGGAACGCGCAGCTGGAAGGCGAAGGCGGCGGCGGTGCCAGCGGCTTCACGTCCTCTCCCGCTGAAGTGCTCTCTCGGCGGCGCAGCTTCTCCTCGGATCAGCGAAGTAGGTGTTTCGCTGAAGGATAAAAAATCAGAGTTCATAAGCCTGTGAGCGGAATATATAGCCCTAAGCCACGCCCGTTTCGGCGGGACGTGGCGCGGGAGGGCGCGAAGTGCCCTCATTGGGTGTGACGTCACTCTAGGGCTCGCTCCATTGGCTTAAGCATTTGCCGCACAGCAGCCAATAGGCGCGCAAGCTGTCTCGCCTGGGTCTGTATGCTGTGGCAATGCGCTTTACATTGATACAAAATTAAGGATAATTTTTTGCTTCAGTATTCTCGTGGAAAAGGATTTTCCCCAATGCGTTGCTACGACAACGCAGTACGAGAGTATCTCTCGTAAGAGAACTGTCCTTCAATAATGTAAGGAATGCGAGTTTAATCTAAAGCATGATTTAATCATTTAGAAAATCTTTCATCAAATGAACTGCAATGAAGCGCTGGGTATTAAACACATTGGCATCTACAGAATGTCATTAGGCTTGTGAGGACACACAATCACAGTGATTAAATGTTCATTAAAAATAAAGTAATAAATGAAGAAAACAAACCCCTACATTCTCAGCACTCCCGAACCAAAAAAATGTTTGAAATTTGTCATTGAATTTGTCACAGAAGTAGAGATGCTTAACAGTAGGGAATGCATTTAAAGATGAAACTTCTCAGGAAGGTTTTACTGTGCTTGACAGTCTGTCAGAACACTAAATCCCTCTCAGAATGTTAGTCTCGAAATGTCTCCCCCTTTAAAGCACCAGCTAAAATATTAAATCTCTGCAAATATATATATGACTGTATAAATCACATACTGTAGCAAGATTTCTACTGGTGGACACATTTTTACCATTCCATGGTATATATTGGCCAGCCCAAATGTGGGAGGAGTGTGAGTGAGTTAAAGACTCTGATAGATGGAGGGAATTGAAGGCACAGCTGAGTTCAGTGAGAATAGAGAGAGAGAGAGAGAGAGAGAGAGAGAGAGAGAGAGACTCAGAGTCTACTGTTGTCTCTGAAGCCACTGGCCCAGTGAAGAGCTCAGTGCTAAGAGGGAATGAAAGGAGTCGTTGATGAACAGAATGAGCTAAAGACCAGACACTGAGGGAGCATTTGGTCTGGGAGAGATTTGATTTGAGTGTTTAAGAGGAGACAGGGTAAATGACACAGCTATTAAAAAGATTTAATTTAGTTTTTTTTTAAATGATTTTTTAAATGTTACAGTGCCAGTAGTGCATGAGCAGTATGATACAGAATTTACATTTGGCAATAAAAAAAACGTATATGAAAGTGGTTCAGAATTTACTATACCGTTTATAATGTCAATAATTTTTTTATGATCCTGTATGCTGTATATAATTCTATGTAATACCATGCATGAAAATCCAATATACTGTGTGATGGGACAAAATCATATTACATCTTTAATGTCATATTGAGTACCGGTATATATAAATAGTACATATACATTTAGTACATTTAGTAACGTCTTTTTTTTTTTCTATAACATTTTCAATGGAGACATTAGTATAAAACAAAGATCTGCTATTTTGCACATCTTTGGCAATGGATAATTCAAACATATTTATAATGTATTACTGTTTTGTGTGTCTTGTTTAGTAATGTAAAGTTGTTGAATATCTGAATATACTGTTTTCTATATATTTTCATATATTAAAATGGCTTGTGAAAAAAAAATATAGATAAAAACTGATTTTATGTATTGTTATAAGGGCAATTTAAATGACTAAATACAGTTTCATTGACTTTATTTTGTGGAAAGCAGTTTGTAAAACATGTATTGATTATGTTTAATATGAATATTTACTGCCATGAATTGCTGATTAAGTTCTGTATCGCCAATCAATCTTCTATCTGGTTTTTAATATAATATTTTGGTCACATGGTACACCGGTAGCACTTTATTTTACAGTCCTGTTCCCCATGTGCATACAAGTATGTACTTATTAGTCATTGGAATAACACTAACCCTGAACCTAACCTAAACCATAGTTACCTTATATTACCCAATACTTTCTTAGGTAAGTACACTGCAAGTACACATACAGTAAGTGCACGTACTTTAAAATAAAGTGCAACCGGAACACATATATATAAGTGCCATTTGTGATACAGTATGCAAATGTTTGTTTCTAGACTGGCAGAAACAGCAGGTGAAAAATGAAATAAACAGTGAGGAAAAGGAAGGAAGAATGGAGAAATGGACAGGACAAACCATGCAGTGATAGAGGAGACAGAAGTGTCCAGTCCAGATAGTAAAGGGCAGCTGACAGGTAACGAGGTTTCTCTCCAGACATTAAACCCAAGCTTTTAGTCTATGTCCGTTATATCCATCAGATTATCAGCCATGCGCGCACACACTCACACACAGCATGAGAAATTGAAAGAGGAAAAGGCCCCGAGATATCCGAAAGTCCATTAAAGTTGCTCTGACAGGTGGAGAGAGTTTGGTGTTGCTTAGTCCCAAGGGAACGGCTCTAATGTGTGCTGTGGTGCGGTGAACTCATGTTATCACACAGAACATCTCTATCTGTCTCTCTGTTTTTCTCTCATTCTCTCCCTTTCCTTCCCCTGGCCTCTCCAGGGAAATGGGCGGTTGATTCAGGGCCTGAAATGAACTGGTCATAGTGACAAGTTCATCCACTTGGAGTTCAACAGCAGTCTTACTGGATACTGGGGAAACTGTTGTGTATCTGAGGTTTAGGGCTGGGGAATATATCAGATAATGTTTTTATTTTTAACATTATCTAAAAAAAATTAGTAATGGACCAACATTGTGAATATTGGTTATTTTAATGCATCATTATTTGCCCATTAAGTGTCCCAAAAGATGCGGCTTAAAGATAGACTAGTTTCACGCAAATTGATGAGTCTTATGAATCTGTTATTTTAACTGAATCAGAACATTTGGATTCCCATCTATTGAGGTCACTACGGACCTTCGTTTCATTAAAAAACAAGTAGATTCAATCAAATTATCAATTAAGATTTGACAATTTGGTCTAAAACATCTCCCAACATGCCATTTTTCATGTATTAAAATGCTAATCAATAATAAAAACAAATCTAGAAAGCAAAATTAATGCAAATTATATATCTTATTTAATAAATGTAAAACAATATATTGGGATAATCATATTTTATCAAGTTAAAATGTAGAAAAATTTTTATTTCCTTGGATACATTATTAAAAAATTAAACTTTGAAATTTAGCTGTTTTGCACAGCTTTAACCGTGGCTCATTTAAAAATAAAAATAAATGTATTGACTTCTTGCATAGTGGAACACATTTCTTGATTATTTTGAACTAAATTCTGACTTGGACTTGGATGAATCAGTTCCAGTCTACTTGGCAAGAGCTGGCTGAAATGACAGTTCCACTGACTGGCCAAAAATCACCCATTTAAGTCATTTTTAGGGCAAATACTTATGTATATTAAAGTAAATTAAATCCAGCCTTCGTTCACACGTAATTGAGGACATCACCCTCACGCTGTGACATCTGAGAGCGTTTACTCAAGACGAGTGATCGCAGGGATCAGTGACAGAAGACCTGAAGTGTTACCGTAAAGCTGAATATATCTTGCTGGCTTCTCTTCGTAAACCAATCTGGCCAAACGATCCTGTTGAACAGACACGTTCCCTCAGCTACACTGATTTTGTGCGAAGGAGTTTGTCCTCATTAGCGCGCTCGTTAATCTAGTGATTGCGTACTCTGTGGTCTCAGGAACCGTGTGTGAGAGATGTAAATAATGCAGGAGGATGATTATTTAATGGTCAATCATTGGGTTACTTATGAAGGGGTTGTGGGTCTGAGGAAAGGTGCACTGCATTACAACTTTAAAAGCAGCGACTGAAAGATACATGAGAGAAGCATTTAGGTTACAAATGATTATTACATCCCTGATGATCAATTGATGAGGCCTGCTTTTAACGTAATGTGTGTCACTGGTGTGTGTGTGAGTGATTACCTCATAGTGTGCCACACGCTGGGACTCGGAGATCAGCTGAGCGTTGCAGATGTTACAGTAGCTCTCGGTGAAGAGTCCTTCATCACCAGCTCCTGCAGACTTCATCTGAACAAATACACACACAAAGCGCTGTGAAACTCACAGAACATTACATGAATACGTGTATAGTGGCGGTCGTCGAAATAACGGCATTATAGCTCTCACTGCTGGAAATAAAATGCTTAAAATTCGTATTGCTCCTACCTAGTCAGGCAACTCTGATTTGTTGGTTGTAAAGTGATAGCCACTGGCGATCTGGGGTGTGTTTCCCATATAACGCTGTAACTCACTGCTTAACTACCATAGTACGATGCATCATTGAAGGAATCAACTATCATGACTGTTTCCCAAAACCACTTTTCTCAGTTATTTTGCAGATTCAATACTAGGCTCATTCTTACGGACTAGAGCATGTATGCGTAAAATGCAAAAACGGTGCTTTAAATCGCTTTAAAATTACATTTGTACATATTTGAAATAAAATATATAGATTCTACTGAATGTCAGCTTGCTTATTTTGCTCAAGATAAGGATTTATTTAGTCCACATGTCATGCAAATAAGAAACTAACCACAGTTCCGAGAGCAGTTGTTCCAAACACACAACTTTGCGATGCTGTTTGCGAATGTTCGTTGGAACTATGGTTAATGATGTTTTAGGGGAAACACAACCCTGGCTAGGGGCAGTTTGCTGACCAGCTAAAACTGCTTAACGTTTTTCATATTTTTGTTTTTCCCAGAAGGCTGTTCCAAATCCTTGTGAGCTTTCTCGTCTTCAAAAGTAACATCATTTCCTAATCATCTTGGATCTTCATGTTTAAAATTTTACTGTTCCCTTTCGAGGGAACTCGCGATGCGTCGATGACGCTTTGGGAACGCGTACAGCGTGAACGAATCTGAAGCAGCTGTGTCAACTTAGTCCAAAGTAATGAATGAACGAGCGCCACGTGCGGGTGACGTCATGACCAGGATACAAAAGCGCACTCGGTGAAACCGGCACTTCAGCTTTTTTGCCTCAGCAAAACAATCTGTGTACTGACTGTCTGTCTATTTACTGTTGTCTGTGTTTTATATATATATATATCTTAGGAAAAAGATATGGCGAAACAATTATACAGGCTGTGTGCTTCTCCCTGCCCGCGTTATTTAACGGGTGGGGACACACACGAGCTGTGTGTAATGTGTTTGGGAGTGGAGCATGCGGTGTCAGCCTTCGAGGGGGCTGACTGCCAGCATTGTGAGATGCTTCCGCTTCGCATGCTCCGCTCCCGTCTGTCACTCTTTGAGGAGAGTGGTCAGGCTCGCGATCCTCAGGGTGCAGGACCCGCTGTTGCCGAGGCAACACGGAGAATGCATTCCTGGGGATCGCAAAAGGATCTCTCAGAAGGGTTGGAGACGGGTCCGAGGACCTTATCTCCTTCCTGTCCTGGGAGATCCAGCGCTCTCTCTCCGGTGTCGGAAGCCCGCTCTGCGGCTTCTTCCGCCCGGGTAGAGAGCCCAATGCTTCAGTGCTCTAGCTCCGAGGAGGTAGTTGTATTAAGCATTGGCAGTGACACAATCACTGGAGAAGGGGACTCGCCATCCTCTTCTCCAGCATATGAGGAGCTGGTGGAAGTGATAACTCGTGCTGTGGATAAATTACATATTGAATGGCCAGCCGAGAAAAGGGGCGCTCGTCCGAAAAGCAAATTAGACGAGCGTTTCTTATCTTCTAATTTTTCGCTTCCACCACGAGGTCTTCCATTTTTTCCTGATCTTCACAGTGAGCTGTCTAGATCGTGGGATAAACCGTATTCTTCTCGGCTCTTTAGTCCTCAAGTTCATATTTATTCGGGGATTAGAGGGCTGAGAGAGCATGGTTACGAGTCGATGCCTCGGGCTGAACAGACGCTCGCGAGTTATCTGTCACCCGGTTCAGCATCGTCTCTGGAGACCTCGGCTTTGCCCACTAAGCCATTAAAAACGACATCTACATTAGTGGGCAAAGCATATACGGCAGCAGGTCAGGCTGGAGCGTGTCTGCACACTATGGCACTGCTCCAGGCATATCAAGCTGATCTGCTGGGGGATTTGGATAAAAGTGAGGGAGTTGGTCCCGAGGAGGTTCGAGAACTTCGTCGGGCCACAGATTTATCTCTCAGGGCTACTAAGGAGACCGCCAGAGCAATTGGGCGGTCTATGGCAGCCCTTGTAGCCACTGAGAGGCACCTCTGGCTGAATCTGGCAGATTTAAAAGACAAAGACCGTGCTTTTCTGCTGGATGCTCCTGTCGAGCCTTCTGGTCTCTTCGGCGACTCCGTCAATTCGGTCGTCGATAGATTCCAGGAGGCTAAGAAGCAGTCAGAGGCGTTTAAAAAATTTCTCCCTCGCCGAGTCCAACCCCCTGGGGCTGCTGTGCGTGAGCAGTCCCAGCCGTCAGGCTCCTCATATAGAGGTCAGCAAAAGGAGAGTGTTGCGTCTCGTGCACCTCCGCAAAAATACTGGAAGCAGACGCAACACTCTCAGTCGAAGTCTTCAAAGCCGAAACCGGATCTGAGGACCGTTCTTCAGGCTAAGAAGGCTCAAAAGAAAGGGTCCTGATGCCAATGGCGTCAGACCAGTGAGGGCAGCCCCACCCGGGGTGCAGCGGGTCACACCTCAGTATACGGTGTCCGTTCCACCTCGGTGTCCTCAGGGGACCAGTCTGCCAACCCCGCCACCCTTGGTGCTTCGGGGCGCAGTGGTTCCCAGCGAATGTCTGGCGCAATGTCGACCCGACATTGCGTTGGACATGAACCTTCTGAGGGGGGTTAAAAAAAAAAAAAAAAAAAAAAACAGTCAGTTCGGGTAGTTCCTGCCAGTATGTTTCAGGTCCCCGAGTTGAGTGTCTCAGTTACACCAGAGACCAGCCCCGAGGGGCTGGTTCCCTTAGTAGAATTTCTGTCAGAGTGAAAGATCCTGCCAAATATTTCTCAATGGGTCCTGCATATAGTAGAGAAAGGATATAGAATTCAGTTCGGTTCTCGTCCTTCTCGCTACAACGGGGTGTTGCTCACGTTAGTGCGTCCCGAGCAGGCTCTGGTGATGGAGCAAGAGGTGAAAGCTCTGTTAGCCAGGTGGCTATAGAGCAGGTGTATCCACCCGACAGGGAATCGGGTTTTTACAGCCGCTATTTCATTGTTCCGAAAAGGATGGGGGGTTGCGTCCTATTTTAGATTTGTGACTCAAATCAGATCCGAGGACTGGTTTGTTACATTAGATCTGAAAGACGCTTACTTCCATATCTCCATCCTCCCTCAGCACAGGAAGTTCCTGAGGTTTTCTTTCGGGGGCAAAGAATACCAGTATCGGGTACTTCCGTTCGGTCTAGCACTATCATCCCGCAAGTTCACGAAATGCGTAGATGCAGCTCTGGCCCCGCCAGGCTGCAGGGTACGTATTCTGAACTACATAGACGACTGGCTGATTCTAGCGGAATCAGAGCAGTTAGCGGTTCGGCACCGAGGTGTTGTTCTCGCTTATATGTGTGGGGTTGGGGCTCAAACGCCAAGAAGAGTGTGCTGTCTCCATTTCAGAGGACCACTTTTCTTGGTGTGGTATGGGATTCAGTCACGATGCGGGCCGTTCTATCGCCCGCTTGTGTAGCTGCTATCCTTACAGCCACGAAAGAGCTAAAGCTAGGCCAGTCACGCACTGTAAAACAGTTCGAGAGACTGTTGGGCCTCATGGCAGCGGCGTCCAATGTGATACCCTTTGGCCTGCTGTACATGAGACCTTTTGCAGTGGTGGCCCAGGACCAGAGGGTTCTCCCCGAGGGGAAACCCACTTCGGGTAATCAAGATCACGCGGCAGTGCTCCGCGCCTTGGTTATGTGGAGGAAACATTGGTTCCAGTCCCGGGGCCGGTGTTGGGAGCTCTTTGTCATCGAGTTGCGATCTCGACAGATGCTTCCCTCACTGGCTGGGGAGCGGTAATGGAAGGCCGCTCAGCTCAGGGTCTGTGGAGGAGTCATCATCTCTCGTGGCACATAAATTGCCTGGAGATGATGGCCGTTTTCAATGCGTTGAGGCACTTCCTCCCAGACCTGAGGACCTTGTGCTTGCCGGAATTACGCTCTCTGAGGGCAGTGTATATTCCGGGGGTACATAATATCGGAGCAGACGTCCTGTCGAGGCAGGAGCTGAGGCCAGGGGATTGAAGTCTCCACCCTGAGGCGGTGGAGAAGATAAGGGATTTTTATGGCCAGGCTCAAGTGGATCTGTTTGCGTCTCATCACACGACGCACTGTCCACTTTGGTTCTCCCTTACTCACCCAGCCCCCCTGGGGCTGGATGCTATGGTACAGACGTGGCCGAGGCTACGGCTGTACGCCTTTCCCCCTGTTGCTCTGCTCCCAGGAGTTCTGGAGGAATCTGGTTTGCGGACCTGATTCATCTCCTAGACGGTTCTCCCTTGGAGATTCCGATCAGGAGATAACTTCTGTCTCAGGCCGGGGGCACAATATTTCACCCCCGACCAGAGATTTGTAAACTATGGGTTTGGCCTCTGAGGGGGCCCAATTCGTAGAGAGTGGTCTCTCAACCGAGGTTGTTGAGACCATTCTAAGCTCCAGAGCTCCCGCTACAAGGAAGTTTTACACTTTAAAGTGGAGATTTTTCACTTCTTGGTGTAACCAGCGTCAGTGGGATCCGGTTTCCTGTTCAGTAAACACAGTACTGGAGTTCCTGCAGGAGCGCTTTGCGTCAGGTTTATGTCCGTCCACCTTGAAGGTTTTGTGGCGGCTATTGCGGCTTTCCACACCCCGGTGGGTGGTACATCTTTGGGGTCGAGACCCCCTGATTACTCATTTCCTTCGTGGCACCCTGAGGCTAAGGCCTGCAACTTGCACTAGGATGCCGGCTTGGAATTTGGCTTTGGTTTTATTAGGCCTATCTGGGGCTCCGTTGAGCCCCTAGATTCGGTCTCAGAAAAATTTCTTACTTTAAGACTATTTTCCTCCTAGCCATATCGTCCCTTAAAAGAGTCGGAGATCTTCAGTGCCCCTTGTTGTTCAGGGCTCATTCTACTAGTAGTATGGCCTCTAAAGCCTTAATTTCTGGAGTTTCTCTCCAAGACGTTTGTGATGCGGTGGGCTTTCCTCTCTGCTTATATTCGTCAGATTTTATGGCCTGGACCTGGATGCTGCCCCAGGGTCCCATGTTCTTAGTGCTTAGTGTTTTCTGGATGACAGTATTACACTCAGGCATTTGGAACTATGGCGGTTTGGGTATTCTCGTTCCCAAAGCGTCATCGACGCATCGCGAGTTCCCTCGAAAGGGAACGTCTCAGGTTACGTATGTAACCATAGTTCCCTGAGAAAGGGAACGAGACGATGCGTCGCCCTGCCATACTTCCTGCATTCCTGGGATTGTCTTGCTTCGGCAAGTTTATGCTGAAGTGCCGGTTTCACCGAGTGCGCTTTTGTATCCTGGTCATGACGTCACCCGCACGTGGCGCTCGTTCATTCATTACTTTGGACTAAGTTGACACAGCTGCTTCAGATTCGTTCACGCTGTACGCGTTCCCAAAGCGTCATCGACGCATCGTCTCGTTCCCTTTCTCAGGGAACTATGGTTACATACGTAACCTGAGACGATTTTAATCAAAAGTTAACGTTATCAATGGCTAGTGATTCTCTTAAAAGTTAAAAAATGCTTAACACAGCCAAATAACGGGTCAAATTGTCTTATTTTTACTTTGCTTTTTTAATCTAGATTTATACTTAATTAAAACAATCTGTTTTTAGAAAGCAAACTTGTAATTAAAATCTATATGTTAAAAAAATAAGGTTAAACATTTAATTTTGTATCTCAAGTCAACAAAGTAGCTTTGACAATCCTAAAATAACTATTTATAACATATTTATAATGTATTAATGTTTTGAGTATCTTGTTTTTATGAATATCCAAATATCTTCTACAATGTATCTTCTATGAATCTTCTGTCTTTTTTATTTCTGTAATTTGGCACACCCATAATATTTCTCTTGACTTTTTTCACTGATCTAATTGCAGTTGCTTTATCCATGAATGCTATATCTGATGCTGCCTTTGAATTTAGCTTGAGTGTTTTTTTTTTTTAACTTTGCATCTGGACTGGAACATGCTCACTAGGCTTGGGAACAGAGCTGAAGTGAGCACTTTCGCATTCATTGCACTAAGGTAGTAAGGCTATTTTCCAGTCGTTGGCACAGGCTACTATTTGCAAAGAGCTACTGTATGCAATGTGTAAAATTACCTGCCTTTCTCAAGGTCAAACATACATTCAGAACATGACCAACGGTGTACATGGGATATTTTTTTTCTCTCCCACTGTTTTACTGAAAATAACAACATATTTTGACTGAGGGTTGAAAAGATGTTTCACAACACATTGTTCCTGTACATCAGGGGTGTCACGTTCAGACTGTCAGTCCAAATCCGATTTTTGTGCATATCTGATTGAAATCTGATCAGATTTAGTTAGTGAATGGCAAAAAAATAAATCACATGAAATCCGTTTCAAGCTACATCCATATGAAATCCGTTTCAGTCTGACTAATCTGATCGGATTGCGTGGTTTAAATGATTTTCTCATGGCACGTAAAACGGAAACGTCAGACGTTATAGGAAACATGCTGAAAGTCTCTGCCGAAATAAGGCTGTGTAGTTGCAAAGTGCCGGATGAGCAGAAAATGTCAATATAACGGAGACATGTTTGACAGTGCGGAAAAAAGCTGACAACTCTCCATTGCAAAGCCCTATATGTTGCGGAACTTGTTTTTGGCGAATTTCTACCAACGTAACGTCATTGCCATAGAAACCAATGTAGATATTTCGAAAAACGAAAGAGCTGCATGGACACACAAATCAGATCTAAACAGTTTCTATATAGATCTATACAGTCTATACACAGTATAGACATCAATCATTTTAGATCAGATTCCAATCGGATACACAAATAATTGGATTTGGACGTATAGCCAAACTTAGTTCCTGGAGGGACACTATCCAGCAAAGTTTAACTCCAACCCCAATGAAACACACCTGAACCAAATAATCAAGGTTTTCAGGGTTACAGATTTCCAGGCAGGTGTTTTTGGAGCTGAGGACAGGACAGTGGCCCTCCAGGACCAGAGTTTTACACATGTGCTTTTCTAAAAAAAAAATCCTGTGACTCAAAGGAAACATTGGCATTTGCCATTTTTCACAGAAGAAAATTACAGTAGGCTCAAGATTTCTCAAGAATGAATAAGATATTTGAGGAAACCACTCATCAAACCAAAACCTCAATGTATAATTGAAAAGCAAAGTGTCATGAGAATTCAACATTGCTCTTTCACCATCTGTGAGTGAGGGTGATTCTGATGTGCAAAATCAATAATTCACAGTGTTGGATACATGGCAATCCGTGGTTAGTGTTGAGGTTGCACTTGTGGAATTCAACTGTGGTCTAATCTTGATTCTTGAAGAGCCTGCATGCAGAGCTAAGGAGTTCAGGTGCAGTTTGAGTGCAGGGACTGATGGGTACATATCAGCCTGACAGCATGCGTCACACCGATGACTCAAAGCACCCAGGAATCTCAGATAAAGGCCAAAATAATCAGGCACTGACAGAGCATGGAGTACACAATGAGATATATTGTCGCCATCATGACAGCTGAGAACACACTGATCCCTCTCTTCAGTATTCTTGCTGAATTAATACAGACTTTTATTATTTGATTGATATGGAGCTAATCGAGAATGTGTCACCTGTGCAAATCTTTGAAGATATTCAAGTGCACTAAATGGTTTAACATAAAGCCGTACTTGTTATGTGCTGGTATAGCATTTCACTATACATTAAATCTTTTTTTACAACTGATTCTAGCCATTTCTATGCAAATGAGACTACTTAAGGCTGTTACTGTCAAAATTAACATTGCTATTAATGGCTGAGTAAAGCGGCTGGACATTTTTTATGGAAGCACCGATATTACAGTCGGCATGAAACAGAAGTTGCAATAGTTTTTTCTTCCCTATATTGTGACATACAGTATCTGAATAAAACGGCTTCTCAAACAAGACGAAAATGTAGGGCAGGACTTTATTTTGTCGACTGAGAATTGATTGGATCATTGTGGTTTGCTATGGCTGTGATCTCATGTGAGTGACAGGTTGTCCCGCCCTCGCGCTAATAAACACGCCATTAAGGAAGAAATAAGATGTCACTGCAAGAGGGAGGTAAAGTTATTGAAATAATAATAATAATGTGCACAGATAAATCACTTTGTCATACCTAATCAATTGTGATTGCTCCTGGTGTTTATTATATGTAATTTCAGTGTATCTGCATCAAGCTTCTTGAATCAGGATTATGAAGTCAAGCCAGTACGTGACACACTTATAATAAATACAGCAATATTCCATAAAAAAAATAAGAATATATATCAATAGTGTTTTCATTGTGACATTAAAATTCTGGCTAATACAAAGTGCTAATTATGTTCATGATATGACAAATCTTTAAATTCATTAGTACTTTGTCTAAACAAAAAAAATATTTTACAGAATGCTACAAGGCATGACAGCATTATAAGCAGCTTGAAAAATTATTATTCACCTTGAGATTTGCTTAAGTGGGTTTCTAAATTATGTTTTTTGGAGATTACGTGAGTTTTGGATGATGGTAAAGGTAATCTAAATGTAAAAATGGGTAATATCAGCATGCACAATTAAATATATAATATCTGTTAATATTTTTTTTATTTAATTGTGCATGCTAATTTCCACTTTTCTTATACATTTAGATAACCAATTTGGAACCAATATATTGGGCATCTATAGGAATTGTATTTTGTGTAAAAATTATAAATGAAAACTGCAGTGTTTCATTAAATGATGGAGAAGAGAATAACAACCAAACAAATATCCAGACACAGTGTAGTCAAGCACATTTTGGCATGCAAAGGAGCCAATAGAGGTGTGTGGATCACAGCATTGGAACAATGATGAACTGTTGCAGTAAGTAGTCCGTTGCATTCTACAACCAATAGCACTAAGAATCTGTCTGCAAGCTAGGTAAAATCCCATGCAAATTGTGATCAGCAGCACTAATTTTGTAGGCGCCATTACCTAAATTTGCATAATTCCTTTAGTTTATCTCGTACTAGAACAATGCTGACAATGTGCGCAAATAAACAACGTTATCAGCCGGCACAATTCATTCTTATTGGATTTCTCCCTCAAGAGTGTTGTTTGATACACTCAGTAGCGACTAAATGAGATATCCTTGAGCATATTTCACTTTTACTTTCTAATTTCATATTTACCTTTCCCTAAACGTGACACAAAAATAAAATAAAAAAGTGATTGATCATATATTTGGTTCAGACTCTGTAGCTTATTTCTGTTAATAGTTCTTAGCCAAAAAAAGTTACAAAATGAATCCAATTTTGTCAGTAGTGAAGCATTTAGCTAAGGGTCACTGTGACTGAACATTTGCTTTCACTCCATGGATGCTTTCCTCTACCAGTTGTTAGAATCTTGATTAAAATAACCAGGGAGGAAAATGATCTTGTGGCATAATAACGTTAATTTCTGATTCACTAAGCGGCCTCGTTAAAGATTTATTTCAATCTAAGTTCCAAAAACAAGCCCTCCGTGTGCATTCAGGCACCGAACCGGTTTCACACAATTTAATTTTCTGTGATAATAATTTTATTTTGACACATCAGTGATCTCTCACAGCCCCACGATGCAAGTATAATTGAATATGCTTGAAATCTTATTTTCATAAAATGACACAGAGAGACTTTAAAGTGTTCAGGCAGTCACACTGATGTTATTTTCTTAGGAAAAAAAAATGTTTTCAAGATTATTATCATTTATCTGCGCCTTTCTATCAAGGACACTACTTACAAAAGGAATGAGCTCTATGAGATTTCTTAAGGTGTGGGATACAACTGCAAGCTATTATACTATTAGAATAATGTGATTTGTAATATTAACAATGATAACTTTGTACAAGTAAATATTTGTCACATTATTTTCTAATTAAAATCTCTTTCACGGTGCAATATTGCTTTGCTTACTACAATTGAGGTGAATCAGAAACAGCAAAAAAGTTCAGATCTCTTAACAATTATTTTGAATTCTTATTGATTTGAGCAAATTGCATGTGTTTTGGCATATCTGTGCAAAAAGAGTAAGTACAATTATCTACAAATTGCACAATAACTAAATGCACATGGCTTGTTCAAAACTGATAAGATGATTCTCATTGAAATTGTCATACTCTTCACAACTTCTAAACATTCTTTCATCATGTGAGCCATCACGTGCAACATTATCTATTCAGTGATCAGACACGCATGTATATTCCATAAATATGTGACATGCAATATTTGTAATGTCTGCAAAATTGGAAAATGGCTTGCCATAATAAAATGGGAATCACAATCTTACTGTACCAATCAGCCTATTGAGTTTGGAATAATGCATATGGAGTTTGCCCAGCACACTCACTGTCATTTTTGAACAGAGGAACGTCACAACCCTAAACAGCAGCAGAATATACATTTATTTTTGTAGAAATGTGTTACATGTAAACTGATAATTCACAGCTGCTTGTCGTGGAAGAGCAATATGAAGATATGGAAGAATGTGTGTTGGTGTTAGTGGAAGACATAAGAGAGAGAAAAATAAAAAAGTTTACATGTAACACATTTCTGCAAAAAATAAATGTACTGCATAAAAACAAATGCTCATTTTCTTTTTGTGTACTATAGTATTGACTTTTCCCAGTAAATATTTACCTGTTGAAATATGTAAGCGCAAAGTGATGCACAGACAAAACTGACATTCTTGTATAGTATATAAAGGAGTCAAATATTTCCATGGATCCACACAGCAACAAAAAATTTATTTCGTTCTCGTTCTCGTTTTCTTTCTTTCTCTTTCTTTCTTTCTTTCTTTCTTTCTTTCTTTCTTTCTTTCTTTCTTTCTTTCTTTCTTTCTTTCTTTCTTTCTTTCTTTCTTTCTTTCTTTCTTTGGCCAATGTCCTGACACAATACTACAGTATCTGTAACGTAGTCGACTTGACTTGGACCTTGAATTTGACCTTGACTTACCATGAATCATGAACTCACCGACAGTAAGATAAATAAAAACAAAACTAGAAAATGTACAATGGACACATAAGGTCCATATATACACAAGGTCTAATGAAATAACAAGACACACCTAAAAGTGATCAACACAATGAACCAATGAGAAGACAGAACTGATAGTTACCTGACAAGACAATAAAACCAATCAGAACATGCTTGTTCGACTTCATACAGTGCTGTGCAGACCGACTTGAAGCAGTGTATGCCGGTTAGAAAGTGTGTCTGACTTGAGACAGCTCAGACGCCGCGTGACTGTGACGTTTTCCATCAGTTTAGAGAGAATGTTAAGAGTGTTTCGAAAAATGAGCCGAAGCGAATGAGAAAAACTGTAAAAAGCCTTGGTGTTTGATGGGAGATGGACGGATGGATGTTTGTAATTCATCTCATGATCTCATGATCACTCAGCCACAGGTACAACACAGCCCACAAGATATTTCTTTCCAGACTCCATCCACGTTTGCTTGCGTAAGTGTAAACGGACCACACATCAGAGACGCGTCATTTCGATTCGTGCCAATTCTAGTCTGTGGGATGTGGTGCACGTGTCTAGAGCAGTTTACTCATGAAAGTCCTCCTCCTCTTCATCATACCTCCCTCTCCCATCTGCCTCCTGCTCTCCTGACAGCTGGCCACGACTGTGTGGAGGTCATGCCATCATGACTGACATGCTGATGTTGTTCTGTTTTTTTTACACAGCCCATGTGGTGAAACCACCAACAGCTTTATATCCCTCCCCTACAGCTCTCTCTTTCTCGCTCCTTTCCTCTCACCTCATGCTACTGTCAGACAGAGGACTAACACACTTGTTTTCTTGATAAAGTGTGGTGTTCTACAGGGGGGAAAGGCAGTGATGGATGATGGGAGAAAGACACGGAGAGAAATGGGCTGCCCTTTCTTTGTGGATGCAGAAGTTCATGCTTTGCTTTAATCACGGCGGACGTTTTCATTTGATCTTCAAAAGAGCACGCAGGTCTAACGCAGGAAGAACAGAGTTTAATTTATCTTCACCGCAGGTGGCTCCACTGGCTTTTTAACCACCTGGTCATGTTTGGGACCAGATTATAGTCAGTTTTTTAATTTATCCTTGGATCTGTGTAGAGTTTGGCCTTGTTATTAAGTTATTTATTATTATAAATAGATCATTACTGTATAATTTAAGTTGAGTAGAATTTTCCTATAAAATTCAGTCTGTGGAAGTGTTTACGTAAATGTTTTGTTGATACACAAAATGTTACAAATTAGGTGTTATTTTAATCAGTGTAATATTAATATTTTGAATTAGCTTTAATTTTTATATTTTTAGGTTACGTTCATTTTAATTTTTAGTTTCAGTTTTAGAAATTGTAAGCATTTTAATTATTAGGTGTTTAAAAATATTTATATCTATTTATAGTTGTATTTCTTTATTTAATTTTTATTTTGGTTTTAGTTTTAGCTGATGGCGCCAAAAGAACACACAGTCCCAAACACTTCACTAGCGACTATCTTAAAATATGATGTGGAAGTAAACAGACAAGAAAAAGTCAATTTCACACATAGAATGTGTGAAATGGAAATGTATTTCAAATTCTTGAATAGACTTTATATTATTATGTTTTAAAAGCAAAATATTTTATAGTACAATTAAATGTGTAATGTACATGCTGCTACGTGGAAAAAAAGGCAGAATAAATAGCTCATGTAGCGCATGTTGTTCAATGTATTGTGATGCATAATTATATCAACTTTATCGCTATTGAAATGGAGAGAAAGTCAAATTTTCTCTGTATAGTGATTCCTGACTTTTTAAAAACTCTTTCCCCATCATTCACCACAAAATGTTCTGTATTTTATGACAAAACACTTCCCCGCCATTGACAGAATTTTCCGGTAATCCATCTTTTCACTGTTATAGTAGGGGGCGCTATTACACATCTTCTGAAAGAGTACAGAATCCTCAGAGCAAAACACAGGCGGAGAAGCAGAAACAAGCGATAGAAGATTGCTTATGCACTTGTAAAATAGCGTGATCATCAAACATCAAACCGCGTATAAATCAAAACTGCCTACATTAGGAAGTTATGTCCCAGGAAAAGGTACAGGACTGTGCAAGCTTTGATGGACCCGATCAATGTGTTTTGATCATCTTTCTAAATCCCATCCGGACACAGTCTTTGACAAAACCACGATTATCTCGACTTTTCGCTTAAAGTGTTGCGTTTCTTATGAAACTTACCCACATTCAAATTTTGACAAAAAAATTAGCTTTGTTTAAAAGCAGAGCCTCTGTTCTATATTGATATAATGTATGCTCAGATATTCATACAGCAAAATATGATATCATACAGCACAAAAACATCAATACAAAGACCTGAAGTATATCGAAAAAGAATCAGGTGAACTCATGAGTGACCTTCAGAGCTGAACGATAGAACGGCAGACATCTGCAGGCACAGTACATGAGCTGTAGTTTCCCACCACATGATATCATTAGGCCTCTTTAAATAAATGTGCTTATACGCTCTAGAATGGCAATTACAAATACTCTTGTAAAGTAGAGTGTAATGCTCACTGTGCTGCTATACGCATCAAATGATGCAAAGCATCATGAAGCTGCTGTTTTGTGCTTAATATAGAGAGGATTATTTGATTGTCAGCTGCAGTGAAGAGAAGCACACCGACAGTCATTCTAAACACTTTGCATGTAATCTGATAATCAGCACTATTACATGCTTTAGCACTCCAACTGCAAGGATAAGGGTTACAGTATCAAATATCTTCTTTTTTTCACAGTGGCCCAAATCCACCCAGCAGAACATCAGTCTATATGGGATAAAAACTCTGATATGAAGGTAGAAAGACATGTGTGTAAATTAAATTAATGTTGGCAGGCTTGAAGGCCTCAGGCTCCCACGACTGGCACCGAATCCCTCAGCCACATCTCTTCAAAGCGACACTACAAAGTTGATGAGAACTTTTTTTTTTTTTTTCGCCCATCCACCAGCACGAGGGAAGCATTAAAAATACATCAGCTAAAAGACGAAAGAGATCTGGGGCTCCGTTCTCCCTTTGCGATCTCTTCCCCCATCAACCCCATCGAGAACAGGAGCAGCGTCAGAAATCTCTTCATCTGCTCCGTTTTCTTGTCGCAATTAGGAACATTTCCTGTCCGATTCCATCCCACAGGTTGACTCACTGCTGATTAAAACATCTGAAAGAGAGATTCTCCCCTTTGCAGTGACATTAAATGATGAGCATTATCGCTACCACCACTATCAACCTGTTTCCATCACTCTTGTGCAGTAAAATAGCTATCACGAACGAAAGCCATGTCAAGTGTGTGAGTTATTTATCTGCCACAGACAGTAACACAAATAACAGTGTCCATATACCCCTTGGGCCGGTTTCATTGGCAGATACTTTTTATGGGCGGTTTTAAAATGTTTACCCTTTTCATTTTATTTGCTAGGGGTGTGACGAGATCTCATGCCACGAGATCTCGCGATATTAAAACGTGACGATATTTCTCGATGAGGCGAAAAGCAGTCTCGTGATATCAAGATACTGATAGTTGAGTTTGTGGCGACCGATTACTTGATTACCAGAATAATGCACCTGCATAGTTTTGCATTTTGTGACTTTCAGTCAAATAGGAGACTATTCTTCTTCTAGTCGTATGTTTTGTCATTGAAGGTTTCTTTAAAAAGTGTTAAATATCATCTTGTCTCTTTCCCATTATCGTGTATCGTCTCGACTCGTGAACTAAGTGTATCGTCACACCTCTGGAATTTTCATTTAGCACTAGCTAAGGAAGGCTTTTTTGATTTGCCAGAACAAGATATGGTGATAATGTGCTACATTTTTGATTAGGAAAGGGTTTCTTTTGAGTTTTCAAATGAATCGAATTACTGCTGCAACTAAATCCAACTCTTTATTTCATCTCTGCAGCACCCAACGCTGACACCATGGGAGATTTATAAATAACACACACACACACACACATATATATATATATATATATATATATATATATATATATATATATATATATATATATATATATATATATATATATATATATATGGAAATATATTGTGTTATAAATGTGTTTTATTTATTTATTTTGAGTTTTGTGTGAATTTCATTTGATTATCATTCAAATATAGAAAGAATGCACAGAGAAAATAATGACTACTTAACTGACTTTACTTAGGATCTTAGATCTTGAATGGTAAACAAGTAGAGAAATGAGACATTGTATATTCATAATCTTAGCCATATGCTACAGTGTATGGTTATCTTAATCATACAGTTATTGGCTCATGCATGTTTTTTTTAAAGAGGTATCATTTTTTTGTCATAGTATAACTCAGTATAATTTGTTTTATTATAATTAAGTTTAACTAAGTATAATTAGTATGACACACTCGGTTCATAAATGCGTTTATTTTTATTTTCCTGAAACCAGCAAACTCTATCAGAAAGCAGTGACATTTAAATTCCAGAGCCGCAAATACGGTGTACTGACCCACCTGGTCATTAAGACTGTTTGAAAAGGCCACCCAGTCAGTGAGCTAATATAGATTATTCCCTCTCACTATTTGCATAGTCAGATACGGCGCTATATTAACTGAGGACTCCAGTGAGCAGTGAGCTACTGTAAGCTTTCATTTCAGAGGGTAATGGACCAGAACATTTGCATCACAAGCTCATTTACAGACTACAGACGCCCCAGAAGAACGCTTCAGATGGACAGAAACATCATTAAGACCCCAAGACACATAAACTACATTCATTACATAAAAAATACACATGTATGGGAAATGTGCTGTGTTCATTAATCATCAATCAACTATTTTTTGTGAAAGATGCGTTTACACATACTTTTAAAACAAAAATGTGGTTACATATTTCATTCGTTTTTATAAAATATCCTACTACTGACAAATCTCATTATATGTTTATGCCTTTAACTACTCATTGTCATTAACCTTAAATACAGTAAGCTTTTCTATGTACAGTATGCATTTGATTCACTAAAAAGATTCAGTTCATAACCGAGTCGGACTACACGGGTAACTTAAGGTTTTCCATGATCATCGCATCGCATTTTTAAAATCCTGAACCAAGTTGCTGTCTAGTCTCCAGACCCCAGCATTATGACGTTTGAAACATTTGTTTGATTTTGGCTTATTCTGTTAATGGTTGTCACATGTGATAGACTACTTTAGGACAAAACACTGACAGATTCCGTTTCCAGAGCCGCAACAGTGCTACAATTGTTTTGTGTATTTTTTTAGTGAATCAAAAACCTAAAGCGTGACCAAGCGATTGAGTCGTATGAAACGGTTCTCTTTAGCGGATCAAAAACATACAGATTGCTCTGTTTCCGAGCAACTGTCATAAAACAGTTATTTTAGTCAATCAAAAACAAGTGTCACTCCTAAAGCCATTTTTTTATCACTGATCTGTCTCAAAAATGTATATTATTATTTGAATTTGGGAACTTTTCTCAACATGCAATGACATATGCCATTATTTGCGATTAATTAATCAGTAGGCTATATTACGGAAATGTATAAATGGCTGAAAATAGATTAGTAAAATATATTGACAGTCCTAGTAAAAATGCTGAAATATTATGTGACTGATGTGAATGGTTTGATTAATGTGCATGGATAAATACAATGTGAATGTAAATTATTATAGGCTATTAACATTATAGGAATAATTACTTTTTTATAGGGTAAGCTAAGTTATGTTCCGTGTAAACTCTGTGGACATCAAATGGAGCTGAAACATTACATCTTATTGGACTGAACTAAAGTCGAAATCTAGAAAGGGACATTGCCTCTTCATTTTAGAAGTCTCCCACTCATCACTACTATAGACAGTCTCTCGAGTATTTGACCTTCGGGAGCAATCCACTGTCTTTATACCTGCCAAATTCATCATGCCCATCAGTGGAAGCTCTCTGTGAGATTGGCCATTTCTAGCAAATATGAGAGATGAGAGATGGGGATGGCACAGCAACAAAAGCCTTCAAGCTGGATGAACAACCCCCAACCACGGAGCTACAGCATGTCAGTCCAAATAGGAATCAGAGCCACGAGAAACCCTCTTTCAAGCAGAGAAAGACACCAAAGAGCTAATGTCCCTTTGTTAAACTTACAGCTTAATGTTTTGTGTAGGCTGTTAGTGTGTAGCGCAGATATATTTTCCACAAACTCTTCCATTATTCAGTTTGTGTGCAAGCTATTGCACAAACACCTCCGCTCTCCAGGGTTTTTTTTTGGTTCATTTCACAATGCCCTGGATATGGTCTGGGGCTAAATGTGGGCTGCAGCTGATATCGGAGCTTCCAAGAAAAGCCTTTGAATAAATGCCTATTTACCCCACTTTCAAGATGACAGAGGATTAGCCCTGCTTGCTAAACCCTCTCTAGGAATGATGGGAAGCACACATCAGCAGTATATTAGATACATGCTCTCAAACGATAACGCGGAAAGTCAGTTTATTCATGTATTTCCTAAAGGGAAACCATTAGCACGTTGGACGAAGGGTTTGTTCATTATTCTGATATATTAATGTCATAATAAATAACTGAGACCGGTGCTTCTGAGAGGGTCATGCAACCTCAAACCTCGAGATAATACCAATATTGATTTCCATACTCCACGCTGACTTCTGTTCACCAAGAGAACAACTTCTTCTGTTCAATTTCTGTTCACCTCTAAAATGCCACGCTCTTTTTACCACGTCTCTCGAGACGCAACCTTCAAATCTGCGCGCAAGTCAATGTAAGCTGTTTCGTAACTTCCACCGACTTGGTCACTGAATTAGACCACCCTCCCTTAAAAATCCTCCCTCAAAACACATCAACAAAACCGAACGTCCAAAATGACTGACATGCAGAGGCTGTCTCCAAATCTTCTGACTGGCAGAACAACAGCATCATGAAGTCCTGTTTTTTGACGATGGCTGTCAGAGACAGGTGTGATATCTCAGGGCACCAATTTTAGTGATATCTGTCAGGGCATATTTTCTATGTGATATTCCACAAGAAAATCACAGCACCTTTGACTATATAATATAATATTAAAGCTTCTTATTGTTATCGCGTGCATTATGGATATGTATCCCCCTCTGTCCTTTTAAAACTCCAGGAGCGCTGTTTACTTCCAACAAAATCTTTTCTGCTTCATATTCCTTAATGTTTTAAGTGCTCAGTTCAATTTATGCACAATGACTGAGTTTTATTCAAAGTCGCACTCACATCACACTCCCAAAAAACTATTATTTATGAGTGTTGCGGTCGTCAGGGACGAGGTGAGGCGAGGACCTAATTCCAGCAGTTTTTATTTAACAAACACACAACAAAAATAATCCAAAGGCGGCAGAAATCCAAACAAGACTGAAATCCAAACAAGAAACACAAATCCAGACAAGGCAGAGGGTGAAAAACGCTACAGCTTTACAACTGGGAGGTAAAGACCACAACCGACAACACACTACTGAGACAACAAGGGCCTAACGAGGAACAGGGTAAGGTAATCAATCACTATGGAAAATAAAAGTCATTAACCACAAAACAGGGGAAACAAGACAAGAATTGAGACAATTAGAGTTGTTTTGTATTTACTTAATACTTGTTTACTTGTAACATGTTATTGTAACGAGGGCCAGCTAGTAGTCGCTGTGCGAGTAAACCTCACTCCTCTGATCTCAATAGGCGCTCTGGCGACAGACGCTAGGGTCTGCAGTCTTTGGCTTCCTTGTTAGAGCTCCTGGCTCTCACGCCAGAGATCCGGGTTCGAGGCCCGCACAGAGCGGGGAAAGTAGGACCCGGGTGGAGGGGTTACATTGGTGCCGTGACCCGGATGGGAGTGAGGTTTAGGGGGGTTGAGTGTAGCGTTGGGCCAGCTAGTAGTCGCTGTGCGAGTAAACCTCACTCCTCTGATCTCAACAGGCGCTCTGGCGATAGACGCTAGGGGCTGCAGTCTTTAGCTTCCTTGTTAGAGTGCCTGGCTCTCTCGCCGGAGACCCGGGTTCGAACCCCGCACAGAGCGAGGCGAGTAGGTCCAGGGTGGAGGGGTTACACATGCAAGAATTTACACGAAAGCATTTATTTACATGCTGCATTTATGTACATATATTTAATAATCTCATCAACTGCTTTATGTATTGATTGTCATGAATTGCTGATAGAAAGTTAAATGCACAGTGAGTGTCATCAGCAAACCAGCGCTGATGTGGCATTGTATCTATGCAGAACCAAAGCCTGAGACCTTTTTAGACTATACTTTTGCTGCATTGCAAGAACTTCAGGAAATGCAAACTATACACTTTTTATTATCTGCCTGGTGCAGGCTTGGACAGATAGAAAAAATAAGAATGGTCAGTTATCGTTAAGGATTTATCTTAATTAGGATAAAAGCAAGATCATACTTCGCTCATATTTGTTTAGCCAAAATTAAAGAACAATTAAGACCACTCATTTTCACACATACCTTGTAAAGTGCACAGTCCATTACCGTACATTAGGCTGTTATTTTAGAAAGATCTTACACATCTTAATTGAATGTGCTATAATACTAAAATGTCACGAGAATATGGCCTCAGTCAGCAATAAGACCAAAAATAGCCATGAAACAACGGCAAAGATGCATTGCAGTAAAAAAACTTTCATTTTCTGCTCTTTACTGAAGCACCTTGCCATGCTCTTGTTTGTAAACCTGTCAATCACAGTATTCATTCATTTCACCCCACAAAGCCAAATATACGACTGCCAGATGCCTGTAAAATCCACAGTCATGTGCGTCACTTCCTGCTGGGCATTTTGTGAATTTGAATTTTCATGATATGCAATTCTTGGAAAGGCATATGGGGATGAACCAGCTATGCCTACAGGACACCAGCATTTGAGGACAGATTCCATGATGTAGTGACAGCAGAAAGACTGTGTCGCCCGCTGGGGTGCTGGCGCATTGGGCTCCTCATGTGCCAGGAAACATGGAGCAGCCCTGAAGCCCCACGTCACTGGCTTTTGCACCCTCATGGTTCCCCTTTTCTCAAAGGTTAAAGAGAAAGTTCACCCACAAATTACTGTACCATTACGGTCACACTTTAGATTGTGGTCCAATTCTCACTATTACTATGACTTTTGCCTCAATAAACTCCTAACTACTACTTATTAATAGATAGTAAGGTAGCTGTTAAGTTTAGGAATTAGGTAGGATTAATAGCATTAAGGTATGTATAATATGGTCATGCAGAATAAGGCATTCATATGTGCTTTATAAGTTATAATAAAGAGCCAATATAATATGCAAGCTAGTAGTAATAAGCAACTAGTTAAGAGTAAGAATTGGACCCTTAAGTCATTCCAAACCCACATGAATCTATTTCTTTCCTGGAATAAAAGTCCTAAAGGAACTCTATTATTATACCCTCATGTGCTACAACATCGACACTGTCGTTGAACTTAAATTAATCAACACTGACTGAACTGTCTTGAGCTGAATGATGGCACTATCTTCCTTAGAGCTTCTTTATACACTCTCAGAACAAAAGATAGGAGAAAATCTGTCTGTGGTACCCATCCAAAAGAACACTTTAGGTAATAATATGTGTACTAATATACACTCTTCAGGGGTAAATATGGTACAAGTATACCTTCTGAACAGTGACAGCTGCTGTACCTTTTTTCTGAGAGTGTAGTTGAACTGAGTTTGCTTCATAGCTAACGGACTTTGCAACAGTTACACGTTTATTGAACTAATTAGAGCTAAATAAACGACACTATTGTCTTTTTAGAGCTGCTTTAGAGCTGGAATTGTATTAGTTTCATAATTTCATCATAAACTTTGCAACATTCATACTATTATTTTCTGTATTGTATTAGTGCTAAATCAATAACTCAATACAAATGTATTAATACTTTTACAACTATAAAAAAGGACCAAAGTGCAGTATATAAAATAGCATAACAATCTAGCTGTACTTACAAGCATAATATAACAACTTAAACCACAACACAAGTCATATCATCCATCACATAAGTAAATGTGACTTGACTCGACAATACGTTTATGTTTTTTTTTGTGTCGTTTTGAAGTTCAGATTGCTGTTCATTATTAATAAATGAAACATTCTGCTGCAATTCTCCTTTTGTTTTACAAAGTCATTTGAAACAACATGATGAGTAAATAATAACAATTTTATTTATTTAGTTATTCCTTTATGCGTTCAAAGAGATATATCAGGGCATTTTCTTCATTTTTCATTCCCTTTTTAGTGTTTGCTGCTCAAATGTCTAGAAGAACAAAGCAATGTCCTTTTCCTCCAGCAGCTGTGGTGTGGCTTACCTTGAGGTAATATCATTAAAAGCGTAAACAAAACATTAGAGAGAGAGAGATATGGAAAGAGAACAAACAAAATCCTGTAACAAAGGCAGACTCGCATTCCTTTCATCCTGTTGGTTCGTTCACACCAGAGCATGCGGTCTATGACTCACAGCAGTATGAGCTGCAGCTCTTATTGGATATCTGAAGCATGAGTGACGGAAGACAGATAACAGACAGAGCCGTCACCCCAGTCGCACGAAGGAGATCACAGCCAAAGCATGAGTATCTAAAGACTCAAATTCAAATATACTATTTGTGCGCTTTTACTTCCCAGCTGTGTGAGGCTATACATTCTTCTAAATCATTTTAGACAAAAGTGTCACTAGCTATGTTTCCATCCAAAGTTGCAAATTTAACTTGTGCGGAAAATTAGAATATTGCATAAAATATTTGCAAATAAAGCACTGTTTCATTTAATTCACTCAATCCAGTGATAAGAAAAATGAAAGAAGCTGCATTAGAAGCCACTGTATATAATAATTTTCTTGGCGTTTTCATCCAGCGTTTTTTATACGATATCCCAAAATGCGCATAAAAATAGGTGGATGGAAACCTAGCTACTGACAGGTGCTTTAGTGTAGATAGCTTCTTTGATTATAATGGGAGTGAATACATTTTGGATGTTGTGGCCAGTGTACACACAATGCAACTGTAGGTTGTTTATGCCTGGCTAGCAAGATTTAACTTTGTGCAACAATGGCACCAATAGCCTTGTGGGTAGCACGCCGACATATAGTGCAGTTGCACCTCCGGCTAGGGTGACCAGATGTCCCGAAAAATTCGGGACAGTCCCGAAATCTGAGCTGTTGTCCCGAATCCCGAATCCGGCCCTAATTGTCCCGAAAATTATACTTATACAAAATCTTGAATAGAACTTGTATGATAAAACATTAAAAACTGTCCGTGGAGGTTGAGTTTCTTTTTATCTTAGAAAAAAAGAAACAAAAACAGATGCCGCAGCCAAAAGCAGCCAGTGTATTATGATATATGAGCCAGCCCCCGCCGGCCGGCGGCTCATTGGCTGCGGGCTGCGGCATCTTTTTTTTTGTTATCTTTTATTTCTAAGATACCGAAGGCGCGAATTTAGATATGCATAATGCATCACTTCAATCTTTAGATGCTAATAAAACAATTTCAACTCAAATTAATGTTTCATTATGTTTAATTATTTGACAAGTAATTTTATATCGTTTGACCAGCAGGCGTCACCAGCGCGCGCGGTGTTTACAATTTTTTTTTGAACACTTACCCCCCCCCCCCCGTCCCCCCCCCCCCCCCCCCCCCGTCCCCCCCCCCCCCCCCCCCCCCCTGGTCACCCTACCTCCGGCAGCTCCACCCCATGCTTTCCTATCTCATCTGCACTGTCCTATCTAATAAAGCCACATAAAAAAAAAAAAAAATAACTTACAAAACAAATGTATAATATAGAACTTATGTGTATATAGAAACATGCAACCATCTTTAGAAGTTTGTGTTTGAACTCTACAATAAGTAAATCCACTTCACCAGCTAATTACTCTTCGACAGCGATGCCATAATTAGCTGGTGAAGTGGATTTACTTATTGTAGAGTTAATGGCAGTTATCAGGAGCATTGTAAATGTTTGAAGTAGATGTCATAACAAATGTCAAAAGACCGGGGAGATTTTAAAAGTGTGGTTCATGCAAATATAAACCGGAAGACATGGGTGCTGCAAATGGGCGGGGCTACATAAGGTCAATAGAATTCAACTGATGTAAGGTCAGACCGACACTATATCTTTGCATGCATTGGCTATTTTATAGTCGCTTCAATTTGTGGCTTTTCTGAATAATTTGTATTTACTGTTTTTTTTTTTACTTTTATTTTAGCACTGATACTAAACGTATGATTCATCTCTTGTAAATAATCTTACATTTTGGTTTGCATCCATGAAGTAAAAAAATAAGTCAAATAACAAATGTCGCTTTAATTTTTAAAGTGTTTAAGTCACTAACAAGATTATCATTCATTCGTTTGGAAAAATTCCATATACCGTTCAGAAGTTTGGGATAAGATTAAAGGTCCCATGACATGGGGTAATTTTATTATTTTTTTAAGGTTTCCTGGGTTGCCCTTATAATGTTAGTATAGTTTTTAGTTTAAAAAATAGTCATAATTTAGAAATAAAAGGCATTTTTCCTAGCCTGATTTTAGCCTCTGATTTGAACGCCCTGTTTGAAGGGGCGTGTCTGCTGTGAGATTCAGTGTAACCGGACACTGCTGTGATTGGCTGACATCGTGCCAATCGTGAGAAGTTTTTAAAGTATTTAGATCTATTCCCATCACATAAAATGTTGCCGTGATGAGCATTGAGCAAGCAGATGACAGTCTGTTTGCGAGAATGAAGATCTTATCATTGCAAAGTTTCTGCACTCTCTCTGCTTTCACCAATGCAAACACGATGATGTAAATACAGTAAGACCTTCATTGTGCAGTGTAACGTGGGTCATTGATTTTATAACGAGTTTGGCAAGTGTCCAGATAAACTCCCACTGTGTGGAAAGATTGTTCTTTGATCACTTTCTGTATACCATTTATTCACAATTTAAATACGATTATTTTCATCTTACTAAAAGAAACGATGTGAAGTTGATATTTTAGTCACTGGCTTGACGTAGTGATGCATAACATTAAACAGTATTGAACGATTTTGAGAGAAAGATTACCTGTCTGAACTTGAACAATTACACATCAGAAATCGTTGCTTGGTAGCTCGATCGATTTACTTTCAGACGTTCACCGAGTATGACCCAAGTTGAGGAAACAGTCGTCGGTTAAATGTTTGCCGCAGACATGCAAAACTTTGGGGAATTGTGTCGGCGCAATTCCAGAGAAAATTAAATTAATCCACTGGTTCTTCTGGGGCTTGGATGAAGGAACTACAAAAAAAGGCTTCGGTGTTCATTTGTACATCCAATTATTGAGCAATTATTATGCTTCGCTCGCTCAAAAGCCATGATATCTCTCGTGGACAAACTAAAATTGCGCGCACGCGTTCCTACTTCCTAGCTCATTTTCTCATGGGCGGGAAATATTATCTCGGCGGGCAAAGCAGAGAAAGGGGAGGTAACATTTCTCCTTATAACATCATAAGGAGGAGATTCAAGATCAGCCCACTTGAGCTTCCATTTTCTCAGAGAAGAGAAAGGCAGAGAAAGATAGCAAAAGCTCGATTTACACCGAATGAAATTTCTAGAAACTTGGGGACCATATACAGGCTAGGGGAACTCATATTAATGTTAAAAAACCTCAGAAAGTGAAAATTTCATGTCATGGGACCTTTAATGTTTTATTATAAGTAAAAGAAGCGTCTCGGGTTACGACTGTAATCCTTGTTCCCTGAGAAGGGAACGCCCTTAGCGTAACGCATCTGAAGTACGAATAAAACTAATCCAATCCTGATTGGTGTTGCGCCATGACGTAACATGTGACGGCATACACGGAAGCTAAAAAAGGATGCCGGCACAAAACAGAGTTAGCTTCTGCGATTAAGCAAGTCGCTACCAGGCAGGGGAAGGCGTGGCGGAGGGACGCAGTGTCTCGTTCCCTTCTCAGGGAACAAGGATTACAGTCTTAACCCGAGACGTTCCCTTTCGAGGGAACTCAAACTGCGTCGACTACCGGCACTTTGGGGAATGCGTACCTACCCACTATGCCACAACGAGCCCTGCCTGTCCCAGTGTGAAGCTGCGCACAGGCAGACTTAGGACGAAAGCACTAGAGTGCCTGGCGTAGAAGGAATGTCCAGGCTATAGAATCTGATAAATGTATGAGGGGTGGCCCATCTTGCTGCATCGCACACTTCTTGGATCGAGAAGCTTCTGTACCTGACGCACAGCACGAGGACTCAACTTTTTTGATTGACCATTGTGAGGCCTGTTCCAAGTGGAACCCGTCTTGGAAAACCCCTGTATGACCCTGGCCTGTACCGTAACTCAGTTTCAGGGTGTTACCAATCTTCTTTGTGGAGAGCAACAATTCTAAAGGCCCTTTCACACCGGACCCTTCATCACCATCCAGTGAAGACGAGCTTAGCATTTTCTTTAAAAGACAGAAAAGAAGGTTTTGGGTGCACCCAATCTTAAAGAACAGAGAGTCTGAAGGGGAGTAGCTATGCTAATCTTGTACAGGAGCTCAAACTTTATCATGGCCAGTTCCGCACTTACTTTCGGATGTCTGTGGGACAATTTGAGGAGCTCCTTCAGACAGTGGCACCGCATCTGACGAGACAAATCGCAAATTTCAGGGAGCAGCGTCTGGCAGTCTGCTTAAGGTGAGCTGTCCTTAAATCATCAGGGGCTACGTTTACATGCAATCAAATAAACAATCCAGTGTATGTGATTGGCTGAAGCCTTTTCTGTCGCTGCAAAAGTAAAAAAAAATCGACATTGAAGCGGAAAAAATAAAAGTATTTTTTTTTCGCCGCAGCACATTCATGTGGAAGCACTCATTACACAAAAAACTGATCAAAAAATAAAACCATCGCACAAATTATTTGTGCATCAAATTCGCATCCAGTGTGAAAAGCCCTTTATTCTCAAATCCTTAGAGAGTTCTTTGCCATGAGGTGCCATATTGATGTCCAGTCGTCAGCAATGAGAGAATTTCACAAATTGGAACTGCTCTAATACAAGATACTCAAATTTGAATGGTCCTGTCAAGCAGACAAAAACACGAACATGGTGAATAGGACATGTGGCTTTGCATGGTTAAACGACGTACTGCTGTTATCACTTAGGGTGTACTCACTTTTGATATCAGCAATTTTGACAGTAAATATATAGGCTACTGCTATACAAGCAGCACACTGACCATTCTAAAATATATCCAAGTTTTATTTCTATAGTATTGTCCCTTGAGAAGATATACTAAAATGTTTGCTGAAATGTGAGGGGTGTACTCACTTTTGTGAGATACTGTACCATTCTAAAATCACTTACACCATGATAGATGTTGGTTATACTGCCCCTAGGGGACAACATTTGTAAACAAATCTAAATTTATTACAAGGAGGATATCAGAGAATATGATAGAAGACTTGAAGATGGACTTTCTTTGGGATCGGTAGACATTGGCGAATAACATTTACATTTTCTACAGAAAATATGACATACAATAGATGTAATATAGCCTATAAAATAGAAAGCACAGAAAACATGCTTGATGAGCAAGAAAATGTTCACCACAGAACTCTGTGTCACCTCTCAAAGCTCTTGACACACTGGCTCACATTTTCAGCTTATATTTATGTTATCCAGCTTACACACACACACACACACACACACACACGTTATAGTATCTACATCTTAGTTAGTAAAGTAACTTCCAGCTGAAGCAGGGACAGACTATTTTATAAGTCAAAAGGACATTGTCAGAAACCACAAAGAAAGCTCTTCAGCATTATATGATAGCATTAGTTTTAAAATAGATGTTGCTTAATATGCAAGCTCGGATTGCACACTCAAGAAGAAAAGATCAGATCTATAATTTGCACTGGCAACCTGCAGGATTTACAGTCTTTTATTTTAAAATGTCTTTTCATTACATCTATAACAACATATCTCATAACTGTGACATGGGGGGTTTGCATATGATTAGTGTGAAAAATAATGAATGCAGATCAGGAGATGTACCAAAGATGCGTGCTTTTGGATCGTCATGCCTGTTGCCATGGAGCAGTGTTGAGAAACTAGAGTACATGGTCAGAAGAGCAGCCTGTCTTAGACCAAAAAAAAGAAAGAAAGAAAGAAAGAAAGAAAGAAAGAAAGAAAGAAAGAAAGAAAGAAAGAAAGAAAGAAAGAAAGAAGAAAAGAAAAGAAAAGAAAAGAAAAGAAAAGAAAAGAAAAGAAAAGAAAAGAAAAGGCACATAATTATAAATCCTTCTGAGATGGAGCAATTATGTTGATTAGGCAAAAATATGGTATTTAAAGGAGGCCTCATGGGTTTTGACACCAAGCGCATTAAGAATAATTAGGGATAATCATATTGCTGCTATATCTGAACTCCGCTTTTAGCTCACAGGGATGGGTCATGGTGGTCATTTTCGTAAAACAACCGAATAACATCCTAATTATCCTTTAACCTACATCCTCACAAGCTGCGGTTTTGCGTACACACATTGCATACACTCACATATTAAGTCTATTTTAGGTCTGTTGTTATTTCTTGCATTGAGTCTCTGCAGGAGAGTCAGTGGCTCACGTATTGCATGGTACAGCAAATCATTTGCTCCATAAACTTCCCCCTGCGCACCAGCACCGTATCTATCATTCACCGCTGACGGGTGTCACAGCTGCGAGAGAATCCCTGTTCACCATAGATAAAGCACAGCGGGCACAGGACAAATATATCTTCCTTATAGAAAGCCCAATGCACCTGCCATCCAGAGGTGTAAAGTATTAAACAATACAGCCAAACCCAGAAAAAAAACAAAGCATATTTCAGAAGAATGGACTGTTGAACAAAGCATACGGGATGAACCCTGCTGTAAATTCTATATGGAGATGATACATGATGATACATGAGTGTTTACTCATGAATTTTTTTTATTTTTTCAAAGTATATTTTTGGTGAATCACAGCTTTGGAGGAGGTGAGAATTCAGTGAATACTTAAAATGTCAGTGTGTTCCTCATAAAAAAAGTATTGTTTGACTGATCACTTGCAATATAGTGAACGCATCATAGACTATTTGATGGTGTTTGTTTGTGTTTTTTGGAGCTTGACTGTGTCCTTGTAAAACTTCTTCAAAAGTAGTCCTTCTGTTCTCCTTTTGTGTTCCACAAAAGAAGGAAAAAATAGCATTAGGGTGAGTAAATAATGACAGAACTTTCATTTTTAGGTGACCTCTCCCTTTAACAAATAGAGCTACTCTCATGCATTTTATATATGATATATTGTTGCGTGCTGTTTTCTTTCACAAATGAGCAGAAAAGGCCAAACCCTTACTCAGCACAATGACACGAAAAGGGAGGAACTGGATTAAGAAGTCAAAGAATGTTCAATTGTAAGTGCATTATTGCTCACACGTTTGCTCAGGGACGAGTCTAAATTACTTTGTGGTAATCGACAGTGTGCCACACATGCTGTCAATACAGCTTCAGTTATATTGAACCTGGGTAATTCCTTTAAATATAAATTAAAGTGCTACAAATCCAGATACTGAATAGACTATTATAAGCCTAACATAATAATAAAAAAACACTGACTTTGCTATCCCTTCCATAATATATTGCTTAAAAAAAAAAAAAAAAAAAAAAACGCTGATCATAAATCATACCAATGTTCAGTACGCTCAACCAATCAGAATTCCGGAACTTAGTGTTTGATAATGTTTATATATAGTGATGGGATACAGTTAGTGTACAGTTGAATATTAAGCATCTGCTAAATTTAAATATAAGTCAATGCATGCCTTACTATTAAGCTGCCCTGCCTGCTTAATAGCACAATGTGAAAGTTTATGGAAATATATCATAGATGGTATACGCATAAGAAAGCAAGTCTTACAGGACTGTAACAAATATCTGACCCAAACCAAACAAAACACCCACACTGGACACACTTCTAATAAATTTCAGTTTAAAAGCAAAAGACAAGGCTGCACAAAAAGGAGTGTTTGAGTTAAAGTAGTGTGTTGTACATAACACTGTGCATGTAGTGTTGTTGGTATAGTGCACTCTGTGGGCATTATGAATCAAGGTGGCAGAGGTTGAACATGTCAGCATGGTTCTATTATTTCAATTAGTTTCAAATGGTCATAAAACAGACTTTATAGCACTCTATAGTCTACATCTGTGATAAATGGTAATGCTCACTTCTTGCTCATTTCAATCAACGGCGGATGTGACATATTCTGGATCTTGTTAACATGAACATGTTCTCAAGATTCTGCAGTAACATGACACTGACAGGCAGCTCTTATCTGCGGATGCGCTTATAAGAGTCTTAATGGATAAAGATCAATGTAATTTAAACTTTGACAATATCAGGTTTCTTAACCGCTCAGAGTGTACTACTTCAACTTCAGTTTAACGCAAAGTCCGGCACTCTGACACACTGGCCGGACACTAGTTTAAAGAAAAACATTTGAAGAAGATGCAAATGATACAATGAGAAGTGAAAAGTTTGATCTGAAAAAGATCTGAAAACCTTGTTTTCTCTTGCAGTGGGTAAGTATATCAAACACCAAGTTCAAAAGAGTTGTAAATAAGGATATTTTAACTAAATTCAACAAAGATTTTAACTGAAAAGTTAACTGTGTTTGTTTGCCAAATCATTAGTTTGATATCTCCATTGTATGCTTTTTCGTTATTTTTGTGTCACATATTAAATTGAGCTATACAGTTAATACGAATATGTTAATTGTGGAAGATGCCCTTTATTTTTACTTTGTTTAAAAATATATTCTTCTCCAATCAGAGTCGAGAAAGAGTAGATTCCCATGGTGGCAACTTAGTGTGACAACATGCCCCGCAGTCAATGTGCATTCAACGATCTGTATCTCGTTTTTCCTGTGTATGGCGAAAGTGTTAAATAGCTTTTTGTATCCAAGACTCTGAGGTATGTGTAAAATACACGTTTTCCACATCAATCCAACCCTGAGGAATATTTGCTGGAGTAAAAAGTGTGAGAACTAGTCCCATTCGTCTATGTCTGTAAGCATCACTGTGAGGATCTCTTGCACTGAGTAGCTAAACTCTAACCGGCATCACCATCATCATTATACTAGTGTGTATCTGAGCATACCTTGAGCTAGATCTGATATGATCTACTGGAATCCGGCAGTCCAGATCCGTGACTGTGGTCATCAGCTGGAGTTAGAGAGAGATCGCACCTGTATCCAGCAAACTTCTTCTATTATCTCTCACGGCTCGGTTCGGAGCTCAAGCGGAGATACAGTTTCCACAGAACACTTTGGCGAAAATGTTGTAGAACCAATCCCGACAGTGTTCTATCATAATATGTGGTCCTCGCCGTTAATAAACCGTGAGGTCGTAAGTGATGGTCGGAGAACGCAGAGAGGAGCGCGCGGCGACGCCATCAAACTGCGCGTAAAGCGAGAGCGAATAGATATAAGAGCGCGGGCACACACGTCAGTAATCCAGAGATACTACTTGCAGAGATATGGATTACACTGCAAACACACACACACACACACACGCGCGCTCGCTGGTATCATTCTCACAGCTCATTTGCTATATACTGGGCTCCCCTGTTGAGAAGAAACTGTAACTAGATACTTTTGTCGTTTCTTTGGTGTTGTAAATCTGTTGCGTAACGGGACCATGGTACAGTGATGGTAGCAGATGATATACCAGGTAAAGGCCTATATACCTACTACCATGTTTGTTTTTGTATACCTTGGTACAGCATGGTAAAATAATGCCATAAATCATTTAGGACCATGGTACGGTTCACAATGACCATATTTACAGGCACAATCACTTTTTTTAAAATGAATAATTACAAAATGTTGACATGTTACACTGCTATATCTGGATTTGTTTTTGCTGCATTTTTTTATTTTATTATATATATATATATATATAAACTAGCTCTCCTTGCTACAAAAATGTGATAGCCTACTTAAATACCTGTAATATCTAATATCACCCAGAATTATCTTTGTTTGGACATGTACAGATAAATGAACATTTGCCAGATGTTGTGTTGAGATATCTAAAAAGTTCAATATTAGTTTATTCATGGCATATACATGACACTTAGTTCTGAAATCAATTACTGCATTTTTGGTCATATTAATACAATCAACGCTTTGTATAATTTTCATTCATTATTGGTTTATTTATAAGATAAGCATTCAATTTGATGTTCTATGTGTTTTCTGAGATTATTTAGATGTTGAAGCTTGACCACCACCATCTTAATATGTCAAGCAAAAACATTTGTATATGATCGTCTCCTGATAGTTAAATGGCAATTGCTCATAAAACCCCTGTTTTACCTGATGCCCCACTTTTACTGAACTCACCCGTATTTATAGACCGTACAGCTATTATAACCTTGTATACACACATTCACAGGTATCTCCCTCTCTAATTCAGACTCCAAATAAGAAGTGTGACTGCTTCTAAATAAAACACATTATACAGGCATAAATGTGTTTCTGTCTTCACAGTTTATTAACTCCATATTGAGACGGCACTGTTTAATCACACAAAATCTGTTCGTGAAAATGTCACGTTTTTCCTGAGCACAAAAGCCTTCGCTGAATCTTAGAAATGAATGTCCTATTATAGTGTCTCAGCAGAAATGACAGCTGCTTTTGTAGAGCATCCAAACATTTCCATCCCATCACAATGCAAGCCAACTCATCCGAGGCGCCTGGTAATCGGTGATGCCGCTGTTCATTTGTCTCAAGTGTCATGTGTAGGACCATATTCTGGCACTGGCAGATGCTCTTCATTGTGTTACTTTTCACATTGAACTCTGTACATTTGCTCTTCCAAACTCATTTTTAATGTCAAACTGCATAAGATTAGATGCAAAATGTGGGGGTGTATATTATTTTATAAGACAGGTTTTGGTTGTCAGGCATTAATATTGAGTTTGAAGTCTATATGTAGGGTATACAATACAGTCATCTGGTCATTATTGCAAAATAATCCATGACGGTGATCAGGACCCTAACGTGAAGCAATTGCAACTCCAATATTGATTTAAGTTGTAAAAAGAAATAAATAAAGTGCCATAAGGCACATGAAACTAGCAGAAAGCAGTTGCTGGGGACAACGATCAGTTATTCAGTTTAGCAGTCGATATACAAATATATTTCACTATTGAAACCTGCTGAAAAAAAGAAAAGAATATTAAAAACAAGGCTCATATGTTGGTTTGCTGATCTCTCTCAGCCTGGTTTATTGATTTTAAAGGAATTGTGGACACTTTTTAGCTAGTTAAACGGGAATCAACTAGCTGTCTTTACTTAACTGGGACAACAATAGTTGCAGGGATGCCATATTTTTTTAGACCAAATCCCGGAAGCTAGTTCCATCATCAACCAATGTATTTTTTTTTTGGGTTAAATGCTTGAAATAATGTCTGTGGTGAACACAAGCTCAATATTTGTTCACGTTTTATTCTACGATATAACATACATTAATAATACCCTCTTGTGTGTTTTTTTTTTTAAAGCTTTACTTGTCTTGTAAAAGGCAGTGGCTAAGTGGGACTACAGCCTTTTCACTACTTTGCTTTCACAGCCTTGTGTTTATAATCACACTCTTGCAAACTATTAGAACTTGAACTTCCAGGGAAAATGTTTTTGTAAGACTGAAAGAGATGTTGGACGCTTAGTGTGGCAAGCATGGCAGGCTGCGAGGGAACAGAGCGAGGCCGTTGATGTGAGTGTTAATGAGCACACACAGGTCTCGAGTCCCACGGAGAACCTCTGAAAGGACAAAAGGAGTACAGTGAAGGACAAGAGAGGACCAGGTCTGGACTATATGTTGGTGTTTAGTTTTAGCTTATGCAGCAGTTGTCCATGAGGGGCTGGTGCTTTACTTTTGATTTGTTGTTTATGTTTATTTCATTATTAAAGTTATGCTTAACGTTCAGCGGTTCCCGCCTCCTCCTTCTCTGAACTTGAACATTGTTACAGTAGTGCTGAAACCCGGGAGGAAAAAGGAGGAACGCCCTGTCAAAGAGCCCTCTCCGGTAGGGTTGTAACTATACCCTCATGTCATGATTCGATACATATCCCGATACTGAACTCACGATACGATATTACTGCGATACTCCAAGACAAAAAAAGATTAACAAAACTGTTGATTAAAATGCTAAATTTGGTGTTACATTGTGGGTGTAAATGAATAGGCTTAGACTTGGTGCTGGTAACCCAATGCCAGCACCATTGGTGACAGTGTGACAGTGGTGACACCATAATAAAAATATTAATTATTCTGGAGCTGAAAATACAGAATTATTTTTGACGAATATGCTCGTCACTGACTAGATATATTTAAAATAATGTAGGCCACTTTTTACTGGTAACATAAGACATTTGGTGGTCCCACTTTATATTAAGTGGCTTTAAGTACTATGTACTGTACTTACATAGAAAAATAAGTACAATGTACTTATTGTGTTCATGTTGTATTGTAAAATACCTTTTCTGCTATTGAGGTGTGATACGGGTAAGGTTAGGGACAGGTGTGCTGGTATGGGTAGGTTTAAGGGTGGGTTAAGGTATAAGGGACAGGTCAACAGTGTAATTACAAATGTAATTACATAAATTAATTACCGCTGTAATTACAAGCAGGTATTTTTAAAATATAAGTACAATGTAAAAACATATATGTACACAATAAGTCCATTGTATCAAATTATTAATTTCAATGTTAGTACATAGTAGTTAAAGCCACTTAATATAAAGTGGGACCGTTTAATGTAGTACTGACACTAAAACTCTGTATGTAAACTTGAATTTTTTTTTTTTGGTGAACTATACACAATATTGTCACTATCCACGATACATAATGTTGCATTTTTGTATTGCGATATATTGTGAAAATGGGAGTCTTGGGAACTGAGCGAGGCCTGTGAGTGTCAATGAGTCACCTGTGCGCCACACAGGTTTAAGTTATGTTTAATGTTTGCCGGTTCCCGCCTCCTTCTTCCCTGAACTTGAACATCGTTACCCTTAGTGATTGTGATGTTGAAGTCATGCGACTGTGGTGTAGTTCATTTATAACCTAGGTTAGCTTTTGACTTCAGCCGATTGTATTTACGCTTCAAAATTCAAAAAAGTTCGTAAAGATTATCACAATGAACAAAATGTGTACAAAACAAATCATAAGCTTTTGTTAGTCACAGACCTTACAGTATTTTCTGCAATAATCCAAAAGCCAATAAGGGAACCAGGGCGATGCTATCTTCCGAGTTGGCCTACAAAATGATGCTTGTAGTCCGAAGGCTTCATGAACTATATCTATTTACATTTTTTCTTTGCGATTTCTTGTGTTTGTGTTAAAAAAGGTGGCAAGGTAACAGGTTAAAGTGTGTAATTTTTGTCCCAATAGGGTCACCTAAAATAATTGGTTTCACTTTATTTTGATGGTCCCTTTAACATATTCTGTTGACTATAAGTAATGTTGCACCTACTAACCTCAGTAGAGTGTTAGTAGAGTACTAGTAGACTGGTAGGGTTAAGGTTAGAATAAGTTGACATGCTGTTGCAAAGACACTTATAGTCAGTAGAATGTCTGTTGGAGGACCAACACAATAAAGAGTTAACAGATTTTAAGCAGACAGTCTGTTACTCTAATGAGAGTTAGTTGACATGTAGTTGCAAAGTTACTTATAGTCAAGAGAGTGTTCAAAAGGGACCATCAAAATAAAGTGTTACCAAATAATCATTATGACAGTTTCCCAAACAATCCATTGAGATGGATACGGTAGAAATTTATAACATACAGTTCAGCTTTAAGCGTAATACTTCTTTGCAAGTATGTCTCCACACGCATGTTAGTTTGCACCCCGAGAAATGTCCTTGGCATTTACTCTCCCTGTGTCTCTGAATCAGCAGGGAAGAGGCCGTGTGTCTCTCACATGCTCGTGCTGCAGGACAGAGTCAGAGGTGGAAGCCAGTCTGTCTGGACAGTGGTTGAAATCCGATGACAGCCGCTGAGAGCAGGTGCTGCCAAACGCCGGCCCGCTGCCGAGACGAGGTCAAACAGGACTCGTTACGCGCTGCTTGTATCCCGCCTAACGTTCCTTAGATCTGATGAGACAAGGATCCAGAAACAGCTCATTAGACTGCAGGAGAGAGATTGAGTTCCAATCCGCTCTCGTTTGGCCCCTAAAACAGAGATCCAGCGTGCTTAATGGACTGAGCGTAATAGCTGCAGGGCTGAAGCACACTTCTGTCAAATGCACATATATTTTCATTTTTAGTAGTTTTAGCAAATTAACTGTGTTGATGGCACTTACACCATGGTGCTTCTGTGGTTCGGCTGTTTGTTTATTTCCTGTAGCTGTTATACATTAGTTTAGATTGCTATTTTCAGTGTTGGGGAAAGTTACTTTTAAAAGTAATGCATATTGCATTACTCCTTAAAAAAGTAACTTATGGAAAGTAATGTGTTAGCATTGCTTTTTCTCATCTAGGCTTGGTCTCATCTACTTGCTTGTTTTTTTTATAACACACACACACACACACACACACACACACACACACACACACACACACACACACACACACACACACACACACACACACACACACGCACACACAAAAGAAATTCAAATGGACCTTTCACATCAGAAGTGAAATGATTAAACGGTTAGTTCACCCAAAAATGAAAATAATGTCATTAATGACTCACCCTCATGTCGTTCTAAGCCCGTAAGACCTCCGTTCATCTTCAGAACACAGTTTAAGATATTTTAGATTTAGTCCGAGAGCTTTCTGTCACTCCATTGAAAATGTATATACAGTATACTGTCCATGTCCATAAAGGTAATAAAAACATCATCACAGTAGTCCATGTGACATCAGTGGGTTAGTTAGAAGTTTTTGAAGCATCGAAAATACTTTTTGGTCCAAAAATAACACAAAATAAGACTTTATTCAGCATTGTATTCTCTCCCGGGTCTGTTGTCAATCTGCGTTCAGGACTCCGCAGTGACGCTGCTGACGGAAGACGCTGATGACGTGTTATCTGGTGCGCCCGAGCTTCGTTTACAGTCTGAGGGAGACGCACGCTATATTCAAGCTATTCTACATTGTTTGCGTGGATATCATTTTTTTAATGGTGCGTAAATGTGCATGTCGTGGATGAGACACTTTTACAGCGTGTGTTTCCCTCAGTCTATAAATGAAGCTCGGGCGCACCAGATAACACGTCATCAGCGTCTTACGCCAGCAGCGTAACTGTGAAGGATTGACAACAGACCCGGGAGAGAATACAATGCTGAATAAAGTCTTATTTTGTGTTATTTTTGGACCAAAAAGTATTTTCGATGCTTCAAAAACTTCTAACTAACCCACTGATGTCACATGGACTACTGTGATGATGTTTTTATTACCTTTCTGGACATGGACAGTATACTGTATATACATTTTCAATGGAGGGACAGAAAGCTCTCGGACTAAATCTAAAATATCTTAAACTGTGTTCCGAAGATGAACGGAGGTCTTACGGGCTTAGAACGACATGAGGGTGAGTCATTAATGACATTATTTTCATTTTTGGGTGAACTAACCCTTTAAGCCTCAGGCTAAAGGAAGTGTAAATTCGCGCCTGTACAGTAGATGGCGCAGCTCAAACAATCCTTTCAGCTGTGCTGTCATTCTGGATTGCAGAAGAAATTGAATAGGAGCATAAGAAAGTTCAACACTCTTACTTCAGAAATAAAAAATAAATAAACACAAATGTGATGCTTATCTAAAGTTATTTTTTCTTATTAGTATGGTTGAATTGGATCATCAAATGTCAGCAGCAAAGACATTGGTTAATAAAGTGAGATTAAATACATAAAGGATATTTGTGTTATAGCCGGTTTTCATAATATGCTGAATTTGCATTTCACTGTTTTTATTTATTTTGAGGAATACTGAATCTGTTTTTTTCACAAGTGAGATAAGTAAATCCCTCCTCATATTAGTCTATAACTACAACGCCGCTGCACCTTCACCTTTAGATTTCTCTAAATTTTTAAAGTAGCCTAATGTGTGACTTAACTAGTTACTTGAAAAAAGTCAAAACTCAATTTAATGCATTACCCACCAATGGTTATTTTTATTTTATTTTTTTTTGATAAAGACTTTGTGTCAGTGTAATTCCGTGTACATCTGTAACTGAAAATTGCACATCCAACAGATTTCAAAGGTTCTTCTAAAAATGTAAATAAATAAATAAACAAAGTAGTTTATCATTTTTGAATGTGTTTAACTTAATTGACAGAAGGTGAACTTCTGTGTTTGTCGAACAGACCTAAAAGAGGATGCCGTTGGTTTACAAATAAACGTGAATTTACTTCAGTGCCTAGTTCTATGTCAGTACGGAGGCTTTTGAAGTGGAGTATACATTGGAGGGTGTGATGGCATTGCATATTAATTACAGACGAACACTTTCATCTGTCTGTAAGTTTAAAATGTGATAGGTTTATGTTAGTAATTCTTGACACATCCAGCCCAAGAGTAAATGTCTTTCATAGTGTGGTCATTGAGAGCTATGATAAATCTTATGCATTAATCTCCAACAGCTGTCTGGGTTTACAGCTCTTGGCAACAAGCATGGAGAATGTCCCACTTCAACAGACACCTGATATAGGAATGAGACCTGTCAATCACCTGTCTGCATGCAAATGACCTGAGCTCTGAGATATGATGCTGTGCTGTGTGTGTGTGTGTGTGTACTGAAGAAGCTTGATATTTTATTCAAGCTTCAGGCCCTCATCAAAACGTTTCATTAAGTTTTCTTCCCTCACACTGAGTGGTAAACATGTGGAGAGGAGAGAAATTAACAAGATTTCAACTCACGCTGTGAGTTTCACTGTTAATGCATAAGTCTTCTGATTCCAGATACACCCATTAAGCGTGAAACATTAATTTTCAGTCAAAGGCATGTCTTGTCTATTAACTGTTTCAGTGACCCTATAACCAGGGGTTTGAATCAACATAACATCAAGTAAATATATTTCATTTGTCATATGCACAACTTACATTAGGCATGCTGGGCATTAACATGATTATAATTTTATATATGTATTTAAATAAATTGCATTTGACAGCCAGAGATCACTATTCATTTTTTTTTTTTTTTTTGGAAAAAAGTTATTTTGTTTGATAAGAACTTTCTATTGTGTTCCAAGTAAAAAATAAATAATAATAATAATAGCAATTTGTAAACAACGACGTATCCCCTGCAGAGGAGTCTAAAGCTCAACTTTACCCTCAGGAGTATCTCAGAAGATCAGTGGTAAAGTTTTTAAGTTTTTAATGTTATTTTGTATTTATCCCTTCAATAATTGTTATATTAACACTAACATGCATTGCAAATATTAGTACTTTACTGGATTTCTGCAATGCTGGTCATTAAGCACTGGTGTATTCTGCCATCTAGTGGAAAGATCAAGATAATGCAGATTACAGCTAAATATATTAGTCTAGATTAAAAAAAAAGTCTAAATATATTATGTAGTTTTGCTACAAGTAATTTTCTCTGGTTTATAGATGTTAAGATATATTTTACTGGATACTATATTTATTTGTACAGTGCAATGACAGTCTATTTAGGAGGGACTTCAAACCAGCTAAAATGAGAAACAAGGGATGAGACTCACACATCTTTGCATTTCCCTCTCTTTTCCTCTTTTCCTGACTTAAAGTCAGCATGAAACGGAAGTTGCGATAGTCTTTTCTTCCCTATTGTGACGTATATCAACCGAGTAGTGAAAATGTTGGTCTTGAATTGATTTTGTCCAATGGGAATTAATTGGATGGTTGTGGTTTGCTTTTGATGCAATCTCATGTGAGTGACAGGTTGTCATGCCCACGCCCCAAAACACACATCATCAATCAAAGAGATGTCATGGCAAGAGGGAGGGAAAGTTAAAGATTACGATTTGCTGCCAGATGGTGTAGTTACATAATCTACCAACAGGGGCTAACAGGTTCACACTAACCAGAGAAATCTTGGAACCCTTGCTTATGCTAAAAAGACAAATTTGCAGTTAACTTTTCTATTCGCTGGAGGGAACTAGAGAGCTTTGCACAAAATTCAGCTCATTGACACATGCAAAAAATCCTGAGACAGAACAGCAGTCTGGCGTTTCACTGGGTTCTATCATTAATAATTTTCTGATCTGCTAAAGTCAGTCAGATATTTCCACCCTTCATGAAAAAGACTTCAACCAAAAATCCCAACTCAAATCCCACCCAATTATTAAAAATGCAGTGTGTACGTGAGCCAGGGTTTGCTCATAAACATCCCTTGAAGAATCTAGCAGACGACTTAACCTACTACGAAACATTATTAAAACACAGCATATTTGCTATTCAGAAATTTTAGGAACAAGTAATTATGTTTCAAGTTTTGTCGTTGCCTAATGAGATGCTTGATAGGCTGATTTGAATGTTTCACAAAGGAAGTAGTGCTTGCTGCTGTCCTGACATAAGGTTAACATTGTTGCCTAAGATCTTCCATGGCCGGATAGACTCCAGTTTCTAACCGTTAGAGTCTGCTGGATGATGAAGTAATGAGCCGATATATCTGGAAGCAGTGGCACAGAGCTCAGAATGGACCTGTGGAACAGTAAAAGGTGAAGTGAAAGTATATTTTTACAGATATTTTATGGTCCTCTTGAGTGCATAATTTGACTGCTGTCTTTTCTATTTCAGCAATTCTTCTATTATGTTTTTTTTATTCTCTAACTCTTTGCTGCATTGTTTCTGGGAACATTTCAGACATCCCCAATGATCAAGAGGACTTTTTATAAAAACCAGTTTAAAAAATAATAATAATAGGGACAAAAACATGCAGTTCGTCACCCCTGGCTTTCCGTCCACTTGACCAAATGGTTCATTTTACAAATCATAAATTGTTATTCTGTGGTTGGAGAGAGACACAGACATTTATGTGGGTTCTTTATAGTGTTGCGTATATTGTTGCTCACGCTAGCTTAGCCATGTTGGCATGGATGTTTGAACGTGGCCTTAACACCTCTATGTTTGGCAGCGACTCTAATTGCATTAGTGGTTAGGGGAAGTGGATTCCCTGGGGTTGATGTTTGGGTCAACAGCTCTATGGTTAGAGGTGAAGGCCTTGAATGCTTCAGCAGGATGCTGCTCAGTTTGCTTGGTAAAACCATTAAACTCGATTAGCGCTGAGTGCTAAGAGCGTTATCCTCCTAATGCAATAGCCATCATTTTCAGAGAACATTTTACAGAGATTTCCTTGCATGGAGATGATCGAAAATGTTGAGAAATCTGTGTTTTCTCTCTGGTAATGCAAGTTGAATTACGTATGTGCTTTTAATAATGTTAGATGATGGTGCATCCAGAAACAATTATTGTTGGCTTAGCATTAACACTGCAAATCTGTGTCAATGTTTTTTAATGATGGAGTGTTAAAGGTGCAGTCTATAAGAACGAATAGTGGTCAAAAAAGGTACTGCAATCAAATTCAAAATCCGATATCTGATAGATCGTCGTTTCTCCCGCCCCTTCCTCCTCAGACTGGACAGCGCTCACACGGGTTGCCAGTTTGAGCACCAGCAACATAAACGAGCGCCATGGACAATGGAAATTGGTAAATTGGCAACGTGCAGAATCACAGACCAAAACAAATTCAAACATTCCAGCCTGGAAACGCACATTTCAAAACTAAAGTAACTGGCTGTCGAAGTGTTTTTCAGAGAAACGAGTATGTGAACTTAGCATATTCCCTCAATATATGCAAATATATTATGGTATTTGTATGCTTTCGTAGAGGGAAAAAGTTACATTCAGCACCTTTACTGGAAATATCAGAACTTTTAACATATCTTTGTTAAAAGGCAGATTTTATTCATTTATTATTTATTTATTTTTGGTGATTATTTATTTTTAATGATTAACTGCTGTGTGTGTGTGTCTATGCCAACCCAGTAATCATCCACTAGAATGAGCCCATGTTAAAGGTGCTATTTGTAACTTTTTTTTGTTCAAAATTAAACAAATGAGTCAACACACCATCAATCCTTTTTCCAAACCGTTTTTTTTTATCTTAACAAAATTCACTATGGGCCTGTTATAAGTGTTTATATTTCAGACAGAGCGGGATGCTTTTCATGTGTAATTGGGTTCTTGCGTTACTTAACTGTGCATGTCTTGTCATATCCATACATTGGAAAAAAGTTGACGCATGTATGGTGTGGGAAAGACGTGGGTTAGTTGACACTATGAGCCAGAAAGGTTCACAAGGAGCACTAAATCTCCAACCTCGGGGTAAGCACCTGTTTAAAGAAAAAACAGAGTAGGGTCTGCTGGCGAATAGAGAACGTGACAGAGCTCGTAATAAAACAAGAATCAACATTGGCTTGGCTTTTTGGAGATGGCGAGAACTGAGGGATTTAAAATGTTGTTAAAGCGACACAGAGATTACTTTTTTTATTACTCAACATGTGATTAATGTATGTTATTGAACAGATGAATGACATATAGCTCACTAACAGCGTTCATTGTAACGCATTATCTATTGCGAAGGGTCATTTCATTATGTTTGTTGTAGCGCTGTTCTGGAATTGATTTTCAAGAAAGTATTGTGTCTATTAATGGGTATAGCTATACAATTGCAAGCAATATAAATAATAGTAAGCAAAATTTGCAAGCAATTTAAATCACATCATTTTCATTATGGACAAAAATACCACTTTAGGACAAAAGAAAATAAAAAAGCGAGAGTATAACAGTCAGCTCTGCACCTGCTCAGTTCTGTTTGTCCTTTTTACAGCTCAATGAGTTTGACACCTTCAGTACTCTTTGATTTCTCCTGCCTGTGCTGTCAGCAGTCTCATTAGAGCTGTGTACATATGGCACGCTCTCCATCCTCGACAACAATAGAGCTCTTTCTGTGAGGGATTTTTGTGTTTTTATAGCAGTAAATGTGTTGGCCTTCTATTCCACCGTACAGAGGGGTTTCTTCCCCCGTTTCAATCATCACTGTCCCTGCTCTGAGGATAAGACCATCATTAGGTTGAACGAGTCAAATAATTATTCCAGTAAGGTGGCAAAGTGTCTCAATGCTGTCCTTACATGCTTGATCTATTTTCTGGGGCCTCATGGTTCTTTAAGCCCTAGCTGGAGTCAACGGCCCTCTGAAGCCACATAAAAGCAATAGGATTTGGACCTCGGTGCTGCAGCGGGCAGGCAAAGTATGATTTTGATTTTTTCCAATGAGCCCCAAGTCCATTATAAAGCACAGCCTCTTGTGTTAATGGCCTTGATAAGCCTGGACTTTGGACTCACACCCTTTTAAAAGAGTCCATTTGTTCCTGCTTAGTTGACCCAGGTTATCCTTAGGCCTTGAGCGAATTATAATGTTGAACTCAGATCTCTTCTTGTTGTGCACAATCCATAACCAGACCTTCATGAAGACCACAATCTGAATGTAGTATTGCTGACATAAAATGAAAGCACAATCAAGTGCTTAAGAATTAAGTTTGAATATATGCGCCTGCATTTTCATGTTAAGTTCCCTGCTTTCTGTTTACCGACTGTTGAGGCTAAACTGCCTGTCTTTCATTAGCAGGCCTCGCACAGTTTTCCTCTTCTGGATTTGGTTTAACCCGATACGTTTAGTTGTTTAGACCACCACACAAAGCAACTTTCTTCACAATTCAGGCTGTTTGTGCCCAGTTGCGGTGGAACACGTTGAACGTGATGGAACTTTAAAGCAGACAAGTTCAGCAAACATGTGAGTTTTACATCCACAACCCTAAAAATAAAGCCAACAGTAAAAACAGGAAGTCATGCGGACAGGGGTCCACAAAACCATTAATTCTCTCTTTCTGGAAAAAAAGTGAGGGTAGAATAGACAAGATAAACAACTCAAGCGCCATGAAAATACCAGAACGTCAAATGACAAAATTCACTCTTAACATCCATCTTTCTCGTGATTATTGGGAGTTGTTCGTTTGGAGCTCATTTTTTAGCACTTGTTTCACTGAGAATTTTTTTCCTTGTGTTGCATGTCTTTCTAATGACCCAGCAGTAAATCTTGCTCTGGTTTCCATGTTTGAATTGGCTCTTTGGGGGTCATATGTAAGCTAATGATTAATGGCATTCAATAAAGTGGATGAAAGGAAAGTGTCTGGGTTTCCTCGCCCTCTCTTTGGGGGCTTTAAGTCACAAGTGTTTTTCTATATTTCCATGATTCAGCCATTCCTTGACATTAGAGAAAGCAGTCGTCTTTCGTGAACTACGAAAAGAAAGTAGGCTAAGTGATAAGGACAGAAATATAAAAAAAAGTTTCAAGTCGTCGAATATTTATCATATCAAACAGTATAATTTTATTTCTTACAACAATGTTGATATGTTATAGGTGTACATTTTTTGCGTATATTTTTAATATATAGAAAAATAAAATGTCACTTAGCAAATAAAATGTATTATAATACACAGTTTGAGCTTCTAAGGTTTCTGAAGATTAAGCACTTGTTTTCACCCACCTATTAATTTATCAATTTAACAATATATAAATATAAACCAGGTGTGTATGACAACCCTGTTAAGTCAGAGTAATATTTTAGATCAGTACTCAGCTCTTACATGACAGTCTGGTAGAATACAATGACTTGCAGCATTCATCTCTCAGAAGCACAGAACTGGTGTTTTGTATTTCCTCTGCCTGTGGGTTTGTTCTGTGTCTCACGCTGTGCTGTGAATTAGCCTCTGGGCAGTCGCTGCACTCTTCTCTGAAGCACTGAGCATGCTGGGTCAATACAGCGGGCAGGTAATGACTTTCCCAGCTGGACCCAAAGGTGTGAGTGGAGAGGATGGGTTGAAAGTAGCCGCAGACACTGAACCCACCACATAGTGAGTTATTGTTGATTTGTTGACTTTATAGATGTTACCATGGAAATGTAAATTGGATGCAATGATCGGTGCCATCCAGTGTGAACGGGAAAAAAATCAAATGAAATCCGTTTTGAGCTACATTCATACGTGACATCGCATTTCTAGGAATCTGTTTTAGTCTGACCGCTGTAATCGGAATTCGCGTGGTTTATGTCAACGCATGGTTTATGGTTTGTTATTTTTGGCGTTTGACTAACACAACGTCATTGCCGTAAACGAATTCATATATTTGAGAAAACTAAAGAGCGCCACGGGACCCACAGATCAGATCCGAACAGTTGAGATACACAGTGTGGACAAGGCCATTTAGAATAATTTACATCAGATTTGATCGGATACACAAATAATAGGATTTGGACTGACAGTGTGAACACAAATTATTGCTCATGCACATGTACAACAGACGTTTGTTATGATTAAATGCCCCGTTTTTTTTAGCTTAGCTTAAAGTCAAAAGCAGTTGGAAATACCTTTGCGGAGAAATGCTACACGAACATCCCGCCGCCGTCCACACTGCTGAGAATGTATTTTAGATGAATAGGAGGCTATGCAAATATATGCTGCAATGTCAATAACATTTTTGCCTCATAATAATAAAAGTAAGGTCCTGGTTTCTAAGTTTTGTTACAAGCTGTTCACACATTGGCAATAAAAAAAGCAATTAATAGATTATTAATCTTTATTAGCCCCTCTAAAAGCAGAAAATAAAATGCACGTCTAGAGAAGAATGCTCTCCATCCTGATGAATTGCTCACACACACACACACACACACACACACACACACACACACACACACACACACACACACACACACACACACACACACACACACACACACACTTCCATTTGAAACTGTATCGCTCCAATAGTAGTTGAACATTCCACAACAGTCCTGGAAGAAAGGGCCACCTGGTTTCTTTCTTGTTTTTAAATAGGTATCAGTGATATTATGGCTGTGCAAGTAGTGACTTGAAATGAAGCAAAAGTGATGTGGATGAATACAGATTGCAAAACTGGCCCGGAATTTTGTCAAGCCCCAAGAGATGCTTCTGAGCATCTAAAGCAGCATGAAACAGCAGCAAAAATGCGCTTTTACATTTTAGTTAATTGCATTTTGGGACACAGTATTCCGTGCAGTGTGCTTTGTTGTAGACTAGACAATTTGGATAGATTGGGACTAAACTCTCAGATAGAGTCCTCGCTGAGAAAAAAATAATCAAGCCAAAACCTCACTGATAGCATACCCTGTAAATAGTAAAGTTGAATGGTCATAAGTCATTCTTATGAAAGCAGAGCATTTCAAAAGATCAGAATCCAGAATCTCCCTTTTCCCCATATAATGTTGCTTATAAATGATACAAAGATTACTTAATCCCAAAAAAAAATATCAAGGCAGTGTCTGCGGCCAGTAGAGGACAGTCACGTTTAGGGTAAAATTCAGTGGACATCATCCCTGCGGCCTACAGGCATGTTTAAGGATGGAATTGATAGCATTGTTTATTTGCACACATTGTTTTTGCAAACTCAAGGAATTATGCAAATCCAGTAATGGCACGAACTAGGGCTGGTATTTGCTCGGGGTATTTCCCCAGCTTGCAGTTCTGAGTGCTAGGTGGAGGAAGATGCTGGGGAGTAACTGATTTATAACTGATGCCAGTTTCACAGACAAGGCTTAAGCCTAGCCCCAAGTGTTTCGGTGCCATTGTTGTGTCTCAAGATGCACACCAGTAATGTTTTTTTCCCTCTAATGCATGTTTCTAAAAGCTACTTAAATGTCCTAATTGAACTAAGGTCTAATCCTGGCTTAATCTAAACCCTGTCTTTGAAACCAGGGGCCAGTTGCATAAACTTAGCCACTATGTTAAGACTGTGTCTTAAGAACTAATTTAACCAACTAAATTAGTCAAGAGGTAATCAGTGTTACTTTCTGATTCAAATTAGACCAATATACCTTTTTATGTAACTGACTTTAAAAAGTTAGCACCAGTCTGGAAGAAAAAAAATAGATAACTTTTAAGACTAGTCTAAGCGGTTTATGCAACTGGCCCCATGACTTGTTGTATAGTGTATATACACACTACCTTTCAAACTTTTGCGGTCAGTACTTTTTTTTGTGAAAGAACCTAATACTTTTATTCAGAAATTATGCATTAAATTAATCAAAAGCGACAGTAAACGAATCCTGATTTTTTTTTACCACGGTTTCCACTAAAAAAATAAGCTGCACAACTGTTTACGATATTGATGATAATAATAATCGTATTATTATATTTTTATATTTTTAATGTTTCTTGAGCACCAAATCCGCATATTAGAATGCTTTCTGAAAGATGTGACACTGTTGACTGAGTAATGATGATGTAAATTCAGCTTTTCCATAGCAGGAATAAATAATGGATGCACCGAAATTGGCCAAAGCCGAAACTGAATATAATTAAACACTTGGCCGAAGGCCTAATACCGAACGCGTATTTTTGATTTTTTTCCCCATTTAAAAAAATAAAAATAATCACCATTGCATTCAAAAGTGCTTTTTAATGTAAAAAATATTGATTTAATATTGAACATTTAAAAATATGTATTTAACACTGAATATGTGTTTAACATTCCAGCAGGCATTGTTCCAACAAAGCACAATATAAATTAAAATAAATAAATTGTTAAACTACACATATTTTTATTTGGCCATCTTTGAGCCTATATTAGGCCTATAACTGACTGCTGAAAGAATGTAACATACTTTATATGCCTACAGCAAAAAAGTGTTAGTGAGACAATCATCGACATTGTTTTTCACCTACTAACAACCTCTGGAGGGAAGTGTTCTGCGTTGTCATCTGTAGTTCTCCTCAAGGCATAATTGGCACAGCTTGGCGATGATGCACCTTCATGCGGTATTCCTGCAAAGCCCGTGCAGTGTCACCACCTGGCCACCAGAGGAAGCGGAGAAAGTTAACGTGCTTATTTGAGACATGAACCTGGTGAAACATATATTGGATATCAGCCACTATTGCAATAGGGTCCTGCCTAAATCGGACTAAAACTCCAATGAGGCTGTTGGTGAGATCGGGGCCTTGCAAAAGTTGACTATTGAGCGATGTTCCTTTGTATGAGGCTGCACAGTCAAAAACAACTCTTAGCTTGCCCTTCTGAGGATGATACACCCCGTGGTGAGGGATATACCACACCTTCCCATTGCTCTGTGTCAGCTGGTCAAGAGGAACTGGCTCAGCATGTCGCTGTGTTATTATTTCATTTAGGAACGTGGTATATTCCTGCTTAAAAACACTGTTCCTGTCAAATTTTCTTTTCAGGCTACATAAGCGTTGCTCTGCTACAGTATATATTGATTATCTGACAGGGTAACATTTTCCTTTCTGAATGGCAAGTCAATGCAGTAATGACCTCCAATTAGTTTTGCTGTGCTACTGACAATATCCATGAACTTAATATCTTCCCTGGACATTTAAATCTGCCCTTCTGATGATTTTGCATCAAAGTCATGGTGATACTGCTTAACAAGCATTTATTGAATTTATTTATTCAACAGGGATGCGATTTGCTGTTACAGCAGAATATCCACTCTTACCTCAACAGCTTCCACCATGAAGAGGACCATTAATGACCCAGCCAACCCTGGTTCTGAAAGCGTATGGGCCCTCATCTAGGCTATTTATTACTTCCCACGGCTCTAAAACCTTAGGGGCGTCAGTTCCAATAAGCAGATCTACGTTTGCATGAATGTCATGGAGTATTACATCCTTCAAGTACGGCCATGGATCAATATCTGCTTGTCGTGGAATAGTAAGTGTAGACACAGGTATAGTTCAGAGTCAAAACATCAGGAAGCTCTATGAAATCTTCAGCACCTATGCCAGACACTTCAAGACCTGACAAAACATGAGCATTCACAACCTTTCGTTGGCCCATTGTTCTCAACAAAATGCTTGTCTTCTTACCTCGCACATTTAACCTTTTCGCCATGGTTTCTGTACAGAATGTGCCGGAACTGCCAGGATCCAGGAAAGCATATGTCTGCATGATCTTATTAGTCAGTTTGCTTCTGACCTTTACTGCAACAATAGAGAAGGTAGAATCATCTTCCACACCGGCCCCAATATGGCCACACGTCTGAAAGGTTATGGTTGAATTGCTTGGAAGGCTCACAGGATGTTTGGCTTGCTCTACAGATGTGCCTTTATCCTGTCTTTCTATATGAAGGACCCCAGGGTGTTTCTGATGACATACATGGCAATCCAATCGACTCCTACAGTCCTTGCTTATGTGACCTACCTTCAGGCAACCAAAACAAACACCCTTGTCCTTAATGAAGTTGATCTTGTCCCGGTGTGCTTTGGCTTTAAACTGTTAGCACTTACCTTGTGTGTGGTTTCTCTGCAGGCAGAAAAGACAGCAAAGAGTGGAGGGGGTGCTATGTTCTGCAGGCCGTGCCATAGCTTCTTCCCTCACAGGAGTGACATTCGTAACGTAGCTGCTTCCCTTCCTTCTTTGTCGTAGCTGGCTGCTACAGGAAGCCTTGACATTAGGATGTTGAGGATCTTGAATGTTTCCAAAAACTGGATCTAAAGCAATTTTCACTTGTCTCACAATAAAATTTACAATATCAATTAATGTAGCTCTCTGTCCACTTCTTTCTTGCAGATCACATGGAATATTCCTCCATTTTCTCTTAGTTTGTAAGGAAGTTTTAAAATGATACTCCGCATGTTAGATGGTAAGTCCAGTTCCCTCATATACATTACTTGTTCTGTTAGGTTTGAACATCCTCGGAGAAACAGAGAGAATGATTGTGATCCTTTTACATCTTCACCTTTAACGGGTGTCCAGTTAAATATATTTTCCATGTAAGCAAATGCAATTTTATGTTCATCTCCAAAATTCTGAGCAAGAAGACTCTTGGCTCTGTGATAGCCTTGATCTGGAGGTATATGTTGACAACCATGCACAAGATCAAGGAAGTGCAAACAGTCGCTGAGATTATTCGTTTTCTTCTCCACTACATTTTCAAAGGCTCTAATGAAGGATTTATATTGAAGAGGGTCTCCATCAAAAATTAGCAAATTTCTTGGAGGAAGAACAGAGGATATATTTTGCTGAACCAACACAGCGCAGTGATTTCGTTTTGTTTTTGCATAATGCCCACCATGTCATTTTGGTTGTTACCGCTTTGAGTTTGAGAGTTTAATATATGTCCCATTTAACGTCCATTTGCAGTCTGTACTTCTTGATATGGAGCTTCTGGCACAAACGGCCTTCCATACATTTGCTCAGCAAATCCTTGTCTTGGCCTAACAACTGATGCAGGATCAGGTACAGTAAGAACATAATTTTCATGTGACATTTTCATCATTCACAAATATTTCATAATTTACAAACACTGTTAGCAATTGATGTAATTTCTACAGTAAATATTACAACAATGTATTGTATTTGTGTTTTTACTGTAAACGGCAATGCACCATGGGAAATTATTGGACAGTCCTGTATTTTTATTGTAACTACACTGTACACGCGGAGTTTTACAATGATTTTACAGCCACCGCGTTGCATCATGGGTTCACCGCGGACTGAATTTTGAATTTTTAGGCGGTTAGTTCTAAACGAACATTCTGGGACTAAGCCATCATTCAAGAAGACGAAAAAAAGAAGCAGCAAACATTCTGGGACGAAGGTAAGTTAACTTCACGTTACTACCCTATGTATTTTTATATCATAGATATAACGTTATTAGTTCTGCATATCTGAGTGGATGGTGACGGTTTTGTCTGCTTTGATTAGCTAACATAAAGTCAGCTGTAAGTTATACGTTAGGCTGAAAACAGCTGAAATAGGGCATGGGCAGAAATATGTGCTTTTATGATAAGTTAGCTAACGTTATTAACGCGTCTCTTCCTCCATCAGTCCATTGAAATCAGGTATGTAACGTTACGTTACTGGTAGTTGCTAACGTTAGCGTTAACTTATCTTGTTCATCACAAATTAATGCTATTTTTAATCTGCCTGAAGTAACGTCAACGTGGTTCTTTCACTGTTTGGATGGATTGGCTAGCTAGCTCGACTGTCATTTAGGGCTGTCAACGAATATTCTAAATTCGAATAGTTTTAAAAACAGAATTTCGAAGGTGAAAATTAATATTCGAATGTGGAAAAACACGCCGTGGTAACTTAGCAGAGGCGCGGCTGTCTGCTTTCCGAATGGGCGCGCTGCCTGGGATATTGCATGAATAAGGTAACTTAGGTTAGATACAGCACTTTCATGCACTGCAGGCTCCCACTGGTTTGATTATTTAACGTTACCGTTTCACGTCAAGGAAAAGTTTCATGTTTAACGTTAAGTTAGCACAGCTCGCTCGGAGCGTTCAATGTCGGTTCTATATTCTGTAAAACTTCAATTAATGTTAATAATATTTGTTTCAATCACTGAATGAAGCCTGCTATATTTGGGACAAGAGTCGCGCCCTTAAATTGCTTGCACAAAACTCTTGATCAGCATTCAACATTTGTTTATTGTTGTTGTTGTTGTTAGTTTAAACCGTTAACGTTAGCTGCTATGCACAGAGAGCGGTGAGGGCGAGAGAGAGAGAGTGCCAGCGAGCGAGAGTGAGGTAACGTAACGTTATGCTCTGCGGTCTTAGCCATTAGTTGATTTGCTTGTTTTAGTGTAGGTAATACGTTGTCAAATAGGTTTAAACTTAAGTAAACTACCTATACAAGTAGTTATGTCTCTTTGTATTAATTTGTCCTGTTATTGACGTAATGCGCGTCATTGACAAAATGCCCAACCAAATGTTTGAATATATGTTTGATTGTTTTTTAGAGGGAATATTCGAACGTCATTTTTGAGCAATTTTTCGGTTTAAAAATGTCTTTATTTGAGTTGTTGATGGAGGGTGCGGGGGTTTAAGGAGATAATAATGTTCAAGTGGAGGTGTGCGAGTCTTTCTCCACTTGAACATTAATGAATTCATGTTAGGTGGCAATAGTGTGTTGTGCAGCTTTTAGTTATCATATTGTTAATGGGTTTCAGGAGATACTGCGCGGCGCAGACGTGGATTATGTCCATGGAAGGAGCATGGTGTGATGGGGGCCCCACAGAAGCCGCAAGCTCACTTGAATTCAGAGGTGAGTTTAAACATGGCACTGTCATGAAAACGATCATAGCAATTATGGGTATATTTGATTCAAATCAACTGAACGCCTGTGACAGTGCGATTTGTAGTTGTAGAGAATAGCCACACATGTGTATCAGTAAATTTGAAGTCATAGAGAGAAATTATTTAATGAGTTGCAAACTTGTAGACTTTTTTTTCTCTCCCACAAACACAACACAGTTACACCTTCTCAAATTCTTCATTGCAGGTTCACAAATCCTATTCTACAAATCACAAATTAAGAAACTCGTACGCTCACATTTTTATTACAATTGCTGCAGTGAATATGGTGCAAAACGCATTCACACACCCGCATCAAGAAATGTGAAGTCGTGGAGAAATTTTGCACATCCACAAATCAGTATGTGAACTCATCCAATGAGTTGCACACTAGAAGAATATTTCTTGTATGTTTCTAGCACAAACACAAGTACATAACTACAGCTGCTTGAATCTGCTGCAACGAATCTCAAACACTGTTTTTCGCTTTCAAGTGACAAGTTTTGCGCACTCTCCATTTTGCACCATGATATTTGGTTCAAAAGTGTGTTGTGCATCTGTAGAGGCACTTGGCGGAGCCTACATTAATATTCATGAGTTTCCAGAGCATGCGCATGTCTAACTGCTCATTTTAGTTCACGCGATCGTTTCTCGGCAGGTTTATTAATGGATTATTTCAAAAAAGGTAAATATAGTTTCAGCGCGAACTTAAAATACAATTGTGCATCATTTCATAAAGCTCATATACTTTTATGAAATTAAATGATGCACAATTGTATATCAAGTTCGCGCTGAAACTATTTTTACCTTTTGTAACAGTGTTTGAGATTCGTTGCAGCAGATTCAAGCAGCTGTAGTTATGTACTTGTGTTTGTGCTAGAAACATATACAAGTCATACAAGAAATATTCTTCAAGTGTGCAACTCTCATTGGATGAGTTCACATACTGATTTGTGGATGTGCAAAATTTCTCCACGACTTCACATTTCTTGATGCGGGTGTGTAAATGCGTTGTGCACCATATTCACTACAGCGATTGTATTAAAAATGTGAGCGTACGAGTTTCTTAATTTGTGATTTGTAGAATAGGATTTGTGAACCTGCAATGAAGAATTTGAGAAGGTGTAACTGTGTTGTGTTTGTGGGAGAGAAAAAAAAGTCTACAAGTTTGCAACTCATTAAATAATTTCTCTCTGTGACTTCAAATTTACTGATACACATGTGTGGCTATTCTCTACAACTACAAATCGCACTGTCACAGGCGTTCAGTTGATTTGAATCAAATATACCTCCATAAGCAATGACTTGATATATTAAGGGATCTTAATCAATGTTTAAAACTTTTCTGTAATTGACATTTTTTGTTAGAGTTAGGGATGTCAGTAAGTCACCTCGGCCCACTTAATACAGAAACATATTACCTACTTCGCATTTTGAGTGATCAGATTTTACTGAAAGGTTTTACTGAACAGTGATTGCTTGAATCTTGCACTCGCATCGCAGACCCTTGCATCGATCGTGCCAAGCCACAGACACACACATACTCATATAGCCCACGATGACTCTCAGTCTCACACACACACACACACACACACACACACACACACACACACAAGCACTCATTCATTCATAAAGATCCCTTAATGTTTCATGTCATGGTTATGACCATGTCATATCAAGTCTTAAATGTTACCTGATAAGTGTGTTTTTTCCCCTGTTTTCAGAGCCTTTTGCGGCATAAATCCCCAGACGGGCAGCAAGGCAGAGAAAAACGAGGCATTCAAGTTTTACTGTACTGTACAGTAATGGATTGTTTGTTTTCTCATCAGTTTTAAGAGAAAATAAAAAAATATTTAAAAAAATACTAAGTGTTTTGTTTTTCTTTGCAGAAGTCTGAAAGAGGACATTTATCCAAGTTACAACATTTAATTGTAATATTTACAATATTCTGTCCTGTGAATTTACAGGAAATCTCTAAAATTACAGGAAATTCCTGGCTACTGAGTTGCCGTAAATATAAAATTTTGCTGTAATATTTACAGTATTCTATCCTGTGAAATTACAGGAAATTCAGTACCTTGTTGTAATTATTTTACAATAACAGTCCTGTATACTGTTTACAGTAAATTCACGGCAACTATTAGCCAGGAATTTCCTGTAAAAATTACAAGAAATTTCTAACAGTGAAGGCTTTGACAAGAGGATCTAAACCGATGGATCTTTGAGCTTTACTCCTCTCCAAATCAGAGTTAATTCCATCAGATCGTATTGAACCACACTGTGATGAGTTCATTTCTAAAACCTGAAGCCTTGCAGTTGTAGCTGCCAAATCTTTTTCAAGCGCCAATTGCTCTTTTTCTTTACGAAGCCTTTCCTCCTGCGCTTTGGAGCGTTTAAGAAGAGCTGCTCTCTCGGCCTCTGCATTAATGCGCGCAGCGAATGTTGCAGAAATCTTTGATGTGCCGGTGGCGTGTGATTTTAGACGTTAGAAATACTGTCTTCAGTGACGTAATTTTTCATGAAACCGTTTTCCCATACACTCCAGTACATACCAACTGGAGATTTCTTAGCTGGGGCCAGGCCTCTGTCTCATGCCAGCAGATAATCCACGTTCGATAAATAAAACAATCCATGCTGATTTTCCATCGGGTATCCCAATAATATCCGAAGCGAATTCCAAGGAAAGTTCTTCTTCTTTCTTTAATAAATGGGCGGGTTTAGTTTGTTGTCAACAACAAAAGGAAATTAAACTTAAATCAAATTTTTAAACGACAACTTCTAGCACCCTGGGCAGGTGATATACGCAGGCAAGAAATACAATCAAATTCCAGGCTGGATTCAGGGTTTGTGGCTGATTTATTTGTTCCAACTGAGCAAACAATACAGCATCTCTCACGCTGGTAAAAAAATAAAAAATATGTCCATCACCCAGGTGCTTACATGCCACCTCCTACTTCCTACCTATATTTACCTTTACCTGTGCCCACTACTGCCCTCAGGTGTCTAAATCAACATTGATTAACAACTAACTAAAAATAAAGACTAAACATATAAATAAAAACAATTAACTAAACAAACAAACAAAATAATATTACCAAAATATATATTACTAATGTGAACAAAATCATAATAGTAAACAAATTAATTAACAAATTACCACTACTGTAAGCAAACTAATGTGGCTCCAACAGAAGCTTTTCTAAGCACATTTTAATGTTATTATTTGAGATTAATTTGATTTAAAAAATCAGTAAATGAGTTTAAAATGAAATCGGCAACAAAGTAAACGATTATAAATAAATTTAATAAGGTTTTGTGTTGAAATAATGCATGCAACTAAATGCATTTCATCTTCTCATGTCTTCCCAGATTGGTTAGAATCATGTGACACTTCCTCAGTTGACCTCTAGTCTTCTGGCTCCCCCGTCACCCTTTTGCATTGCCAAAGGGATTTACACCCTCAGAACTGGAAGCTGTCAATCAACACATTGTTTGAAAGCCTCTAATATCTCTCCAGACCCTGAGGTGTGCTGTTACCCACCTCCTTCATGTTAGTATACTGTAATCTGGTGAGGGCAGATAGCTGGAGGTCTCTAACGACCAGCGTTATGAATGCCATTCCATGTCAGAATGTTCGTGATCTGGGATGCTCTGTTTTTGATGGACTATAATAATAATGTTCTAACTTCAAAACATGTAATTGAATGAATGTACTATGCTCAGCTCCTCATCAGTTGCAGTGGGAGATATGACAAAGCCATGGAATTTCAGGGACATGGAAAAAACGTGCTTGTCTTCAGCTCCCAACCACATTCCAGGAAACGCTGGGGTTAAGAATACAGTCCTCTGTGGCCTTTGAACAATCATCAGCACTGTGTATCCGCTAAGTGTCTGTGATTTTAACTTTGGTTCTCAACAGCTCAGTGGCAGCGCCACACGCAGGTGTCCGTCCAATAACCTTGTGTGAGTGGGAAATGCAGACTCATTGGGAACGTTGGCATGGTCTCATCAACACTGCCTTTGTTCTTTGACTTCACAAATGAGACTAGATTAGTTTGCCAATACTTTCCGAAGGCAGCCAGCAACACTTACAGGAATGGAGGCTATTTAATTTCAATTGATTTGACACTCAGTTTATCCATGCATTGCAATAGCGGAACATTTTCAGATATCCGAACCATTAAAGTAACTTTTTGGATTTCCTTAACAAGATGAATTAGCAAATAAATGCCCAGAGGTCTTTGCTTCTGTAGAGGCCCACAAAACATATTTTTCCCCTCAGCTTAAAAGTATGACTTTCATCCACAGCTAGCTCAAAAAATGAATTTTCCTCCTCCTGTGTAGACGTGGGCCCTTTCAGACCGATTATTTCTCATCGTGCCTAATATTGAAAAGATTAATCATAGCTGAGAGAGGCACAAAGAGGATTAAAATTCCTGTTTCTCTTGCACCAGGCCTCACAGAGTCCTTGTTAAAGGCTAAAATGGCATAGAGGCATCATGACTTAAAGTGCCCCTATTATGCTTTTTTCGAAAAGTACCCTCCATGCAGTGTGTAATATAGCTGTTTGTGAATGTTTTAAAGATTAAAGTGCACAACAAATAAAGGTATTGTCTCCTAAACGAAAGAATCTGAGCTGCTGAAATGTCTCACTTCTGCTTTACAATGTATCAGATTTGCAAAATGCCAGCCTATGCTCTTCACTGGCTGTCCGCAAATGTCGTCTACATTGACCTGCCCTCTGTAGTTGTAGCTGAGGCCTGAAAGAGTTTGGCTTGTGTTGTCGACTTGTCGTGAAGACACTGTCTTTTTCACTGCGAATCCACTTTGCATGCTCTTCAAAAGGATGAGGACCGGTGCTGGAATTGATAGAAAAACCGGCGCCATCATTTGTATCACTATGTATGAAGCACTGAAATTCAGATATGGCAATAGGAGTTTTGTTTCTGACACAAGCTGTAACATTAGACATATAGCAACTGACTGGGCCTTCTGACCAATCAGAGCAGAGGAGGCTCACGGAAAGGAGGGGTTTAGAGAGACTGAGCGACGCAAGTGTTTTTTGCTAGTTTCAGCCCGACGCTGTTATCATTTTCAAGTCCTGCGCCATGTTGTTTAAATAGCAAATGCATTTTGCGCCCATGGGCGTGCTGGTCTGAAAACGAGGTGTGTTCAGGAGATTTGTTGGCGCATTGCTATTTCAGTTGCCTCAAAATAGACAGCGCCATTGACCAACCTGGTCTAAAGTCAATGGCGCAATATTTTTTTTGTTATTTAAAGAGCTCGTTAGTAATGTGCACCTATAGGCGGGTCCACAACGGGTGTAAACTTTGTCCTGTTGATGGATATGTTTTCTCGCTGAATAAGCGTTCAGTTTTTACGCTTGCGAATTGCGCCATGTAAATAGCGAATGAACCATGGCGCGAGCGCAACTGGCTTTTAAAGGGAATGGGAGATGAGACCCTGATTGGTTTATTGCATGTTACACCCAAAACACACCTATTAGTCATTAAGAGAATAGGGACAACCCTTTTAGACCATGTCGGGTGCGCCGACCATTTTTCCCGTCGTTAAACTAGTTAAAGTGGATTCGGACACATCCTAAGTGCACTTGCGCCGTGCACTTTAGACCATGTTCTTATATCATTAAAATAGGGCCCACTATCTTCAAACAAACCGTTTCATACTCTTTGAGAAATTAGGTAATGTGCAAAATATATTATGAGAAAATGTAAGTATTTTTTAAGTAACCTATTGTAGGAGACCTCCAAAACAAAGTTAGGCCCCTTTAAAATATCATAATAGGGCACCCGGAAATCCCAAAAAATGGCAAGGAGCTTAAGAGGTTAAAGGAGTCATATCGTGAGAAATCTTCTCACAGGCAGTATCTTAGTAGCTATGAAATATGGCTGATTATATGCACTGAACTGTGACTCTTTTTATGCTTGATTTTACACATATGATCAGACACATGGCTGCTATTTCTCTCGTATATATAAATAAGCTTCATGGTCTCTATACAGCCTGCATTCTATATGAGGTGCATACTGATGCATGGAGGTAATGAGTTTGCACAGAGATTAGTGTGGTTATCACAGTCTCAGCAGTGTGCTTACTCCAGTACTGCTCTAAATCTCCATGTAATCGTACTGCGATATCAGCCTAGCAGATTTTAAAGACCAGCAATACTTGAGCCGTATTACCTGAGATAAGCTAAAAGGTGTTTATCTGCGATCATGCAAATCACATAAAATTGCATAGAGCAGACTGCATCCAATTTTATTTTAGGGTGAACTATACTTTCTGATAAATTCCTGCCGATTAACCTCAGGACAGTGTCGTCACTGACACAAAGTGTAATTAAAGGATCTGAATGTCTCATAACACAAAAACAGACTGACATGTGTACACATCACTAGTCATGTAGAGATGGTGCTTTTACAGATATCTTATCTACTGGTTACTTCGGAAATAAATAAATCCAGCTCAAAGGCTCTGGCCCTTGACAGGAAAACAATAAAGCCATCATTTTGTTTTAGTGAATAAGTCAATGATTACTGCAAACCTGGCTCTCCTTGAGGCCCCTTCATCCCGAGAGCTGTTGGGAAGTATGTTGGCTTTCACAGGGCCCGGTCGTTACTCAATGGCCTCTTGATAAAGTAGTCAATGACTGCCTCTTCCTTAACTTGAGCAGTAAAACAATTAGGAAACTGTCGAATGTGTTTGTCATTGATACGTCCAAACCCCTTCGACCTGTGGGATGTGCGTGCACATGTGTTTATGGATACAGGTGGTGTTCACATCGTTGTTTCTCTCTGAGCCTCTTCATCATCTCCATTCATAATATGAGGTACATCTTGAAACTCTCAGAGGACTGTGAGGGAAAGTGAAGCAGGAAAGACAGAAGAAGAAAAAGTTAGTGTAAATATTTGTACATTTAATTTGACTTGTTTGGCATGTTGTAAATTGAAAAAATAAAATAAATATGAAATAAAAAACAGCCCACCAAAAATTATTTCCAAGTAATATTTTTGAAGGAATAACCAAGCATGCATAACTTAAACATATTGATGAGTATGTGATGCATATTTCATAAAGCGTTCAGTCGTTTATGGCGAAATTGCAAATGTTGCAACAACTAACAACTTGTTTCCCTGAGGTCCACTTATAATGATAAAGTTTGCTTTTGCACCAGAAAGTCATAATTTAGACCATTTCCCACTCTGTCTATGACCTTTAGTTATGAAACAGGCTATTTTTGCTGCTGTAGACTTTTATGTAAACATCCTTGTTGTATGCGTAAGATACAGTGCTGTGCTACACTAATTCATGAGGTGTTTGCTTACCAATATAGTTTTAACATTGTTTTGAAGGGTGGTGCAGTTAAAAACTGTATTGGATCTCTTTTTGCAAAGCTGCATTACAATGTGAATAGTAATTAGTAATAGTAATAGTAAGTCAAGTATTTTGGTGGTTATTTGTTGGAATGCATTCATCTGTATGATGTCAGCATGTTTCGAGAGTATGAATTCAGTTCTGAAGTAACAAAATGTTCGTTTTGACATAGTACTATCATTTTATCCTAATAATATATTTTTTTTCTCTCAAAATCAATGAAAATGTAATTCCTCATGAGATGCCCTTTCGTATTTATTTTGCAGACATACTATGTCATTAGTCTTTGAGTGTGAAGTCTGCAAAATATTGCAGCATGGTGGCAGAGTTGACTTAAACTGAACAATGTTCAGACATATTTGTCAATCAGCCTAAGTTATGAGATGCATATTCATATTGTTTAGTCATCTAGACAAAATGGCAAAAATGTGACAGCAAATGAGGTTGTGTAACTTAATAGCCCATGTTTAATCCACTGAAAAATGTGTAGGAATGTAAATGCAGATCAAAATAACTGGATCAAACGTTGGGTCATTATTTCATAAGAGCGGTTCATAAAGATTAGCCATGTATTGAATGTTGCACACTACAGAGAAACACCTCATTTATTTTTAAGAGGGACCATTTACTGGTGACAGACGACGGCACAAAAGGAGAGATACCAAAGACAGACAGTCAATAATCAGCCGGATAAAACAAACCCCTTGAGGCAGAACAAAAACCATCACTGGAATTACTATCTTGATTGAACTGTGCTAGAAAACCAGGAACTATTTTTGAACACGTACTGTCTGGACTCCAGGCGAGATGTTAAAGACAGTCTACTGAAGTTATTAAAACTGTATATGGCAGAATAGGCCTGCTACACTACTTCTGCTGCTGATATTGTACAGGGAATTGTTACTGCCAATACTAACACTGTTTACGCTGCTGTGGCATGCAAGACATGGTACTGGACAAACAGCATATATAACATTAGCCGTAGCAGATCTATACAGGTGGAGCTCGGGAAGGTGGAGGGTTTCAGAGGAACTCTGAAGTGCGATGCAAACTGCTATAGAAAATTCTAACCAGCTATTTAAATGTGGAGCAGCTAGCAACTAATCAGCTTGTGCCATGTAGAAACAATGTTAATGTCATCAGGTTGCGTAAGGACAAACCCAATCTACAGCTGATGCAGACCAGAGCATTGAGGAAGCGCTTTTCCTCCAGGATGGGAAAAAGAACACTACGGAAACCACATGCTACCCGTAGGGGAGGTTAGTATGTTGAGAATACATGGACTTACACCCGGGAAGTACCACACCTGGAAAAAAAAGTCCCTGCGGCAGGCCCTACTACTACAAATGCAAAGGAAAGACAAAGGAAACCATATTATGGACATCGATATATCATCCAGTATGTGATGACCATCAGGGAATTACTACATATGGGCACCTAACTCCAGTATATGGGCTGACCAAAAGTGCATCAGGAGTACTGGGCCTTGCATCGAATTCCTCCGACGAATTTGACTGCCACAGGGTGCAGAAAGTAAGATAGACAGGGTTTACCGGACTCTGGAACAAACGTGGACAAAAAGTGCATGTTATTGTCTCAGGGGAGGAGGAAGGTGCTGTGTGCAAGCAGAGAACCCGGCCAGTTGCCCGCAGTTTACCTGCTCGTACCTGACAACACACTTGTGTTTCGTGTTGTACCTGAAATTCTGAAAATCTTGCTTTCTTATCAGCATCTTGATATGCCACACATGTGAGGTGGATTGATTATCTCGGCAAAGGAGAAGTGCTCACTAACACAGATTTAGACAGATTTGTGAACAATATTTGAGAGAAATAGGCCTTTTGTGTACATAGAACAAGTCTTTGAACTTTGAGTTCAGCTCATGAAAAATGTAATTGTACTAAATTAATGTGTTAGTTTGATGGCCCTAATGTTACTGTAAGCTCATTCAATACCATTAAAAAACTTTTGAGATGATAAGTTCAGCATCAGCAGAAAGTATCCAGGCGTCTGTGCTGTCTATGTGCCTTTCACAACTCTTGTTTTTGTTTATGTTTTATTTGGCTTGGCTGACGAGTATCTGAAGACATATTTTTAGCTTGCATAGAATTGAAACTGTTCTCTCTCTCTCTCTCTCTCTCTCTCTCTCTCTCTCTCTCTCTCTCTCTCTCTCTCTCTCTCTCTCTGTATGTGTGTGTGTGTGTGTGTGTGTGTGTGTGTGTGTGTGTGTGTGTGTGTGTTCTGTCTCTATGTGTGTGAGAGTTTGAGTGTGTGAGGATGAAAGCATGCTGGCTTGTACACATATTTTTGGCGGTGCAGTCAGCGTTCACAGGAAACAGCGGATTTATTTACATGTACCTCTCCATCAACAGATCTGTTGAGTTTTCACTCTGAGATGATGAACTAGACGACACGATTAAATCGCTGTCAACTACACGTTTAGTCCAGCCAGCAGTCAGCAGGCACAAGAGGGCCATACACTGATGGAGGTCTAGCTCTCGACTAATGGATTCAAAAGCATCAGTGTGAATCACATGCACAAAAAAAGAGAAAGAAATGTAGTCACATATACACAGTCTTTGCATAAATATACATTTGGTACTGAATACTTGTACGGTAAAATATTGTTAAAATTGCTTTTTATTATATAAATTAATAAGTCTATAAGGACACATCCTTTTAATAATTTTTTGTTTAAATAGTTTTATTTATTTATTTTTGCAATCACTATTTAGTACATGTATTAAAAACGGCAAGATTTAATAACCTAAAACTCAAGAAATTAATTTTCTTACACATTTAAAGACTCAGATATAGGAAATATTGTTTGTTTTTTCAAACATCATTGTTATTTTGCAATTTCTTCTTCTTCTTTTTTTTAAGGCAGATCCTTGACATTATGCATCAAACTGGAAGTTCAAGAAATCTTTGTATAAATATAAGTTTGGTACTTTCCATTGTACAATAAAATGTTGTTCCAATGGTTGTCTATTGTTGTTTATTAATAGAAATTAATTGTCAAAATGTATCTCTGCAATGTCTCTGCAGGTCTTGGACATTTCAGTTTTCTGCATGCATTAAGCAGGAAGTTCATTTGAAATTAGTCCTGACGGTGTTCCTGTATGATTTAGTCAATCCCAGTTCCTGATGGTGTCATCATCTTTGAATCTTAGATTCCCTTTGCTGTCTAACCAACAGGCACACCTCACTCCTCTTCCTGTTATATCTCTCCAGAATATTTCACTTTCATGATGAATGTTCATGTATTAGCCTGTCAGCCAGATAGTTACACATGGGCAGAAGAAGTCTGTAATCTGAAGTCTCTGTGAAGCCTGTGAGTCCAGGTCATCAGAGAGATAGGCAGCGGAGACATGGAGCAGAAGATTTAAAGCCCTGAGGTGAGAGCAGGTGAGACAAAAGGGAGCATTTTTCAGTTGCTGCTGTGCCAGTCATCAGCGGGTCAGATCTCATTAGCCGTCTGATTTATGGAGACTGAGGAGGGGTCAACGAGCTGAGGGACTGGTGATTTAATGGTGATAGTGGAAGCGTCATGGAATGCAGCGGGACCTTCCTCAGTCTCCAGAAATTGTCTGTTTATAGGCAAGAGGCTGCAGTTTTAATTATTATGTTATTAATATTGCTCAATAACATATTAACATTGCTCATATAAACAAGCCAAATATATATATATATATATATATATATATATATATATATATATATATATATCATTGGCATGTGGTCCACATAAGCTGTGAATGCTCTGCAAACCCAAGCCATTCAAGGACTAGATGATTAATATTAAAGCTACAATATGTACGATTTTTGTAAAATAATATCCAAAAATCAGAGAAATTCCAATTTTAAATAATGGCTCGTCCCTGACTCTCTGTTCACTTGTCGCCTTTCAATGATGTAATATCCGCGTTATCCCTGGTTTCCGCTTGTACTGCCATAACCATGGCGACAGACGTGGACAACTGGGTTAAGTCTAGCGGCACGCTCACGCTGTTGTTGTTTCGTTCAAACATTATGAACCATGGCAAGCAGACTTTGGGACAAAAGGAGAACTAAAACGAGGATCAATATCAGCGTGGCGTTTTTGAGATGTTGAGAGCTCCACGTCCATGACAAACTTCGACTTGACAGAGACGCCACTCTTGTATGTACTTTATTAGACAGGTGAAATAAACGTCAAATAAACTGAACTGTGTAAGTATTAATTCAGCACTTGCGGGTAGTTCTGTAGAATTAAATGTCCTTATTTATTTATATCCGCGGGACTTTTGCATGACGCTGATATCTGTCTCTCATTAGCAATCGCGACCTGCTTCATTCCACAGTCATGTTAAAAATCAATGTATTCACTCATCCATAAACATTATTAGATCCTTCGGCTTGACGGCAAGTTCCATAATTTCGCTTGTGCGTCATCAACGCACGCCTTTGTTATTTTAAGAGGTTAGCGACCCCTAGCAGTGAAAAAAATTACATATTGTAGCTTTAACACTATAAATTACTATAAATTCACTTGTTTGAGGTGTACCATAAAGCTTACATGATATAATGTTAGTAATACGTATGTAACTCTTAGTCATTTATTTATTTGCCAAACAACTTTTCTTCAAATTTGTCACTCACTGATATTCTGGGTAAGCGGATCCACAGTAGCTTTGCCGCGTACGCTCTGTTATTATGCATCGTCATCATTGTCCCGCGTTCTCATTGGTTTACTGGCATATGGGGGATTTAATGCGCAGGGTAAGCTGTCCACGGATCGCTCGCCCAAGAGGAAAAATGTACTGCTGCGGCCAGATCTCGATCAACAAAAATCATATTGTGTTTGATACAACAATAACTATACTAAATCAAGTGGGGAAAAAAGGTCATAACAGAAACTATTGTCATAGTATTTTATTTTCTCCATAGGGACATTTTTTTTAACAAAAAAAAACTATCCGAGGCTGTTAATCGTAGTCTATGCGTTTGTTACAGTCATCGATTTGCATTATTTCAACTTAGATTTTTTAAAATAATAATTATATTTTGTTTATAATAGGCTTATAATATTTTACTATATTATACTTCTTTTTAATTCTTAATAATAATAAAAAAAAACACTTCTGGCATCCATTTGAAATGACGCCTGCCATGGTTTCTTGTCATTTCTTGTCGATCGTCTCTGTTTAGATAGACGCGCGCCGATGCACCGTCCCGTTAAAAGGTGAAGCATGCTGTTTCTGCGACATTAGTGCCACCTAGCGGAGTAACAGAAATAAGGCATATTTGCAAACCCCCGTTTTGCGCGCTGCGCGTGACAAATCGACAGCTTTTATGAGTGCTTGTGAAGGCATCAACAGCAGGTAAATGTAGGCTACTTTCAATAAATGCTCAAATATAGGAAACTTTTAGTTATGTTGTCATGTGTTATGTGAGTAAACAACAGAGCAGCGAGCACTGTCTAGAGCGAACGCGCTTATTATTGTCACGATCACCAGTGAGAGAGCCCGTCATTACCACCAGAGGGCACTCCACCCCAGACTATTGTCATTCCCTCATGAAACTACATTTCCCATAATCCTTTGCCCAGACCATCATCACATTCACTTGTGTCTCATCTTGTTTACTCACCCTATAGAAGCCTGGTTCTTTCGGTCATTCCCTGCAAAGTCTACGCGTAACACTGCATTTCTAAGCATTCACCATGTTCACGTTTTTTTTATATTTGTCTGTGTCCTGGTTTTCCCGTTCCTGTCTCACCCTCTGGATTTGTTTGTTTAATTGGACTGATTTATCTGTGAATATATACAGTATATATGAATATTCAGTTCAAAATTGTTGTAGACGAAAAGTCTCTGTCTTAGAAATTAATTAAAGCCAGTTAAGGCGATTTTTGTGCATTCCCAAACTTTCCACAACAGAGAGCCAGGCCTGACCGTAGATAACACAGTGAATCAGTTACGCCCTGCCTGGACATACTGTCTCCGGATCTGGACATGTCTCCACTCACCCCTGCGCTTTGACTCAGGGCTCATGTGTTACAAACCGAGCCCGGGATGTGGGAATGTGGTTATTGTGATGGAATTCATCATGTTCCATGTTTCCTGGAAATGACTGCTCTTCTGCCGCCCACCAGTTCCCCCAGGTGTGATCCAGAAACAAACTTCCAAAAGAGACACTGCTGTCACATTCAGCAATGAGTTGATTTCTCTAAGGAATTACATCACCTGGTGAACTCGCTTGTCTATAAACTCCTTCTGGGATGAGCTCAATACAAATGCATGTTTGACTTCGTCCTTGGCTCTGAGTCCACATCTGATCCCCTACATGTGGACTCATAAATGACTCATGGTTGACTTTACCTGTATGTGACGTCCACGTGCAGACAGGAGTTTAGCCGGGGGACTGATGAACTGCTTTGAGCAAATAAAGAGGCCATCAGCTCTCCGGCTTCTGCCTGCCAGCACAATATCGCTCTCACTTTATACGAAGGTGTTGAGTGCTGGAGACAAAGCGAAGAGCCGTTGATTTAAGATCCAGGGAACAGAGACAGCGCTATCTAAGCAGCAGACCTACAAACAGGGTTTCGGCACAAGAAGAAGAAAAAAAGAACTCGTTCATGACAGATGCTTTGGTATAAATTAAGATGAATCACCTCTGGTTCCAGTGCAGTGGTGAATTTCAGATAACCCTTTTAAAAGGCTTAGGGTGTTCCTGGATCACAGAGAAAATTCCAAGCGGTTCAGATCCATTTTTTTTTAAAGGTGAAGTGTGTTTCATTGTTAAAATTCTATATTCTACTATTTCAATCTCAAATTATGTAAGTTTGGACCGGTCTGATTTGTGTAGCCATTGAAAGCAGGGTTGCCAACTTTGGGACTTTGGCTGGAGTGAGACTCTGTAAAATTTCAGTGCGCGCGCGCTGAGAAAATTTTGGGTAACCCTAATTTTAAAAATGTCAGTCCTTGTTTACTTAAATAAATAAGTAAAAAAAACAATAGAATGGAAACGCTTTTTCAAAATGTACAATTAATTTATTGATTGCACTATAAAATAAATAAATATATAGGTGATTAAATAACAAACATGTAAAACAACAACATCAATTTCTTAATTCAGAATATGATATAGACTGCGTATGTGGGTGTGTTCGAGGAATTTTGCTGTCAAAAGTATAACGTTTAAAGTCCGAAATGACTTTAACGTTTAATGAACGAAATAATTCGGAAAAAAGATTTATTCATTTTAATGAATGAGTCAGTAAAATGATCCGAACTTCCCATCACCCATCAAGTGACAGTCTGTTTCTGACCTGGTGTCAGTCTTGTTGGTTAATAGCATAAGCTACTATTACACAGTAGCGATAACATTAAGCGCACCAGAAGTACATATAATATTCATCATTATTTTTGCAAATGAACAATTCTTGTTTTTTTCGAATGGAATATTGCCATGTATAAATAATTTTTCCGTGCACATCATTAATTTTTTTTTAACTATTAATGTGCTCTCATAATCTGTAATCAAAATAACTTCCCCTACCTTGCAGTGACTTCTCTTCTCTTCTTTGATGATTTGTTTACTGGCGTGAGGGTGGGACAACCTGTCACTCACATGACATCACAGCAATAGCAAACCACAACCATCCAATCAATTCCAGATTAACAAAATAAAGTGCCACCCTACATTTATTCTTATTCGAGAAGCAGCTTCACTTGGATATACATCACAATAAGGAAGAAAAGACTATCACTTTAGAATAATTAATTCAAAAATTAAGGCAACATCCACAAGAAGCCAGAGCTTTCCCTATCCGATGTTTTTTTTTGCCTCGTTCTAAAAAAGAATTCCGTAAACACGGCGTCGTCTCAAGAAATATCTGCGTACACACGAAACCACTGAAACCGACTCAAAACGATGTAGTATACATCCCAGACCAGTATGTGACGCTGTAATTCTGCCAAAGAGATACAATAAAAACGGAGAAGAAGACTTTGAGCATGCGCATAAACCTTGCGCGCTGTATACAATAATATTAGGCACAGTCCCAGCTAACAGGGAACGTTCCCAGAACATTCACTAACGTTCTTTAAAAGTTGTGTAAATGTTAGTACAAAACGTTATTAAAATAATGTTTTCGGAACGTTCATATAACGTTATTAACGTTCTTGTAACGTTGAGAGAAAACGTTCTTAGAACAACGTTCTTGGAACGTCTTTTTGACGTTATTTGTGATTGATGAATGTTCTCATAACGTTGATTGAAAACGTTCTTAGAACAACGTTCTTAGAACGTCTTTTTGACGTTATTTGTGATTGATCAAAGTTCTCATAACGTTGATATAAAACGTTCTTGGAACAACGTTCTTGGAACGTCTTTTTGACGTTATTTTTGATTGATGAACGTTCTCATAACGTTGATTAAAAACGTTCTTGGAACAACGTTCTTGGAACGTCTTTTTGACGTTATTTGTGATTGATGAACGTTCTCATAACGTTGATAGAAAACGTTCTAAAACCAAAGTTCTCGAAACGTCTTTTTGACGTTATTTGTGATTGATGAACGTTCTCATAACGTTCATATAAAACGTTCTTGGAACAACGTTCTTGGAACGTCTTTTTGACGTTATTTGTGATTGATGAAAGTTCTCATTACGTTGATATAAAACATTCTTGGAACAACGTTCTTGGAACGTCTTTTTGACGTTATTTCGTGATTGATGAACGTTCTCATAACGTTGATAGAAAACGTTCTTGGAACAACGTTCTCGGAACGTCTTTTTGACGTTATTTGTGATTGATGAACGTTCTCATAATGTTGATAGAAAACGTTCTTGGAACAACGTTCTTGGAACGTCTTTTTGACGTTATTTCGTGATTGATGAACGTTCTCATAACGTTGATAGAAAACGTTCTTAGAACAACGTTCTTGGAACGTCTTTTTGACGTTATTTCGTGATTGATAAACGTTCTCATAATGTTGATAGAAAACGTTCTAAAACCAAAGTTCTTGGAACATCTGTTTGACGTTATCTGTGATTGATGAACGTTCTCATAACGTTGATATAAAACGTTCTTGGAACAACGTTCTTGGAACGTCTTTTTGACGTTATTTCGTGATTGATAAACGTTCTCATAATGTTGATAGAAAACGTTCTAAAACCAAAGTTCTTGGAACATCTGTTTGACGTTATCTGTGATTGATGAACGTTCTCATAACGTTGATATAAAACGTTCTTGGAACAACGTTCTTGGAACGTCTTTTTGACGTTATTTCGTGATTGATGAACGTTCTCATAACGTTGATAGAAAACGTTCTTAGAACAACGTTCTTGGAACGTCTTTTTGACGTTATTTGTGATTGATGAAAGTTCTCATAACGTTGATAGAAAACGTTCTTAGAACAACGTTCTTGGAACGTCTTTTTGACGTTATTTGTGATTGATGAAAGTTCTCATAATGTTGATATAAAACGTTCTTGGAACAACGTTCTTGGAACGTCTTTTTGACGTTATTTCGTGATTGATGAACGTTCTCATAACGTTGATATAAAACGTTCTTAGAACAACGTTCTTGGAACGTCTTTTTGACGTTATTTGTGATTGATGAAAGTTCTCATAACGTTGATATAAAACGTTCTTGGAACAACGTTCTTGGAACGTCTTTTTGACGTTATTTCGTGATTGATGAACGTTCTCATAACGTTGATAGAAAACGTTCTTAGAACAACGTTCTTGGAACGTCTTTTTGACGTTATTTGTGATTGATGAAAGTTCTCATAACGTTGATATAAAACGTTCTTGGAACAACGTTCTTGGAACGTCTTTTTGACGTCATTTCGTGATTGATGAACGTTCCCATAACGTTAATTGAAAACGTTCTTAGAACAACGTTCTCCGAACGTCCTTATAATGTTGTTAGTATTTTATGAATGTTATATTTAGGCTATCATACAACGTTCTGGGAACATGTTATTTGCTGAACATTATCATAATGTTAAGTAGGCTACACTTAACAAATGTGTGCTTCTTAACATTAGTTTACAATCACTAGATTTGTATGACTATATATCCATATAAACATTTTAAACATCACAGTAGTTTATAACACCACCCCAATAAACCAGCACTTATAGCGCTATAAATAATTGTATATTAACCAGTGCAAAATGCCTGTGCAAAATTAATTTTTGTGTGTGTTTTTAGTAATTGTTGTTTTGGTGTGTTTGAGTGCTCATTGTTACAATTACACAGCAAAAGTTCGGTGACATTTTTATTTGTGTATGGTAGAAAGCAAATACTGATCCTGAAATAATTACATAAAATAAATGTGGAAAATTGAACTATTCGATTGAGGGAGCAGGCTACACAGTGAACTCAGAGAAAACGCTATACGCTTGAGCAAAAACAGTTTGTGTATAGGCTACAAATGATGCCTGTGAAAGAGATTGTGAACGCATTGAATATGATATGTTTTGTTGGTTAATAGCATAAGCTACTATTACACAGTAGCGATAACATTAAGCGCACCAGAAGTACATATAATATTCAGATGTAAACAGCATAGCTGACTTACAGATTCAGTTAACATCCACAAATGAATAAGCGTGACGAATCAGGCAGCAGACACAGTAACTCAGAGAAAAAGCTATACGCTTGAGCAAACAGTGTGCGAATAGGTAATTGATGGCAAAGTGCCTGTTAGGGTTAGGGTTAGGGTTAGGGTTAGGGTTGGGTTAAGCTCATTACAATCACACAGCAAAAGTTCAGTGACATTTTTATTTGTGCATGAAAGCAAATACTGATACTGACATAATGACATACAATAAATATGGAAAATTTTACTACACGATTCAGGGAGCAGGCTACACAGTGAACTCCGAGAAAAGCTGTGAATAAAATACAATATTCAGAAGTAAACAGTGTAGCTGACTAAATGTTTAGCTGACAGAGTGTTTATGTCAGAATGTTTATTTTTAAACAATTACCTTCTTTTGCCGATATATTTAGCGATATCTTTTGCATTTCTAATCCAAACAACGTCAAACTTGACACTGCACTTACTCGTGCCCGTAGCAAGAAACCTGTCAAGTTTGAAATCCATTGGACTAACAGTTCGAGAGATATGTGGTTAACAGTATACAGACAGACAGACAGACAGACAGACAGACAGACAGACAGACAGACAGACAGACAGACAGACAGACAGACAGACCTTCCTGTAATTTATAGATATATGCTATTCACATTATGTGAAGCTCTGTTAAATATATTGAAATATATTTTGAACATATATTATTTAAAAAATACATTGAACATAAACCTTTTAAATTGTTCCTCATGTTACATCTGTAAATTGTGTACATATTGTGTATATTTCATAAAATATATCCATGCCTTATCATGTTTAGTTTTTAATAAATGTTTAGCAATTTTATTTATACACCACGTTAACCATTTATATAAAGCTATATAATATTATAGACTATATTACATTATATTATAGCCTATTATAACCTATTATAAATGACTTTGTAAACATTGTTTTACACTCAATGCTTCATATTCTTATTCCATTTACAGTTTGGTGATGGCCACGAGTCTATACACTTAATGTTAACCTCACATTTCAGGATATTTTATCTGATTATCAAATAATTCCCTCCATTTCTTCTTTCATGTAAATGCTGCGTGACTTCTACGTATTTTAATTTGCGCGCGCACTGAACATTCGAGTTGCTTTTGAACCAGATTTGAACTGGAGTTACCATGGAAACGGGCGGGGAGCTCAACTGACGACAAGCAGCAACTCTGTCTCTCACTGTTGGTTTCGCTAATTTCAGGTAAGTTTAGTCCCTAAAATTACACAAATAGTACATAAAAATGTTTCTGACACATTCTTTCATGTAAATAACACGCTTCCGTTGAATATTTACTTTATAGAAATGGTTTAGTGTCTTCGGGAAAAGTCCGTTAGCATCTCAACTGTTAGACTTTAGCTGTAAGTTTAGGCTTTAGGCTTGTAATCTTGATTAACGATTTTGTAAAGGTTTTGGTGGCAATTTTTTCAATGTGAATGGAAGTAAACTAAATTATCTTAAAATTAATTAACTTAAAATTATTCACTGGACGGTTATTTCGTAGTTTTCACATGACGAAATGCCGGTTTTATAATGCCATTTATGCCTAGTATTAACACGAATGTCACGCAACCGCTTAATTCACACGTAAGTTAACGTTAATTCCAAGTCAGTTGAATCACCGTTTTCATATTAATGTGCTCTTTTAATTTAACGTTAAGCATACAGCGCGCGCGCGCGCACACACACACACGTTACACACAGATGAATAACCTTACTTCAAAAAATGTATATAAGTTATTACTTGACAAGCTACTTTTTGTTGTTTTTTTACAAGTGAATGAACGATTTATTTGTCCAAAGGACAAGTACAAGACCAGGGTTAACGTTAATGCCAAGCCCTGGTTTATACATTTTTATAATTTTATTATAATAGCTTCAAAGAAGACCTTTCTCAATGTTGCTATTGTCATACAATGAAAGTATTATATTACTACTTCCATAGTATGGCAAATTAGTACAAATTAGAAAAGTTTAGCAGGTACACAGAATTTTGATGCACATTATCTTATTTTCCCCTCAATGATGGAAGTTCATTCATTTTCAGGTGTAGCTAATCCTTTACAATGTGTTATTGAACCTTTCCATTGTATAACATTTGTAAGCTACATTTTAATCTTGTGTGGTTTACAGTTTTTTTCCCACAGAGACTTCCAATGGGACGGGCGTCTGAACTGGCGGATGCGGAGCATCAAGCTTCTACTAGTTCTTCCCCCTCAAGGCCAAAGCATACCAAACAGACATCATCCCATTACAGGACAACCGTTGGATGCATTGACCTCTGAATTGGAGCTCTAAGGTGAGAGAAACTATCCCCGTACTATGCTCGAAGACGAAAATTTTGTCAGCGTGCCAGCATGTTGTTGTGGAATGTACTGTTGCATGAGAAAAAAAACACTCCTCACATGTGAAAACACTTTGCTTTACTGATCACTAACCAATCACATATAGGTCAAAGGTCAGATTACCTGTTTTGAACTATTGATGCCATCAATGGACAGAGACTGTATTCTTTACTGTATTCTAAAGAATATACTTTTGGTTTACATATGTTTATGGTTGTGTTGTATGCTACTGTATACAACAGTAATGTTTGGCCTAATAAACATGTTATGTTTCTACATTACATTGGTGTTTAGTGTACTTGTTCCCGCTCTCAGCAGATTACTGTCACTGTAGAACATTGTATTGAAGTGAAGATATAAGCCTATGAAAGACCAGAGTGCTTTAGATATAGAACAACAGTGTTTAGGCCTACATGGTATATCCAAAAATGTACTATTATGAAAGAAGTGTTTGCCATTTGATGCAAATGCTTCATTCTGTCATGTGGTTATGGCATTTTGAATGCAGTGTTACATTTTGAAGGAGATGTGAGGCATTTTGTGTGTGCAGTTTTGGGAATTGTGTGTAGAGTTTTGAAAAAGGGTGACATCGTTTTGAAAACATGTGTTTGCAGTTGGAAAAAAACTAATATAAATTTATAGTACTCAAAGCACAGTCTAAATAACTTTAGGGTTAACATTTATGGAGTAGCCACACTGTTATTATCAAATGTTTATGAAATAATAATTCACCAATTTTTAGTAACATCAGTCAATCTGTTTTTTATCCACAGACGGGGCATGAAGAGACTGGACCACAGACTGGACCACAGTGCTAGTTTGGCACACCCACACTACTTATATTTAAGGGATAGTTCACCCAAAAATGAATATTCTGTCAGTAATTACTCACCTTCATGTTGTTCCAACCCCGTAAGACTTTAGTGAAATCTGACAGCTGTCTCACTCCTCCATAGGTCACACGCATCACACACATGACCAGCGTCGGCCAATGGTGAGCCTACGTGGTGATGTGCAACACAGATATACTATGTGCAGTTATACTACGTAAACACACTTAGGCCCACGGAGAACATAATGAATAGTGGAATAAAGTCATTAGTTTTGTTTGTTTTTTGCGCACAAAAAGTATTCTCGTCGCTTGATAAACATATGGTTGAGCCACTGTAGTCACTTGGACTATTTTAACGATGTCTTTAAAGGTGCAGTGTGTGATTTTTAGAGGCATCTAGTGGTGAGGTTTGCGAATTGCAAACAGCCAGTCACTTACGGCCTATCCCTCCCTTCTCAAACTGGAAGGAGAAGCTACAGTGGCCGACGTAACCAGCACATTTCTCCCCACATAGCAAACCCACAACACAGCGAGGGAGAAGAACCACATAAAACTATCCAACTACAAAATTTTTCTAACAGATTAGTTTAGCTGGCTAGTATGAACTGTTATGCTGTAGGCTAATGTTAGTGTTTTACAGTCAATAGTACTAATCAGCTGATTGTCTCACGAACGTAACAGCACATTTATCCCCACATAGCAAAGCCATAACACAGCGAGGGAGAATAACTAAGTTACATGAAACAATATACCTACATATTTTACACCACTGACAAGGGAAAAGTCACTTCACACAGTGTCTATGGCTAGCTTCTAGGTAATGCTAACATTATGAAACAACCGTTTTCATTTGCAATGTTAAAGTTGGAATACCTTACCTATCCAGCAGAAAACAGGCAACTTCGGCGTCGCTTTGAAAGCCTTTTTCCCTCAGTGAAAGGGAAAGCTTTTCCCTTCCATCAGTGAAAAGCAACACCAATGTTGACCCGTGATTTTTAGATTTACCCTCCGTCGGCTCTTGTCCTAAACAATATGTGTTTTCTGCAGCTTCTCATTCAAGTTAGTGACGAAACGCTCTGTAGCGCTGTTTGTTCGCTGTCGGCTACGGTAGAAACATGACGTCACAATATGTCGAGCTTCATAGAAGGGGGTGCCTGCGGTTATGTAGATATAAATGACTCAAAACATAACGGTTCATTAAGTAAGGTCTTTATACACCACTGAAAACATAGTTATGATTCTTATATTGCATTTCTGTCAATAGATCCTCAGAAATATTACACATTGCACCTTTAATAACTATTCTGGGCCGGCAAGTTTCAATCCCTCAAGAAGCCTATGGAGGAGTGAGACAGCGCTCAGATTTCATCAAAAATATCTTAATTTGTGTTCCGAAGATGAAGGAAAGTCTTACGGGGTTGAAACAACATGAGGGTGAGTAATTACTGACAGAGTTTTCATTTTTGTGCGAACTATCCCTTTAAGACTTCCGTTCATCTTCAGAACACAAATTAAGATATTTTTGATGAAATATGAGAGCTGGCTCACTCCTCCATAGGCTTCTAGGCAATTTCATTCTGCCGGCCCAGAAAGTTAGTAAAGACATGTTAAAATAGTCCAAGTGACTACAGTGGCTCAACCTTAAGTTTATCAAGCAACGACAATCATTTTTGTGGGCCTCTTGAGTGAGTTCACAAAAGTGCCGCACTACATCGAGACCCATCTGCGTCATCTTCTCAGTTCTCGCTGATCTCGTGAACTCTAGGGCTGGGATGATTAGTGGTCGACCGATATATCGCCCAGGCTGATATATCGGCCGATATAAGGCATTTTTCAAATATCGGCGTTGGCCGATTCGTTTTTCTGATTGGCCGACGTTTTGGAAGCGGGACTTTTATTTTGATGGGCGGCGCTGAGAACACGAGCGCCTGAGAAGAGAACAGCAAACGCCTTTCTGACTTATTTCAAAAGCATCATACTACTACATTCTCTTTAATAAATGATTCAATAACAAATACATTTTGTCACTTGTTGCCACCTTGTGGCGAAACAATGTAATCGATAAATGCGTTATTTTAAGCTGATTTGGGGGCCGATCACACCTAATGCGATTTTGGCAGTGAGAGGTGCCTTTTTTCAATTGATTTATATGGCAGTGCGCGTTCTGCGCGCTGTTTATGCGCCTCAGGCGCCTCGCGTTTTTGGAGTTTAAAAAAAACAACTCCGAGCGGTAAAAGTGTTTTTTCCACTGTCCAATTGAATGAATGGAGAGGCGGGTCTTCCGTTGTAGTGATGAAAGCTACAGTTGCTTTGAACGCCGGAGAGTGTGATGATGGAGGATAAACTTGTGGTGCTCTCGCGGGTTACCAGGAGCTTAACGACTTCAGGAATCGTAATGTTAACAGAAAGTAAACAAAGTTATTAAAAGGCTGATTTGATGTTTGCTTGACTGACAGGACAGCTGTTTCTGTGTTTGCCTAGCAGCCAACATAAAACGCAGATCACTGCTCGTTCTGTGTGGTTGGAACGATCACTGGTGCTGTTCTCTCAGGTTTCATCGAAAATATCTTAATTTGTGTTCTGAAGATGAACGGAAGTCTTACGGGGTTGGAATAACATGAGTAATTACTGACATAATTTTTTGGTGAACTAACCCTTAAACACAGTTTTCATTTCATTTAAATGTTTACATGAAAATATTTGTAGTTGTTTTTTTAAGCTATTATGTAGCGTTTAAAATGTATGATAATCATATGAAATGTTCTACTTTTTGATGTGATGTAAAAGTGCGCTTATAATTCACATGGTTGTTTTAATAAAAAAATTAAGTTGAACGAATGGTGCAGAATTGTTTTTCTAACCTTAAAATAACATTTTCACATGAAAGACAGTGGACATTTTAATGTTCTTTGAATGTTGTATTGTTAATAACATTTTGGGGGAAAACGTTGCAGGAACGTTATGCTTACCTTAAGATAATGTTCCAGCAACGTTATGCCAATGTTCCAGCAATGTTATGCGAACGTTCCGACAACATTATGCTAACCTTAAGATAACGTTCCATGAACGTTATGCTAACCTTAAAATAACGTTCCATGAACGTTATGCTAACCTTAAGAATGTTCCAGCAACGTTATGCTAACATTCTAGCAACGTTATGCTAACCTTAATATAACATTCCATGAACGTTATGCTAACCTTAAAATAACGTTCCATGAACGTTATGCTAACCTTAAGAATGTTCCAGCAACGTTATGCTAACATTCTAGCAACGTTATGCTAACCTTAATATAACATTCCAGCAACGTTATGCTAACCTTAAGATAATGTTCCAGCAACATTATGCTAACATTACAGCAATGTTATGCTAACCTTAATATAACGTTCCGGCAACGTTATGCTAACCTTAAGATAATGTTCCAGCAACGTTATGCTAATGTTCCAGCAACGTTATGCTAACCTTAAGATAATGTTCCAGCAACGTTATGCTAATGTTCCAGCAACGTTATGCTAACGTTCCAGCAACGTTATGCTAACCTTAAGATAACGTTCCAGCAACGTTATGCTAACGTTCCAGCAACGTTATGCTAACGTTCCAGCAATGTTATGCTAACGTTCCAGCAACGTTATGCTAACGTTCCAGCAACGTTATGCTAACGTTCCAGCAACGTTATGCTAACCTTAAGATAACGTTCCAGCAACATTATGCTAACGTTCCAGCAATGTTTTGCTAACATTAAGAAACCATTCCAGCAACGTTAAGCAAACTGGACATTTCAACGTTTTTAGAACATTTCAAATCAACGTTCCCACAATGTTCTCAGAACATAATTTTGTTAGCTGGGGTAGCTTCTTCTTTTCTTTTTTACCAATAACTTTATTAAACAATATGAAAAACCATAAATGGCCTGGTACAAAATAGGGAGGAGTCACAATATTCGATTAGTTAGCGGACTCATAAAGCTTGCCACAAAGAACCGGCAAAAGTAATGAATGTGTCAAATATAGCAAGGAGACATTTTAATTGTTTAAAAGTAGACATTTCAAGCATTCTACAATATATATATATATATATATATATATATATATATATATATATATATATATATATATATATATCCGAGTTTCGTTTCATTTATGAGACGAGTTCCAGTTCACGAGCAATGCAAGTTATATTGCGCCGGCGCGTCCATGTCCTGATTATACTGTCTGCTATATTTGCTTCTTATTTATTAAATCCAGGCAATTGGTTGATGAAACATTGATTAAAATTACGATTAAAGGATTAGTTCACTTTTAAAATGAAAATTCTGTCATCATATACTCACCCTTAAGTTGTTTCAAACCTGTATGAATTTATTTCCTCTGCTGAACACAAAGGAAGATATTTACATTTACATTTATTCATTTAGCTGACGCTTTTATCCAAAGCGACTTACAATTGCTATATATCAGAGGTCGCACGCCTCTGGAGCAACTAGGGGTTAAGTGTCTTGCTCAGGGACACATTGGTGTCTCACAGTGGATTCGAACCCGGGTCTCTCACACCAAAGGCAAGTGTCTTATCCATTGCGCCATCACCACCCCCATATTTAGAATTTATTATATTTTTTTCCTACTATGGAAGTCAATGGGAACCAAAAACTGTCTGGTGACTGACATTCTTCTAAATATCTTCCTATCTCCCAAAAAATTAAACAATATATTGGCATTTTAAGCCACTAAGCAAATACTGATAGTGACAATGACATACAATAAATGTGGAAAATTGAACTACACGATTCAGGTAGCAGGATACACAGTGAACTAGGCTACTACAAATGATGCCTGTGAAAGAGACTGTGAACGCATTGAATAGGATAAGTTTAGTTGGTGAATAGCATAGGCTAATATTACACAGTAGCAATAACGTTAAGCGCACCAGAATAAAATATAATATTCAGAAGTAAACAGTGTAGCTGACTTACAGATTCAGTTAACATCCACAAATGAATACGCGCGGCGATTCAGGGAGCAGAGTGAATCAAATATAATATTCAGAAGTAAACAGTGTAGCTGACTTAATGTTTAGCTGAAAGTGTTTATAGTGTTTATGTCAGAATGTTTATTTTTGCACCACAAACCTCGAATGTCAGAATGTTTATTTTTAAACCATTACATTCAATGTGCTTCTTTTACCATACAACCCTCTAATGTCAGAATTTTAATTTTTAAACCAAAACCTTCTAAGTGCTTTTTTTACCAATATATTTAACGATACAGTATCTTTTGCATTTCTAATACAAACAACGTCAAACTTGGCACTGCACTTACTCGTGCCCGTAGCAAGACACCTGTCAAGTTTGAAATCCATCAGACTAGCGGTTCAAGAGATACGTGAATAACAGACAGACAGACAGACAGACAGACAGACAGACAGACAGACAGACAGACAGACAGACAGACAGACAGACAGACAGACAGACAGACAGACAGACAGACGTTTCTGTATATGTAAGGGATAATGTAGAGCGAGGCGGTTGTTATAGCGAATACAACCCCGACAGGCTGATTAGTCTTGAATCAGCCTGAAGGGGTTGTGTTCGCTATAACAACCACATCGCTCTACATTATTCCCCTTATTACATGGCTACCTACCAAATAAATCAATAATTTGACACAAAATATTGATTTAAAAAGGAGTTTATTGATTTAAAAACTATTGTATTGCTTCCGCTAAAGAACACTGTGTCCATGCCAACGCTCTGTTTTTCATGGCAACGGTGTGTTATACTTAGCAGCGGTCTGTTATCAAGAAATAACAGTGTCATGATTCTGTCCTCTATCCTTGTTTTATTGTAGTTCTGAGGCAGGATCATGACAGACTCATGTTTTGGGTGCGAACACATGACCTGTTGTTTGGGCTGCGTGTTTGCGTTGTCTTGTGTCTTTACCATGCCCCCTTGTTCCCCTCCTTCAGTCATTATTGTTTCATCAGTGTCACCTGTGCCCTTGTGATTGTCTCCCTTATATAATCTCCTTGTGGTTGTTACTTGTTGCTTGTTCGTTTTGTATCCTGTCTGTGAATAAACCAGTCTAGTGTATTGTCAGAATTACTGTATATTCATTGTCAAGTTCAGCGTCTAGTCTTGTCAGTATTTATTTGCCTTGTTAATGTTCGTTTACCCCCTCGTGTGTTTTTGTTTTCTGGTTGTCAATAAAACTGTGTTTATTGAATACTGTCTGCGCTTGGGTTCGTATCTGAAAACCGTGACAAACAGACCGCATTCTACATTAGAATTCAAACAAGCCATGTAATATATATATATATATGTGTGTGTGTGTGTGTGTGTGTGTGTGTGTGTGTGTGTGTGTGTGTGTGTGTGTGTGTGTGTGTGTGTGTGTGTACAGTGGATGTATGATAGCTCAACCTGGTTGGACGTTTTCCTGACACAGGCCTGAAACTGCTTTTTTTTCTAATGCAATTTGTTAATCAAAGTGCACGGATCAAATGTGCTTTGTTGTCTTTGCATTTTTTACTTGATCTATTAGACAATGTCCAGTGCTGAGACAGCAGACTAATTAAAACATTTCAAGTAAACATTGGACTCCTGAGTTAATTAAACGTAAGGGTCCATGGTTGCACTTTATTTTACAGTATGTGCACTTTCAATGTACTTACAGTGCTTACCAAGAAAGTACTGAATAATATAAGGTAACTACATAGTTAAGATTAGGTTTAGGGGTCGGTTCAGGACTAGTACCTAGTTATTACCCAGTTACTACATTATAGTATGCACATGCAAAACTGGACTGTAAAATAAAGTACTACCGAGTTCATTAGTCTTCTACAGACTTCATAAAACTTTGAAACTTTTGTTTATGTTTCAGAATTTATTTGATCATCATTAGCAGAAGCTCACCATTACTCATGAAAACACCTTTGTTCCTGAACCTTGTTCCTGAACATCCAAGAGAGCTAATTTGTTATGAACATGTGACTTTTCAGTAAGTATCTTATTAAATATATAACATATGTTTATCAGCCATATTATGAGGTCTTCTTAAAGGAATGTTCTGAGTTCAACACAAGTTTAACTGCAGCATTTGAGACAAGTTGTTGATTTCCACAGAAAGCAATTCTCTTAATGCACTGCGAGGAAACAAGTAATGAGAACGAAGTGCATTTAGAGAATTGATATATTTTTCATGATGGCAGACTTTTTATTGATTTTCGTATCATCTGCTGGGGGGAAGAGGAGCAAGAAAACCAGGATGCATCAGTTAAGAGTATTGAGATTTACTCAAAGAGATTTTATTAAATAGAATTGTGTGATATATATATATATATTTTGTAACTTTTTTGCACTGAAATAATGTGAACAAAAGTAAAGAAATGTCAGCCCCTTTATATTTTGGGACATAGGCCAAAGCACATAATCTAAAACTGATTTTATATCTATTCGTAATGTAGGGTAGACTAAAATGTTATGTTGAGTACAAGATTCACTCATCAGCGTTTGGAAACATGATTTTTCGGTGACTGATGTGGTGAGCAAGTAATTTGTGTGTGTGTGTGTGTGTGTGTGTGTGTGTGTGTGTGTGTGTGTGTGTGTGTGTGTGTGTGTGTGTGTGTACATGATAATAGGAATAAAATATGTATTGTTTTTCATTGTGCACATGACTGAAGTTCCAGTGACAGTCAAAAATATGTGTTGAGAAAGAAAGGCTCTCTGGCTTATTTTGTGCCAACTGCTCATTAGATCGAGCACCAAGAACTTTAGGGCTGATATGTAGCACAGTGCTGTTTTGCTGGGATATCGGCTAAACCTCAGATCTCTTAGATCTGGCCTGGGTTGCTGCTGTGAACAGCTCTCTTGGCACTTAAAAAGTGTTGCATGATTTCTCGCCTGCCTTATAAACAGAGGGCCACACTGAAGTTGTGATAAGCCCTTCTGATTCCTTTGAAGTGCACGACCGCTCGTCCTGGAAAGAGAACATGGCATGCATGGACTGAGATCTCAAATTCCCAATTTGCATAGACATAGAGAGAGTTGAGTGTATGCCGTCACAGAGAGTGGCTGGGGTATTGGACTTCCAAACCTCTGAAAGTTGAGCAGGAAAAAAAAAGAAAAGAGAACAACAGTCACTCATAAATAATTTCAGTCTGCGACTTGGCTCTTTGTACAAACACGAGCTCAATATTTGTCCCCTCATTTTTTCTTTCCCTTTCAAAATTATGTTCTATTCTATTGCTGTAATGCCACTGAATTAGATATGAACACAGCAGTAGCCTACAAGCCAAGTGGTTTCCAAATCCATCTTTCTCTCCTACGGTTCTAAAGCAAGGCATTGGAAGGGACACTGTAACGGTGTGGTGGTATTTGAAGGCACAAGATGAACATCTGGGTTAAACCAGATAATGTCAAATAAGGGGAGAACTGCCACTCTCAGTAAACTTCCGGCTTCTGACTGCTTGCAGTTCCACTCTGGTTCCATATGAGGGCGCTCACAGGACGAGTGCAGAATGAATGGAGGTCTATGGAGCTATACCCCTCAAAATCCACTTTTCTCAGGATACCATTTTTTGTCTAGTAATTTGAATGTTGTATTCAAAAGGAGATGCAAAGAAATTACATATTGCTGGGTGTTAGATTTTTTGGAGTCACTTATTTGCTTTAAAAAGTATTTAAAAATGTCAATGTATACGTCATACGCATCCTACAACCAGAGATACTGCTTTACGGCAATCCTTCAGTCACTTTGGTGCTTTCGCGCTCTGCATTTTCTTTTCTCTCGAGGCATCGACAACACAGCTGACACAGGTAAATACACGTGCTAGAAGAGTTTTTGCTTGAAGACATTCTGGTCCCGCTTCGCAGTGCCGGCCCGAGCCTTTTGGGGGCCCTAAGCAGAATTTGATTTGGGGGGTCCCTCCCACCACGCGGAGTCACCTGTGCTTGATGATTATTGACACAAATGTCATGCTATAATGCTACATTATAAATTAATACAGTGAGGTTATGTGTTAATACAAAATAAATGCTTAATAAAAAATAGATACTTAAATAAAAAAGTTTTAACTTTTACTTTACTCTTTTACTAACTCTTTGAAACTTCTGAAAACAAACTTTCACAAAACATAAATTAATTATTTGCAAATGTGCAATAAATGTGCAGTCTTCAACTACAAAATAAAACCAAAATAGACAAACATGGATATAATCAAAAATAGAATGTTACAAAAAAAAATATTTAAAAAAAAAAACTTAAATATTGAAAGTGCATACATTTTTCACTTTTGTTTTTAAAACGTTTAACTTTTACTTTACTCTTTTACTAACTCTATCAATTATTTGCTAAAATAATGACAAGACTGAGAAATCAAAAACATAATAACAGCAACAACAATGACAACTATTGACAGTGTAACTGTCCTCAAAATCTTTTTTTTTTTAATCTTTTTTTTATAGATTATTATTGTAACAGACTTTGTTGGATTGTACATGCATCATGCCAGAATCCAACATAGTCTGTTACAATAATAATGATGTACTGGCGCTAGTTGTATATGTGTGCATGCAATCCCCTCTGGGCTTGCCGTAGATGCGCACTTGGTACTGGAGTGTCGCGGGGTTTTGGAGTTAGTGATCTGATGTGTGGAATATAATAAAGTGGAGAAGACTTCAAACTGCTATCGTTGATTATTTTCTTATTTCTGTTAGTGTTAGGTGAACCCTATACGAACGCTCGGTTATATTATTAAGATTATTAAAACCATATTAATAAAGTTGAAGTCTTTTTTCATCACAGAAGTCTCCCCACCCACGAATTGTCTATGTACGCGAGGTGTCTAGATTATGCGCGATTGACTCAAACACTGGCAGACACAGCAGCAGTTGTAGGCAGGTATATTGATCATAAAATCAGAATTCGCTTGTTATGAATTATTCATTCATTCATTTATGTCACTTGTTTAAGTTATCTAATATGTGTATAAAAATAAAAAATAAAAATAAACGATTAGCCGCTTAGTTCGCTTAGTTCAAAAAGCCGCTTAGTTCGCTTATGCCTCGGGCCGGCCCTGCCGCTTCGGATGCCACGATGCCATCATGCGGTATCTCTGGTCGTAATCAGTCCTTCACTGACCAATCAGCGTTCATAAGCAGAATGCTAGCGTGTTATGGGCATTGGGCAACAACAACTCAACCTGTAAGAAATCGAAAGGACATAAGTAGCCTACTCGTTCATTCAACTTTCGACCTATAACTCATGTTGAACTTGCAAAACCTACAATCAAATCTGAGATTTCTCAACGGCAATCGGGTGAAAGAGACAAATTTAGCCATCTAGCTCCATAAGCCGCGTTTCCACTGCGGGAGCTTTCCCCAGGAACTAGGAACTTTGGGGTGGTACTCGGTGTGTTTACACGGCAGGAACCAGGGTCTAAATGAAGTTCCGGGTAAATATTTCCCCCTCCGAAAGTCCCTGCTGGCGAGGTAGTACTTTTTAAAAGTTCAGGAACTTTCGGGGGTGGGACTTGTGTGCTGAACATGCTGATTGGTTGTGTTCACACTGCATCATTCCACACAGCATTCTATTTTAACCGGCATTTTAAAAAATCTATTGCGGTTCGTGGCTTCATGCATTAAGAGTTGTCTGTCTGCAAATATGGAATTTAATAAAAAAAAATTAAAAACACAGCTGGACTGGACCGACGACGAGGTTCAGGCTTTAAGCGTATTGTAACAGGAAATTTTCTGCGCGTTCGTCCTAGCCAGAGCCATATATAGAAAAATATCTCTCTATATGGCTCTGGTCCTAGCCATCTCATTCAATGTCCGCAATACATCACAAACACAACTACAGCACAGCTTGAATCTCCTCCATGCTTATTATAAATGTGGCGCTCAAAACTGATTACTGTCCGTTGCAGACTGGGAGGAGCAGACGCGCGCAGTTTATAATCTTCTCGGTACTTTAGACCGCGGTGTAAACGCAGAAAGCAACCGGTCTGGGGCAAAAAAAGTTCCTGGGAAAAAAGTTCCTGGGACAAATTGTTCAGGGTAATTTCGGTGGAAACGCAGCTATAGACTCCCATTCATTTTTCACTCGGGCGATTGCCCCCAGTGGAACTCTGGTGGAACTACAACCAAAATTCGGTACAATAGGACTTAATAGGGAGTGGGCAGGCTCTCAGACGGGCTCTGGTTAAACACAAACTGTACTTGCTGCGTTCAGGCAGGACATACACAACCACATCTAACATTAATGAGAACCGACAAAGGACTGACCATAACAGGGAGTTTAAATACACCTTGTGAAATCAGGAAACTAACTAGACACAGGTGGAGGAAGATTAACTAATCAAGGATTAACAAGAACAGGTGCAGACAAGACAGAATATAATTGTGACAAGTACTCAGCACTTAGCTACACTACAAGCTATTCATATTAAATCATAGACTATTTAATATGATTCAAATCATAGCATAATCATTAAACTTCATCACAACAATACAACAAATAAAAAACTAAAATGCACTATTATTCTGTCAGGACCACTATCGTCAAATACGATTGACAATTAGCATACAGTTAGCATATAATGTATTGCAGATATCATTAATTCAAGATTTTAAAGTACAACATAATTTGAGAATTTATATAGAGGAGGATAATACTGAAGGAGCTTATATGATAGGCGTTGTATTCCTATAGGTAGACATGAATCAGCTGAGAGTCAGCTGATGCGAGCATGACTAACGTGACCTGCCAGAACTGAGTAAAATTAAAAAAAAAAAAACAATTATCTAAATTTAACGCTATACAAAAATATTTAAAATGTCATGTAGAGGCTTGAATAAGTGAATATTTTTTTTTAAATTGGACTTTAAAATTCTACATATCATAAAGAATCATTTAGAATGAATCGATTCAATAGAATGATTCAGTGTTTACAACACTATTCATGAGTTCACATTTACATATAATTAGATATCAAGTGTGGCGTCAGCTGATCTATGTCTACCTATAGGAATATCACAGCGTCCCTATGTATTAGGGGTGTAACGGTACATGTATTCGTCCCAAACGTCACGATACGGATGTCACGGTTCGGTGCATACAGTCAGACAATGAATACAGTCAGTCACAGGCGATCCACACGCCAATCCAGAAGGGGACGTGCGTGGTAATGCAACACTGATTGCTAACCGCCACAACAGGATAAAGAACATAAGAGATGATCTATGCACCAACCCATAAGAGTTCAGATGGCATGTAAGAACTTGCTATATGCTGAGTTTCGATTAATTTTTGTGGCGCACTCCACAAACTTCACGGAAAAGGTCATCTGGATGGCAAAAAGTGGCACCCTCTTTGTTTTCTTTATTTTACAAAAACACAATGTTTTGTTCTTATTGTGAGCATACACAAATAAAAATAGACCCTTTACAGTTTCAATGTCATAGTCTTATCTGTATGACCATAAACTGAGTATTTTAAGTTGTTTCTGCTGTTATAATGAGACAAAATAATTTGGCATTGTGCCGGTTGTGTCGTAGAATTCTCACTACAGTCCAGTAATGGAATATGCGTGTCCTGTAAATGGGAAGTTTTTACAGGACACGCATAATATATAATATAATATATATATTAGGGCTGGCAGAATTAACGCGTTAATCTTTGCGAGAGCACATGGAAACCTGGTGTAGAGTCCAGGTTCAAAGAGTAAAACCTCACGAAAGCGTGCAGAGAGGACCAGATTGCCGCATCACAAATGTCTTGAAGAGAAACTCTTGACACAAGAGCCTTAGAGGCCTCATCCTCTGCTTTGATGCAAGAAACCCTTTGTTAGGGGTCCAAAACAAATGAACAGTTGTTCAGATTTATACAACAGGGCAGCTCTGTGGACATAAGCATCTAGTGCCCTAACTGGACACAGCTCTTGGATTATTTTTTCCTGGTCTGAATCAAGGAAAGGAGGTGGACATAAGTCCTGCAGCACTGTAGATCTAGCCACATTGGTAGAGACCTTGGAAACATAGCCTAGCCTAGGGTGAAGGAATGCGTTGACCATGCCAGGTGCGAATTCCATGCACGAAGGTGAAACCAACAATTCTCCTATACTTTTAAGAGAAGTGATAGCGAGAAGGAACAAGGCTTTCAAGGTCAAAAACCTGACTGGAACCTCCTCAATAGGCTCAAAGGGAGCCAGGGATGGGCTTTGAAACACAATGGCCAAATCCCAGGTCGGCACCCAGGTGCGGGTTGCAGGCCTCAGCCTCAAAATACCACAGAGGAAACATATTACCAAAGGGACTCTCCCTAAATACATTCCACCCAAAAAAATGTGGTAAGCTGCAATGGTTGCCACATAAACCTTTAAGTGGGTGGAGATAGACCTACAGTGAACCACTCTGTACCAACAGGGTCCAGCTGATGATCACTTCACCAATAAGTGAAAACTCTTCACTTCAGGGCATACAGTTTCCTTGTGGAGGAAGCTCTGGAGTGAAGTATGGTCTCAACAACCTCAGTTGCCAGAGTCTACGAGCTGGGCCCCCTCAGAGGCCACAATTCTGGACAGGGGTGAAGAATTGAGCCCCCTGCCTGGGACAGAAGGTTCCTCCTGACGGGTACCTCCAAAAGAGGCCTGTCGAGAAGAGACACCATATCTGAAAACCATACTCGGCCTGGTCACCACAGGGCTATCAAAAGCAGGCGAACTTGGTCCTGGCAAACTTGGTCCTTGGTCTTGCGAACTTGGTCCTGCAGAGCGATGTACCATGGCATCCAGTCTAAGAGTAGCTGGATGCGTGAGGGAGAACCAGAGTATACAGTGAGACGTCTCTTGAGACGCAAACAGATCCACTTGTGCATGACAGAACATGGAGTCTCCATTCCCCGGGCCTCAGCCCCAGCCTCGACAGGATGTCTGCAACTAGGTTTTGGCTCCCAGAGATGTAAGCTGCCCTGAGTGAAAGCAGCATCCCCTGGGACCACAGTAGGTTTTGGTGTGCCAGTTTGCAGAGTAGACACAAGCAAAAAAAAACCTGGTGATTTATGTAGGCGACCACTAATGTGTTGTCTGTACAGACAAGCACACGATGGCCCCTGAGGTCTGGGAGGAAATTCTTGAGAAAAAAACTAAAAAAAACAGCATCATCTCCAGGCAGTTGATGTGCCCAGAGAGATGATGACCCCTCCACAGACTTTGAGTCAAGTGACCGTCTAGAAATGATCTCGAGCCCATAAGAGAAGCATCCATCGTTAGCATCTTGCGACGACAAGGAGCTCCTAACATGAGACCTTGGGATAGGAACCAGGGTTTCTTCCACATAACCAGGGCACGTAAGCATTGCCGCTTGACCTTGATCATACTAAAAGGGTTGCCCAGTGGGGAAAAGACCCTGATCCTGGGCCACTACTGTAAGGGTCTCATGTACAGCAGGCGAAAAGGTATCATGTTGGACACTGCTGCTATTAAATCCAACACTCTCTGAAACTGTTTCACCGTGAGTGACTGGCCTAGCTTTTTTATCTTTACAGCAGATAGGATTGACCCGATACGTGCAGGGAAGAGACGTGCTTGCAAACGAGACCAAATCCCACACCAAGCCTAGAAAAGTGGTCCCCTGTTCTAGAGAAAGCACACTCTTTTTGGAATTTAACAGTAACCCCAACATTTTCACATGGGGGAAATCATCTTGATGCCAGTTGATGTTCATATGAACATTGTGCAAGCTTATTTTGTCCATTAGATCAAAAGATCTGAAAATATACACCCATAGACCCTTCCATTCGAAGAAATCTGGACAGACGTGGTTGAAAATTGACAAAAGAGACGGATTAAAACAACACTTTTGATCTGATCGACCAAAACGCATATTAAGGTGTAAACAGGGCCCAAGTTATTAAAGGGGCAGGTGCGGGTCGCAATATTTCTGTCTTATTTTCAATTGAAAGCATTTGGATTTATTTCAGTTTACTATGGGCTTGTTTATATTATTTTCTTGCAAGATCTGGCAACACGAGTAGGTAAACACTCATACCTCTTTCCCTGTGATTTATTGCACCACAAAAAGAGATACATGTCCCTGATGCACGTTAAATATGTCATGACAACTAGTTGTTCAGTTCGGTTCTGTACACACTGCTTAAAACTTTTGAAAATGCGGTTATCACTACATGCTATTTTTTTAGGGAGTCAATTCGGTTGCAGAATGTGGTTGTCACTCCAGTAAATTACTGAACTGTGTATGTACAGAACAAGATTATGCACTAAAGTTAAACTGACAAACGAATTTAGCTGCTGTGTGTACATGGCCATAGTGTAGTTTCCCTCAATGAAAAGTTCTTTAAAGCGCTCTTCGTGTTTGTCAACCTGTTTCCTGTGAGCATGGGCAACCTGAGCTCTGCGCTACAGATGAAGTCCAGGGAAACACCCATGTGAAGTGTGGAATGACAGCATTATGGCTGTTCTGATAGTTATGTTCAGCTCTGCACTTGAATGCAGGCATTGAGTGTTTTTGGGTGAGAGCCAGGTGGATGTGCTTTCCTCTCTCTGGGGTGAGTGGACAGATCCATGCTGGTCCCACAGAACCAGGTGCTCACAGAGAATCTCATGGAAATCCTTTAATCCTTTAATACATTAGACAATTGTTGGCATATGGTAAGAGTATAGAGCTATAAAATTAAAGGGAGTTCGCAAGGGATTTTACTTACGTAATCTGATGTATTTTTGAGTGAAACAGGATATTCAACGAGAAAAAAAAAGTAGGCTGGGACTTTAGTCCATTGGCAATTGATTGACTGTTAAACATGGTCGTTATATGCTGGAATAGAGGTAGGCGGTTTGAGGGAATGGGTTGAAAAAGTAAGGAAAAAGTTGAGACATTAATGCAATTATGTCTATAATACACATTAGTGAGTGATTGACCCAGATGTGTTTTTCAATGGCCAATTCTTTAAAAAAAATTGCAATGAGTGTTTATTTTGAAACACTTTATTTTGATGGTTCCTTTTGAACATTTTGTTGACAATAAGTAACTTTGCAAGCACATGTCAACCAACTCTCAGTAGAGTATTAGTAGACTCTCTGCTTGATATCTGTTAACTCTTTATTGTGATGATTCCACAACAGACATTCTACTGACTATCAGTAACTTTGCAACTAGATGTCAATTTATTCAAACCCTAACCCTACCAGTCTATTAATACTCTACTAACAATCTAATGCGAGTTAGTAGACATAGGTGCAACGTTACTTATAGTCAACAGAATGTGTTAAATCATCAAAATAAAGTGAACACTTTTTTCAGTCTTTTGTATCTCTTGAGCAATGTGAGCCATAGACTCAATTTAGGAAAAAATCCCAATAATCTCATTACTGTCTTGGAGAAATATCTTTTAACAGACCTTATTTGTGAATTGTCTTTTCTGGAAGACCGTAATAATACAAAATAATACAACTTATTATTTTTTTGATAACTTTTTCCAGTTATGTAGTGTCACTCACATGTTCATCTTAATTTTTCCACAGATTAAATGTGTTACAGCTTTGTGTCTGGCATAAACTAGACCATCTGCTTGAATCATTGCCAATCCTCAGTATGTTCCCTTTGATTTTCTTTGACATTGGATTCATGGTTCAGACAGCAGGCATAGATTACAGTGCCAGCCAGTGTTGGGCAAGCTACTCAAAAAGTGTAGTTAACTACGCTAACAAATACATAAAAGGAGGAAAAAAAGCTATAGAAACTATTTAGTTACAATGTGAGACTGGTAAACTGGTAAGCTACTTCATATTTTTGTTGAGAATCTTCACCTGAAGCACTCATTCACAAGTTTTACATGCAGATGGTCATTTTCATAACAATCTTTGCAGATCCATGGATCAACTTTTTTTTTTGTCACAAAAAAAACTGTTCAGAAGTTTTAAATAAATCGATACTTTTATTCAGCAATGACACATTGAGTTGAACAAAAGTAACAACAAAGACTTTTACAATACAAAAATAATATCTAGACCTATTTTAAATAATCACACTTTTGAACTCTATTTATCAAATAATCCTGAAAAAAAGATATACTGTAGCACGGTTTCCACAAAACATATTCATTTGCACAACTGTTTTCAACATTGCTAACAATAAGAAATGTTGTATAAAGCACCAAATCAGCAAATTAGAATGATAATTGATGAATCATGTGACACTGAAGATTGATGTAATGATGTTGAAAATTCCGCTTTGCCAGCAACATTTTATTTGAACATGTGCAAACATAGAAACAGTTATTTTAAATTGTAATATTTCACATATTACTGTTTTACCTTGGTTTTGATCAAATAAACACAGCCTTGTGAGACCTCAAACTTTTGAACACTAATTCAATAATTTGAAGGGACATTTGAAAGGAAGTTCATTTTAAAATGACTGATATAATTTTTAATCCTACATCTTTGGGCTCTTTAATCAACCTCAAAGGGTTAAAACAAATTGTGACGATACCACTTTACCACTAAGAAACCCAGTCGCTTATCGCTTTTGTGTTTGCAGTGATGCTACTGCCCAACACTGGTTCCAGCATAGTGATTTAGTCCAATAGCCCATCATATACATGCTGTTCGACAGTTGAGTGACAGATTGATTGGCAGGTCATCAGTGGCTGAGCTCCCCAGCAGCTTTTCACAAGACACTTATGCATATGAATGAGAGACCTCTGGAGGAAAGAGGGTGGGCTCGACTACAGCAATGAGGGAGGTAAAGGTTAGTGAGGGGGTGGCACAACCCTAATGACCCCAATTCTACCACCCTGATAGAAACCCGTATTTCTCCTGCTAAAGGGGCTTTGTGCTTTCCCTCCACTTGCCTCATGGGAACTTACTTTGAGTGTGTGCTGTAAGGAGTGGGTCGCAAGAGCCAGACATGGCAGTTGGCCATTCCCAATGAACAATGCCAGAGAATAGCTTTATTTGTCAAGGTTTCTTCAAGCCGTATATAGAAGAGCTTTTGGAAAAGCTGAATAGCTTCAGACCGCTGGCCCACTTTCACCCTCCACTGTCTCAGCTCTATTGATTAACCCACCCGCTCGACTGAGAAACGGGGGCAGATACTGGAGTTTACAGATTATGTCAATTAGCAAGAGATGGAGGTCCTCGTTTAACTCTTGCCTGTGCGGCCCTCCCAGGCTAGGGCTCTCAGGGCCCAGAGGTCAAAGTCTGTGACCCCTCTGCCAAAACACTGAGGTTTGTCGCTCCATATGACCTTTCCAACAACATTGACCCCTCAGGGGCCCCCGCGTTGGTTCCTCTCACAAAGCGGTGACAGAGAAGTCGATTCGCAGGGGAAATGGATTTATTTATCAGATTCTGTTGTTTTTTCCATAGTGGCATAAATCTCTCCGGTGGACGTGTTTGTTCTGCGAGGCAGTTGGTGGGACTGCAGCGGCATGATGGACTTTACAGATGCTGTGCTCTTAAATTATGAGCTCCCGCGCTCGCAATTAATTCTTCGCTGCTGATGAGAGTCGACCGATGGTCTGCCTCAAATGATTTTTCAAGTCAGAAGCCATGAGCGCTTACACTGCGGAGGGTCTCGATGTATCCTGTGGAACAGAGCTCCCATTAACACCCATCTCTCAAAGCAGAGCTGTCTCACCGCACATCCCGTTTGTCCAGGAATGCAGACATGCTCATGTCTCTATAGTGTAGTAATGAAAGGTCCTGCCTTCTCAGTAGTAATGTATCGAGTATTCATAAATATATATAAAATTAAGCAACATAGTATTTTAATGTGATTTTTAATTTCCCATTAAGTTTCCTAAAACAGGTGTCATCATACTAATTCAGATTCAAAAGTATAAAAGTTCACACTGACAATCCAAGTGAATCAGTTCAGAAATCTTGAATTGTGAATTATTTGTTTGCAAAATATATATATATTTTTACTGAAGTCTCCATGTGGCATTTTCCACATTTGTTTTTTGTATCTGCATGTGTTCATCAGAATGCTGAGAAACATAAACAAAAATAATTATCACCCACAATGTGTAATGCTTTTTTTTTATTACAATTTTTTTTTAAATATATATATATGTATATATATATATATATATATATATATATATATATATATATATATATATATATATATATATATATATATATACATTAAAAAACACTGTATTATATTTAATGCTTAATATTTCAAATGGTCATATGTCATATGATTTTATCAGAAATAAAAACATATTTTTAATTCAGTTTTGTGTAAATATAACTTAACGTACGTGTAATAATGTAATATGCAATATCGAAATAAAAAATTGTTGGCTGATAATTCTGGCTGATATTGATTCGTCACACTGTAACACCAACCGATCACACTAAATGCGTCTCTATAGCACGCAGTGTTTATCGTGTAATTTATATGCGAAAATTAGTTTTTACGTGCATAGGATACGCATGGGTTGATTAGGGTATAGGGTTAGTAGTGGTGTGGGGTGCGTGTGTATTACACGCAATGAAGTGCGTATCGAATGCACGCGAAAACTGCGTATCATATGCACGTAAAAACTAATTTCCGTGTATAAATTGTACGATAAACACACTGCGTGCAATAGAGATGCATTTACGTGAGAACAGGCTGATCAACCAGTACACTCTATTCATGCTGCTGGAAAAAGTTAGTAGTATTGCTTGTTTTTGTTTTTTAGCTTTTTTTTTAGTTTGTTACTCCCCAATACTGAACAAATATTGCATTTTTGAGGGATGCTTCAAGCTTTATGCAATAGATTAACTTTCTTTGAACCTCATATGAAGACATTTGAGCTTAGCCAGATGGTAAATTATGACTTTTTTAGAGATAGCCAAACATGCTGTGTTAAAACGTTTGATGGAAAGAAACAGTCTGATCTCAGTGTTTCTTGAGCTTAAATCAGCTGCCAGAATTCAAAAGCATCCTGTCTGTAATTCCTTGTCTTACATGTAATCATCAGGCCTCATTCATGAAACACGAGCAGAACGAATTTCTGTGCAAATCATCTAAAAACATTATTACATAAATTGTTGCATTCAATTCAATACAATAATTTATGTAACAATTTGCAAGGAAATTAGTTCTGCTTGTTTTTCATGAATGAGGCTCAATGTGTGTGTGCTGCGCATTTAAGCATATTCAATTCATTACTAAAAGCTGTCATTGCTTTAGAACCTGATGCTGACCTGTTTTTGTTTGTTTGGTCATGTTCCCCAGTAAATTAACAGTAAAATACAGTACAGCAAAACAATGTTTATCCCTTTTCAGTCGTTGACTCATTTGGTAGCGATCACATCATTATCTATTTGGCACAGCTGATTGTTTGCGGTTTCATCAGCTTCCAATGAGCTGCGGCTCAACATTCATTCAAACAAATACTGGTGTTGCTCTATTACCGTACCAATCTCCCGAGAGTTGTCATGACAGATGTGGTGCTATGTTATGACCTCAAAACACTTTTGCCATTGCTCATGATCTGTAAACTAATACATTTTGATGTTTACATCTTTTCTGACGTAGTAAACTAGCTTGGTAGCTCAGTTGGTACAACGTTGCACACACGCAATGTAAAGCACTAAGTACGAGTCCTGTGAAACACGAGTCACGATAAAAGAGCTCAATGGCATGGTTACTTCAGCAAGTGCATTTACAGTATATCTCACGTTTGCTTTTGTTCACACTTGTTTAGGTTAATGTTAGGGTTTACTGAAGGTGGTACATTATTTTCAAACATTATAGAAGATTAACCTTTTAGCATCACTCACTGGACATTTCATTTCCAAACTTGCACAATGTTTCATATAAAGCTGAACATGCTTTTAGCACCACTCACTGTACATTTCACTTTTAAAGTTTTGCAAAATGCAACAAAATGTAATATAATTTTTCAGAACTGTCGTCTCAGTGAGCCTGGGTTGCATATAGTGCCTGGTTTCAAAATTATTGTGGAGGGTTAGTGATTAAAACCTAGGTTTTTTGCACTCTGAAGTAGCCAAAAAGTGGCACAACAGGTCCGGTGAATTCGTCCCTTCATGTCTACATAGACACTGGAGGGTCTGCTGGTCTCTCAGCCAGTTTTTAATCAACCTACAACGCGCCTGCAAGCACAGTAGCGGCAATTGAACAACACAAAGGCCCCATTCTCCATCCCTGCTGATGGATCCGAGGTTACTGGGGTGAGATAAAACCAGAGAGAGTGAGGGGTTGGGGGCCGCTCTTGGCTGGACCCTGCATTCCCCGTGATATTAACCTTTCAGGGAAATCAGTATGACACAGAAGCTGACAGAGGGTCTAAATTATCTTTTGATTGCTGGTGTGGTGGGCTGTTTATATCACCGGTCATGTGGCACAAAGCGGAGCCCTGTTCCCCCTGTCTGAGGCCGTCAGGCCTTTTTTAATCACGGTAAGTGACCTTTGCGGTGATGCTGACAGAACGATGAGAAGGAGGGGCCAGGACTGTCCGTCTGATAAGCTTCTATGAGAAGACTCTTTCTCTTCTGGTGTCCTCTCTCTTTCTCCGGCACTGTTATCTCATGTTCATGTCTCACTGAATCTTTCCTCTCCTCCTCTCCAGAGTAATTGAGCATGTGTCCGTTACTTTCAAATGTGTACATAGTTTGTATAATCTGATTAAATGTTGTATGCAGCTGTTTTTGAAATTGTTTGTCAAAAAAACACACAAAAAAAACATGTTAGTTTGGACCAAAATTGTAATTAATGTTTTTTTTTTTTTTTTTTTAAGTGGATGGGGACTGTGACTAGATCAGGGGTAGGCAATGTCTGTCCTAGAGAGCCACTGTCCTCCAGAGTTTAGCTCTAACCCTATTCAAACACACCTGAACAAGCTTATCAATGTCTTCAGGACTACTAAGGCTACAGACAGGTGAGATTTTTTCAGGGTTGGAGGACAGTGACTCTCCAGGACCGACTTTGTCTACCCCTTGACTAGATCAAGCTTCAAAATGACAAGAAAACAACTTGTGTTATATAATCCAAGTCTTCAAAATGCATCCTATACCTTTATGTGAGCGAAAAAATTTAAGGTCTTTCACTAGAAAATCTTGATAATTCACCAAGTTGTATTTTGGGCATTGCAATCAAAATGGAGACAGATGAACATGAGCTTACGCGGTTGGGGTTTAAGCGGATTAAATAATTTGAGAAGTCCTGCATCCGTCACCAGAGAGAGAGAGAGATCTATCTTTTTCACCGGAAGCTCCAGCTATGACATTTATTAAATAATACGAGGTCAAAACAATGAAACAAAATTTTAAACGCAAGCATTGATGAAGTCTTCACATTACGATATATTACATGCATTTAAAAAAAAATCTATAGAATGGGTTTGAATCCTTAGTTCATGCAATTATTTTCAAATGTTTTAGAAGATGCATAGCAGATACCAAACCATATTGTGTAATGTACATATTTCTATATAATCCAGGAGTGTTAATCCAGAAATACAAGTACATGTATAAATGGGAACCTAATTAAAGATGGTAAGAGTCTGCAAAGAGCAGTGCGTGAGTTGCGTTTTGGTGAACATCCTGTAATTGGACAGCAGACATCTTTCTGTAACACCTACTGTATGGTGGTCAGCTGATGTTTGAGATGGTACTGTGACACTGTAGAACCTGTGAGAGAGCCCAGATCAGACTGTGATGTTTGGATCTGTCTGATGTAAGCTGTGGTGGAGAGTGTTTGAATGCGAGAGTGGGGGTGGCATGAGCTGGCAGATCCCTGTAGACAATAGGCCAGTAATGAGGGGTTGCTTATCCATGATCCACAATGCCAGCATCTACAGGAAGAGAGGCATTTGCTCCTTGATCTCAGATAAATTCCACTGTGTTTTTTTTTTTTTTTTCATTTTCACATTTACAGAGATTGGCACTGAATTGGTCATTTGCTCTTTTGGTCTTTTCTTTTCTTGTTTAAACAGGTTGGTACATAGATGTGTTCTTAAGAGTAGTTGTTGGCAAGTGGAAACACATGATTTTGGTGATTTAGATATATGATACATATTTCCTGTTTTAGACTTAGCTCATAGAATCTCCATTTGTGGTTTTGGTATGTATTTATGTTGTGCAGTGTCATCATTTAAAAATTAATAGTGCCTTGCTTTATATGGTTAGTTCGGCCAAAAAGTTTGGCCAAAAATTGTCAACATTTACTCACCATTATGTCATTCCAAACTTGTATTTGTTTCCTTCTTCAGTGGAATGCAAAAGGGAATACTTTGGGAATGCTGTTTCATTCAATGAAAGTGAATGCTGTAAATATGCTGTGAAACGCCAAACACAATCATTGTGGTTTGTACAAATTGTATGCTATATTCAAAGTCTTCTAAAGCCAGACAGGACCAGTGGTGGCAGGTGGGTTTTAAAATAAGGGAGGCACACTAAATTGTAGCAGTCTGGGGATGCTCTCCCAATAATGAATGGATGGATGGATTTGTTTAACTGCTTTAAAATTGCTTTTTTTTGGTCACTTTTAGACAGAAATAGAATATAAATATAATTTCACTCACCAAGCCCATCACTTGAAGCAAAAATCCATCCGTCTGTCCCTTTAAATGTCCGTGTTGAAAGAGCATGTCCCACCATTTAGTGAAGCTGATTGCCAACTTAGGCATGGGGGCTTCTTTTATTTTTAATCTGCAGTTCGAATTGTGTCTGTAAATTTGTTGGCGATCAAATATTCAATATCTCATCAGCATTAGCAGGTCAAACTATCACAAAATGTATGTCTCAACGATGATTGGTTGATATACCAAGGGAAGCTAGCCTTCTCTACGATGTATTTTTTTATCAACACTAACAGCTGAAAGTGAAATTAGTGATTTTGATAGTGATTGGCTTTCTTTCTTCTTCTTTTTTACCAATGGAGGCAAAAGTCTTCGGCTATGGATTTCGCCTCTCCCTGCTCTTCTGTATCCCCTCAAGTTAGAACAGTTTTCGGAGCAGTTGTGACATCATCAGATTTAGAGAAGAGGTAGTTCTGACCTTAGTGATATTTTATGGTGTTAAAAGTGGTGAAATTATAAACAAAAAATACAAATTATGAGACTGAATGAAAACTGGGGATATTATTAACATTAAACCGTTCTTCTCCCATTTTTACCTAAACATTTTGGATAGGCTGTGCCTCCCCTGCCGCGCCGCCACAGGACAGAACCAAAATGTAATAGTTTCCTGAAAAAAAATATCCTATGCGTTCCACAGAAAAAAATTCATAGAGGTTTAAAATGACAAGAAGGCTTTTTTGGCTGAACTATTGTTAATTCTTGAAGATGAATAACAAACTGACGAAATCCTTGAGATTTGATGAACAATATTACAATATCATTAAAATGTGATGGCTGATTAAACAGAACTAGCACAGTTAGATTTTAACTTTTATTACAGTGAGATGTAAAGTCGGAAGGCTCTTTCCATACCATGTCTGCATATTTGTAGCAATATATAATAATTTTAGTAAAAATAATGTTGCATACTGTATAGAAAGCATGAAAAACACCTCACCAACCAAAGTTACTGAATGAGTCCAGAGTCTGTCATAAGCTTCGCTGAAATGATGTGCGCTCTTCGGGCTGCGGTTGACGTATCTGGGGAGCCATCCTGACCAACACTTTTCAATCCATCAGTTTTCTTACCTCCCAAGGTTCAAGCCCTAACTGGAGTCGTGTCGCATTCTGGTGCTAATGATCACGATTGTATCTTCGTAGTACATAATAAAAACTTTTTATTCCTTATCTACAAAATTAAAGATACAAATAAAAACCAGTTGGCACTCTGCTTGTTCTGTTTCGTTTGCTTGTGGAATCTCCCCCATTGAAATCAAATATGAGTGCACTTTTTAAAGCTCTTGTTCACAATTCTCTTTTTCTCACATTGATTGAAAGGGCTGTCAGTGTCTTTCCGAAAAGTCCCATAGCTTGTGCTCTGAATGAGGGAACCAGGAACATTTCACTAAAATATGCATGGGCAGCGTAAGTGTGCTGATTGCTTCATAAACAATACATTTTATGTAGATACAGTTGCCAACAAAATGTAGCTGTACTTGATGATGAATTAAGTCCTAAGCAGTTTCCAAAAGCCATTTCTTGAGTAATAAAATACATCTGTACTAATGGTTGGAATTAGGCATGGATACGGTCTCTGAAAGAGTTATTGGAAGACGCAGACAGAAGAGTCATTGATCACTGGAAGACAGTGTGATAGGTGGGACACTGATGAGATTTCATGTATTTAATGGCAAACTTGAGCTCCTTGCTCTTTTTGTCCCACTTGTGGATGGACATGAGCAGTAACTGTTGGTCCACTTTGCGGCCCATGATGAGGAAGTTGCTCCCGAGATTGTCCAGTTGTGAGCAGGGACAGTTTGCTCCATTCTTGATGTATAGCGTGAGCTTCTTTAGGTCTTTCTTCCTCAGTATTCCCATCTTCAGAACCTTCTTCTTCTTTTGAGCTGCGATAAGCTTGCGGTCGCCTTTTTCCTTTTTCACCTCTTTAATCTTCATCTTGATTGCTGTAGATAGAAAGAAAGAAACTTAGACCTGAAACCTGAAATGTTCACCCAAAATGTCATTAATATTTATTAGTGTCAGATCTTTTTTTTCTTTTTTTTTCTTCAGAACAACTAACAGTATACAGGTTTGGAATGACATGAGGGTGAGTACATAATGACAGAATTTTCATTTACGAGCGAACTATCTCTTTTAAAACACCAAGGAAAGACCAGAAAGACCCTTTGGAAAAAAGGTCTGGGTACTACGTGTTGTCATTTAACTTTATCCATTGGAAAAAAAATGGGAAATCTTCTCATGGGACTCTTGGTCACACTCCGGTTCTCCCATATATTTTTGCTGTCTCAAGCAACAAGACCTTTCACAACGAGCACACAGGAAGAACCAAGGCTATCCAGAGCGCTGGAATAGTTTACACCTCCCCGGAGGAGCATCATTTAAACATGGACGGCACTAATTGCTCTCACCCGGGAGAGGACGGAGAGTGGAACGGAAAGTTTTAAAGACAGATGTGAAAAGTGAACACACCTTCGGTAGCCCGTCCACATAAGCCATTAAACCTTCCTTTTTTGAATAAAAAATGTGTCCTATTAATTGAATAATTAAAATGTAATGCAAATGTTTTTACAAATCAAACCTATTGTCCACTTGTATTATTTTTTAAATGCAGTTGTACGTTTTCTAAACAAACTCTTAATTCATATCTACTGTAAAGATCTTTGCAGACAGAGACGGAAAATTTCTCATAAGATTTTCTACTTCTAAGCATAACTATTGGGCTGAGACTGCACCTCTTCCTACTGTACATTTGAGAATGTCATGACTGTTAAAAAAGTATATGCATTTGTATATACTAGTATGATTAAAGCATTATCAAGCATGTAGGTCTGTATATGAATGCTACTGTACTACATCTGCCATCATTTTAACATTGTCATGTGAGCTATAGATTGAGTTGTGTAATTTCCTTGTTATTCACGACTCCTCTCCTATGGTCTATGGATAGTAAAGTGTCCATTGGATGTGAACTTCAGAATCATGGGCATGGCAGAAGTAGTAAGTAATTTGCCTACTGTGTTATAAATATTGTGAATTCAGACATGCTACTCATTTCACATATTAATTTTCACCTACTATACCGTAGGGTGATTACATGTATTAAATAAATATTGACAAAAATATGTTCAAAAATACTGAGTCCAAATTTCACATAAAATTAATGAGGGGCAATTTAACCCCCTTCATGCACTTTTGGGTTATAGTTATAAGAAAAGAAAACCATCCTATGACCACACAAGATGAAAATGAAATTCATGAAAGATGAAAGAATTCATGGAATTTCATTTTTAAGAATTCATGGAATATAAAATAAATAAAATAACAGAATGCCAGGTCAATTTTACCCCCTTTATGTATTCTAGGTTTAATATTCGCCACACTTTAGTGGTTGTGGCTTTTCCCATCGTGGGTTATATTTATATTTATATTATAATTTTACATTTAGACAAATTATACAATTCTTTAAAAATGTCATGTCATTTTTTGGTTATTGTGACTAAACTTATCTGCCTGTTACTTACTGTATTAAGGCTGTCAAATTATTAAAATAGTAATCAAATTAATTGAAAAACAGGATACTCAAATTAATTAAGTTATTCATAATTATACTCATATATAAATATTTGCTTAGGAAATGTCTACAAATATATATATATTTCATAGACATCACATTATTGTTTTTAACTTTTGAAAATCATATTTCAAATGTCACAAGAACAGCCTTTTTCCACCTTAGAAACATTGCTAAGCTACGTAATATGCTATCAGTTTCTGATGCAGAAAAGTTAGTTCATGCATTCATGACCTCGAGACTAGATTACTGTAATGCTTTATTAGCTGGTTGTCCTGCATCCTCCGTAAACAAGCTTCAGTTAGTCCAAAATGCAGCTGCTAGAGTTCTTACTAGGTCAAGAAAATATGATCATATAACGCCAATTTTATCATCTCTACACTGGTTACCTATTAAGTTCTGTATCAATTACAAAGTATTGTTACTGACCATAAAGCCCTAAATGGTTTAGCTTCTGTGTATTTAAGAGATCTTCTATCGCCATATAATCCATCGCGCTCTTTAAGATCGCTAAATTCGAGGCTTCTGGTCGTACCTAGGATAACTAAGTCCACTAAAGGAGGGAGGGCGTTTTCACATCTAGCTCCTAAACTCTGGAATAGCCTTCCTGATATTGTCCGAGGCTCAGACTCGCTGTCCCAGTTTAAAACTAGATTAAAGACGCATCTCTTTAGCCAAGCATTCACATGATGCATCTCATACCTTTTATACTACAGTTAAATCAGATCAAATGCATTCATATTATGAACAGCAGCTACGCTAATTATTTCCCATCTGCCTTTTTTGTTGTTATCTCGGGACGCCTGTCCCGAGATAACTCAAATAGAGTTTGTCAGCTCCAGTTATGTATCCAGCCTCTCATGGAGACTTCAGATGCCCCAACACCTGTGATGAGACGACTCGACGCCTGTGAAGAGACGACCCAACGCCGGCTATATGTTATGCCCTAAATTTTATGATTAACTAACTGTATTTTTGTATGTATATTTTTGAAATGCATTTTCTGTAAAGCTGCTTTGAAACAATATGTATTGTGAAAAGCGCTATACAAATAAACTTGAATTGAATTGAATTGAATTGAAATTGTGTTTTTTTGGTGGTGCATGGCTAAATGTCAGCACTGAAACAATTTCCTCACTCCTCTTGAACAGAAATCTCAGCTTCCATCGACAAAATTTGTCTTTGGATCAGGTCAGTTTTTTCCTTTAGAAACCATAAAGAAGCAAGCCTGCTTAACAAAAAAAAAAAAAAAAACTGTTGTCCACATTCCCAGGTTCTCTTGTTTCTAAGTTACATTTAAAAACATGCAATAGCGAGTAAAACCTGTAATTGATGCTATGAGACAGAACTTATCCAAACGTGCTGAGAGCACATTAATCAATGACAACATGTGTCCTGCATCTTCAGTGTGAGCTAGGCTCCTTGTCTACAATCATAAACATTCATGCATCTCTGGAAAGGCAGGAATGTGTTTAAATGGATTCACTGATAACCGTTTTAGTTGGGATATTTGGTGTTGGCATAAATATTAATTGAGATTTCTTACTGGAAGAATCAAATATCAGAAAATAAAAATCTAATTGAAAAGAGTGTGTATGATGAGTGTGCATTCCACCAGTCACTGAAAAAAAATGAATAGGTCCACTCAATCTAAGAGAATGAGGGAAGGAAAGATTGTAAGAAAATGTGAGTACATGCCACAATTGTAAGAAGTTTTTAATTTATTGCATGTGGTAGCTATAGGCCAATGAAAGATGATTTTGTGGGTGGTTGCTTGTGTGTTTTGGGTGGTTGATAGTGCATTGCTAGGGTTGCTGCTTAGTGATCCAAGTCAAAAGTGCCCACCAACAAGTCTCTAAATAATTGATTGTGCCTATGGTGTGGGTCCGTCATTTAATGTAAGTCCATGTGAAGTCTTGTTGCTTTAAATATAGCACTGTTACTGTGTCAGGACACAATTTTGAAGGCTCCCAGAGACACAGTTGGGGAAATCAGCTTTCTAATGACATTGTCTCTCTTTACATATCAGATAGATTTAATATATTTTTAGAGATTTTGCAAAACTACAATACCATACAGCTAACATACCTAACTGTGGTTCAGCTACACATGAGGTTTTTCTCTCTGATTCAGGTGATCGCTCATCACCCATAATGCTTGAGAGGAGTGAGCACGCCTGGGCAATATCGTGGTGACAATCCCAAACCACAAGAGCTGCTTTAAATTGCTGGCAGTAGGTCTGACAGGAGATGAAGTAAGGCAAAGAGGAAAAGTATTTGCTGCCTTCTTTCAATAATTCTGAAACCAAAACTTATATATGTCCATAAGGCTTTCGGAGTTTTTATCAGAGCATGTTGTGTTGAAAGTATCATCAAAAACAACAATGCACATTATGATTTTACAATAATTGATATTATATTTTATAATTGAACTGCCTAGCCAGTGAAAACTATTAATATGGCAAACCAACACACTGAGGTAACTCTGGAATATACACTGTTTATATAATTAGGCAGTCCATGGCAATGCTGTGATTATTGTTGGATTATGTTAAACTCCCAACTTCAAATTGCAGAGCTACGATGAATCTTTAAAGAAAAGAGTATCTATTGCTGAACTTTACCCTAATCGGCCTTCCTTATATAATAGTGATTACAGATAATTCAGGCTGCTCAAAATCACAATTAGAAGGAGGAAATTAGTGAGTCAAAACCCATAAGGTCAAATATATATATATATATATATATATATATATATATATATATATATATATATATACATATATTATTATTTTTTTAATTTTTTTTTGTCTTTGTCTTTAATTCCTGAAAAAAAATAAAAATATTTTTTGCCAACACTGATGCTGAAAATTGGAAAGAAGATTTTAAAAAATAACACTAATACTAATAATACTAATAAAATGGTGTATTGTGTATTTGGTCTTTTTTTTTTTACTTTAATTTTCTTCCAATGATGATTGGCTGAGCTGGACAAAAAATTACTTTGAACTGCACCTTCAAGGCTCCATTGAGGCAGATACATGTTTTTCAATCTGATAAGAAGACATGCGCATAAACTACGATGGCAACACATTTACCGAATACATCCCTCAATGCGCAACAAAAACCCACATGACTTTGCAGTGGAAGAGATTGGATAACTGGATCAGTTTCATCGCACAGCATCTTAAATGTTGGTTTGATCGTTCTGAAATGCCTGAGCCAATGTCTGTCATAAAACTTATTTGCTTTAATTCCCTCCCAGAAGAGTCTCGTGTGAATGTGTTCCCAAAAGGTTCTTCAAAAAGGAGAAAGACAAATCCGATATAAACAAAACTAAGCCATTTAAAATCCCAAAACCAAACTTAAAAACAATGGATTTCCTTAGCGCTACATAAAATATTAAAATGAACTGTATTCAGAGCCAGTGAATAGACTCTAATGGAGAGGTTTCTCGGCAGCGGTCTGCACATGCACAATCCTTAAATCATTTGATATGTGTGCTGCTGTCCAGTATGTGTTGAATACACTGATTACTGTTGGATTGTGGAAACTGGCCATAACATCCAATTAAGATTAATAGAGCACACTATTAAACTTACTATCACAATAAACTGTACAGCACTAGTTAACAAACAACAAGTCATGTGATCAGGTACCAGTGAAATGGAGATCAGGGGAAGAAATGAATCATGCGGTAATATCCTATCATGCATTATGCTTTCAGTATGTGGAGTATCTCAAAAGCCAGAACTTGATGATTTAAACAAACAAACAAACAAACAAAAAAACATTATAACTCTCTTTGTGATGTCTGCACTTCATTTTCTGACTTTAATGTGTAAAATCTAGAACATACACTCAGGCTACTACTAACAATATTTTCAGTGTCATCTGTCAAAGTTATCAAGGAAAATACATGCAAATCCAAGAGAAACAGGCCTCACAGCCAAAGATAAGTCAGGCGTATGTGTGACTCTACTGTGCTATAATCCTCGGCCCTCTATAGGGAAGGCTTTTCAAATGACTTTTAACCTTGAAACTCTTTTATTCAATGCCAGAGACTCATTCTAGAGATTCACATTTGACAGATCAATGGACCTCTAGTCAGAATACATCACTTTTATACGAACCATAAAAAATCCCATACTATTAGAACAGGAATCCTCCAGCACCGTTTAAAACTGGATGTCAATTCCATATGAACTCACGTATGTGACCCATGCAGTCTTTGCTGCATGTTTGTGGTGTTTTGCATATTATTTATGTGGAATTTGATATCTTTCAAACTGCATTCAACTTCTCTAATTTGAAAATATGTTTTAATAGATTTGTCAAGTTTGCATTTGAACTTTTCTTCTGTAATTTAAAGATAAAGCACGATGGGATGTTTAACAAAATTCAAGTCAACTCTTTGTATGATGGAAGCATGCAATGTTATATTTTTGTTTAATTTATATTGTATTTTGATGCAGTTTGAATGTTTGTGAGTACTGTTGTGGATATACTGCTGCCTGTTGGGAACTAATAAATTATGAAATGAATGACAAATATTAACATTTAATTATTTAAAAATTTACACCCTTGGTTTCCTTTGTTTCCTGAGCCAGTTTATTTCATGTCTACTACGGTATTTAGTATTGATACTGAGTTACCTGAGGCTGGTTTTGTACAACCTGGGCATCACCCACTAAAAACATAAAAACACAAAACATGCTATATATATATATAGATGCCCATATCTACACACACAAACACATCAATATATAAATGCATTGAGTATATATTTGCACAGTATATTTAATGCGATGCATAGCAGAGCAACCTCATTATTGTATCTGTTTTTTCTCATGATGTCACATTTATGTTCACCCTAAATATTACAGTGGCCGCTTTCCCATCCAAGCAAACCGCAGGCTTTCTCATCAATTTTTTCATTACAATTTTTACCATTATGAAGAGATCGCAACTCTAGAGTTATTTAAGTTGTCAAATGTGATGTCTTAATAAAAGTTTATATCTTACCAAAATCACTGGCGCAGTAGTGCTCCATTATGGTGTCTGCTTTCAATTCGTTGTCACAGGGTGGACACACTTTTGAAACTACAGGGTAAAGAAGGAAAGATGGTAAAAAATTAGTGTCTCATAAAGAACCATTAAACATCAAATGTGGCCATTAACAATATGTACATCATATTTGGTATTTAAAGTAGACTAATACATTTTTAGGTAGGATACTGTATGCTTCAGACTGTAACTTTAAAAAAAAATAACGTTTTATTCTATAGTTATATTCTAGTCAGAAATATAATTGACCTGTATTATGATTAAATGAACCTGACTACATGTATTTTTGTCAGCCATTGGTCTAACAAACAGATAGTCCCGCCCCCAAATTTGGTCATTGGTTGAGTCAGTGCTGCTGTGTCATATTGGTTGAGATTTTATTTGTGTTCATTGATGAGATAAACTGTTATATGTGGTCAGTAGCAATGATACAGTAAGTTCAGTGAAAGATTCAGTGCAGTAAGTTAATCACAGAAGACTCAAACAAACAAATAAATGGTGGGAATGTTTCACATTTACTAAAATGATTGGTTTTGTAAAATAAAACTCTCATGTGATTGTTTATGCTAACAGCTCTAATATGTGTGTTTGGTGTTTGGTTTAGTGCAGAGAGTAGAACTCTGTTTCATTGCAATGCTGGACTCATGTAGGGGCAGCAAGCCAGTGCTAATGGACCTTAATCCACAGTGTTTGAAGCCATGAGAGGGAGAGGTTTGGCAGCTGCTAGTTTTATTTCCTCACAGAGGAAAGGGAAGTTATAAAACAAGATTAAAACTTTCAGTGGTTCATCACTGTGATATCACATCCCTTCAGATAGTGTGTATACAGTATGTACATATACCTGGACTATAGCCTAAGGTAAAAATATGTTTGGCCTCTCCAAAACAGGATGTGTCTGAATGTCAACCAGAATATTTTACACTCGTTGCAAACGTACGAAGACAAATGCAGGGGTGAGCTTTTAATAGGACACTGTGAAAACATTCTTCTCAGCAGTTTGACAGTGAAAATATTCACTGGAACATGCAAACAGCTGTACGTGACCTTCTTGGAGCTGAAAGTTATTTGCTGATCTTATTTTTAACTGTAGAGATACAGATGTTTATCATGCCACCTACTGGGGTACTGAGTTTCTGTTCAGTGGGCTTAAATTAATGTATAACACATCCTGTACACATGCTCATATGGGGAAATGAATGTAGTTTTAAACTTAGTTAAAGGGGATCTATTTTTTCCATTTTTACAAGATGTAATATACATCTCAGGTGTCCCCAGAATGTGTCTGTAAAGTTGTAGCTCAAAATCCCCCACAGATAATTTATTATAGCCTGTTGAAAATTGTAGTTTTTGAGGTAAGGCAAAGAGATGCTGTTTTCGAGCATGTATCTTTAAATGCAAATGAGTTAAATGCCCCCCTCTGAGTATTAAAGTGACAGCAGTGGAATATGCAGTACCTGTGTATGCTTTTAACATGAACCAAATAATAAAAGTAAAACAGAAAATCACTCACTGCTCTTGATTTAAAACTTTAGTAGCTTTAATTAGAGTACATTGTTTACTTGAATGCTGCTGTTAAATGCTCTGGCAAGAAGATAAACATGGCATAATGTGTACAGATCACTCAGGGGAGGAGCTAAGCTAAAAATATGACTCGGTTATTTATTGAACATTCACTTCTAGGCTTAAGATTTTGTTGAAAGGATCTTAAGCTGACTAGTTGAAGACATTGCTGTAGCTATATAATAGACACGGTACTTATAAATAAAATAAGAATGTCATGTCCGCATCAATTTTACAACATTTCAAATCCATCAATTCTTGCCATCTAAAAAAATCTAAGCCAATGTTTATTCTCGTTTTATTACGAGCTCTGTCGTGTTCTCTTTTTTGCTGTCATCTGTTCTGCGTGTTTTACTGAAGGGTCATGTGACACTGATGACTTGAGTAATTTGTAGTTATAATAATATTTCACAATGTTACTGTATTTCTGTTTTAAAAAATGCAGCCTTGGTCAGCACAAACGACTTCTTTCAGAATTATTAAAACATCTTAGACCCCAAAAGACCCCAAACGTTTGAACAGTAGAATATTATAATAATTTTTGTAAAGGTTTTTTATTAGTGTTATTACAATTTTGAAGACAATTTTACCCCATCTCTTCTTTGATGTCTGATAATGGTTCTTTTGACATTCGGGTATAAGTGTCAGGTGTATTGTCCAGTTCAAAACTTCTGGGCTTCTATCACATCATCAATCTACTTAACCGAGGAAGAATGCTGGATGTGTCATGTGAAAATTCGGAAAAGTCATTCATTTGTACAGCTAAAAAGATAGAAAGCTCTGTTCGATCTCTGTGGGGTGGGTCTGACGGAACAAACCGTGACCAGATTGAAGCTTGAAGCTCTCCACTGAAATCAACCACACAATGATGTTTGTTATATCTGATCTCTGAGGTGACCAATATGATTTTGTCATTTATTCAGCACAGGTTCTCCCTTGAGCTCACAAAACAAAAGCATCTGTTAACAAGAGCTTACATGGCTCGTCTCCAGACTCCCCCTTCCAGGTTAAAAACCAAGGGTCAGAGTTTATCACCCCAGCCTCAAGCACAGACATAGCGGTAGATAATGAGGGGAGGGGTCAAAGTTCACCAGGCTTCAGTGCACAGGTCGTGGGGAGTTGAACCCCTCTGTACATTTTAACCGTCATTTGGTCCCTGAGCAGAAATTCCCATACATTCAGCGGGACGGAGACGTGACGTGGACGGTGACTTGCACACACTGAGCGTGCTGTGGAGGAAACTTTTGTTTCGTACTCGCAGGCCATCGTGAGCCGCATTCTTGAAGCTGAAATGTCTTATTTGCACAGCAGAGCGATTTATTCTGTTTTGCAGGGTGGCTCGCTGGCAGGATGCCTGGTGGAAACTGAGCCAAAGCATGTGTCAGGAGACTGAGCGAGGGTAATTCTCCAAACCGAGTTTCTGCAAGAAGTGCCAATTCAGAGATTGAGTGATATCAGAGCAATACTTTTCTGTAATCTATTCCCTTAAATTTCCTGTTGAATACTCTCTTGTGTTCGTTGAAACATGTGTAAGGACTCAACAGAACTGCTTCTGAAAGAAATCTTTATAATAAGCAAGAGTGCTTTAGTTCTAAAGCAGTTTCTGCATTGTAAATCTTTTTGTCAGGTAACCTAAAAATGTGGTTCATTTGGTAACATCAGTTGTTTTTTTATTCAAGTGTACTGACCAAAAAATGATGACCTAAAAGTTATGTAACCTACTGCACTCAGCTTGATATTATTTGGGGGGTAAAACTTGAATAAAGCCATTTAAGATATTGGTTGTAGGGTCAAATTGTCTGTATGTCTGTCTGTCTGTTTGTCTGTCTGTCTGTCTGTCTCAGTTTTTTTATTTAGACTTAATTTCATATAGTGGCCACACAAGGAAGTTGTCACAAAGGCTGTATCTCAAACAACACATTAATGCAAGAGTTAAAGATTTAATGAAAGTATATTTTGAAACTGGAAAGCCTGAACTGTGTTTTCACCACAAGTGTATTTTTCATAATGATTCCCTAAAATTAGTATTTATACTACCTTCTCAATTGTTCACACCACACGACGCGGTTTACAAAATAGTTTTTTATGTTAAATTTGACACAGAACCTATAATGGATGACTGTCAGGTTTCGGTGTGACTACACACTTCATATAATGTGACAACATTCCCCACCGTGCTGTCACAAAAATAACTGAATGTGTTTTTTTCCCCTGTGCAATAATGATGAAAATGTCAAATAATTAATTTTTTATCTTTTATTTTTTTATGTATGTCTACCTATACAGAAATTAATGTTTAAAAATATACCCAAATTGAGAGTTTTTCATGAATTGAGACAATAAGCACCGGTCAACCCTATTATTCATTTAAAGTACTTGAATAAAATCTCATATTTAGTAAGACAAGAAAACCGTAAGTGATGCAATCTGTCACTAAGACCTTTCCACAGTTTGTCATCATGGATATAGTTTTTTAAGTCCTCACAGTTTCCTCAGAGACGCAGGTATATATGTGTCCGAGTGATTTCTGCATCGCTGACTTTCTCTATCACAGTTTATGGGGAAAATGCTCTGTTTAAACTATACACAGGTCATAATTTTATGGCTCATTTGGACCCATGAAGTTATGAGCAGCAACACTTTGGACATAAAACATTAATCAGGATGAAAAACTGCTGTGATTTATGTCTGTTTGGTAACGCTTTAGATTACAGCCCGGAAAGTACTGCGTAATTACAATGAAATTACAGTGTAACTTTCGGTAATTACAGTGTACCTATAAAGTACTTATAGGGGAACAATATGTAAAGTCTTGGGAATAAAGGGGTAACAACCAGGAAAATACTGCGTAATTAAAACTAAATTACAGTGTAACTTTCGGTAATTACAGTGTACCTATAAAGTACGTACGTGTAAGTATAGGGGAACAATGTAAAGTTTTGGAATAAAGGGGTAACAACCAGGAAAAAAAAAAAATTTATTTAGGCAAATTATTAAGTATTTTAGAACTACGGGGTACTTATACTATAATACAATCTTACTTTTGGGAGCAATTTAGCGAGTAGGCTACATACACTGCACCTTTTTGTAATAATAGTGTATACAAATACAAGGCTTTTTTCAAATTACGGGCTAGCCTATATATCAGTGCATTTATAAAGTAGGCTAATTTGTTTTTATTGCAAAGGTGCACTGATTAAGTTGTTTCAAGGCAAGTAAAACTATTGCAACTTTTTTTTTTTTTAAATGCTGGGGAAATATACTCTTGTTTCTTGTAGTTACAGGGTACGTATGACATTGCGGGCCGTAAATTAAAGTGGTGCTTCTTACCCTCTTGTTTCTTGTAGTTACAGTGTAAGTATGACATTGCGGGCCGTAAATTAAAGTGGTGCTTCTTACCCTCTTGTTTCATGTAGTTACAGGGTAAGTACAATAAAAACACATGTAAACACACAATCTGATATCACTTGGAAAACTTTATTTGAAAAACAACTTATTTTAAAACGGATTTACAACACTTTCTCTTGCTTGTGCTTGACTCTTGTTCCTCTTCATCTTTCTTTCCACTGATAAATCTTAAGAAGGAATCCCATGTCTCTTGCTATTCTGTATTATGTGTTAAAAGAAAATACAGTACAGAAATGTCCTCACCATTTTACTAATCTTTTACCCTCATGTCATCCGAGATGTATATGAATTTCCTTCTTCAGATTAACACAATTTTTTTTTTTAGAAAAATATATAATCTCTGTGAATGCATAATGCAAGCCCATGTGTTCCTAAAAGTTGACATCAAACAGCACATACAGCAATAACTAAAGTAATCCATACGACCCCAATGGATGAATCAATGTCTTCTGAAGTGAGACGATAAGTGTTTGTAAGAAAAATACCAAATATTTAAACATTTTATCGCTTCCGTTCCGACCAACTTTCACTTGCGCGTGCATGAGAGGGTTGAGTTCACGCTTGACACGCGTGACGTAAGCGCGCCGAGAAACCGAATGTCGATTTTTTTATTTTTTTTTATGCTCACAACAAAATACAAACAATAACACATAATAATAATGAAAAACAAACAAAACAGAAGAACAGAGATGGCAGTTCTCGCGCGAGTTTCACATCTAACTCCCGCGAGAACGTAATGAACGCGTGAAGCTTCACCAAACACGAAGCCAAGCCGACTCTCATGCACTCGCTGGACGCTGGTGACAGTTGGTCGGTAGCGAAAAGATGAGTAAATTACGAGAACATTTCTGGGTGTACTGTATTTTCTTTTAATACATAATACAGAATAGCAAAAGACTCCTTCTTAAGATTAGGCTAATCAGTGGAATGATAGAAAAAGAAGAAGAGGAACAAGAGGAGGAGGAGGAAGTAGGAAGCCATGCAAAAATGTATAGCCTACTTTCTGTCAGGACTTTAGTATTTGAAATGAAAAGTTGATTTTAAAAAAGGAATAAAGTCCTTTTTTGAAATAAGTTGTTTTTCAAATAAAGTTTTCCAAGTGATATCAGATTGTGTGTTTACATGTGTTTTTATTGTCTACTTACCCTGTAACTACATGAAACAAGAGGGTAAGAAGCACCACTTTAATTTACGGCCCGCAATGTCATACTTACCCTGTAACTACAAGAAACAAGAGGGTAAGAAGCACCACTTTAATTTACGGCCCGCAATGTCATACTTACCCTGTAACTACAAGAAACAAGAGGGTAAGAAGCACCACTTTAATTTACGGCCCGCAATGTCATACTTACCCTGTAACTACAAGAAACAAGAGGGTAAGAAGCACCACTTTAATTTACGGCCCGCAATGTCATACTTACCCTGTAACTACAAGAAACAAGAGTATATTTCCCCAGCATTTAAAAAAAAAAAAAAGTTGTAGTTTTACTTGCCTTGAAACAACTTAATCAGTGCACCTTTGCAATAAAAACAAATTAGCCTACTTTATAAATGCACTGATATATAGGCTACCCCGTAATTTGAAAAAAGCCTTTATGTATTTGTATACACTATAATTACAAAAAGGTGTATGTAGCCTACTCGCTAAATTGCTCCCAAAAGTAAGATTGTATTATAGTATAAGTACCCCGTAGTTCTAAAATACTTACAGTATAAATAATTTGCCTAATTTTTTTTTCCTGGTTGTTACCCCTTTATTCCAAAACTTTACATTGTTCCCCTATATAATTACACGTACGTACTTTATAGGTACACTGTAATTACCGAAAGTTACACTGTAATTTAGTTTTAATTACGCAGTATTTTCCTGGTTGTTACCCCTTTATTCCCAAGACTTTACATATTGTTCCCCTATACTTACACATAAGTACTTTATAGGTACACTGTAATTACCGAAAGTTACACTGTAATTTCATTGTAATTACGCAGTACTTTCCGGGCTGTAATCTAAAGCGTTACCGTCTGTTTAAATGTGCAGTGAGCGGAGACAGAGAAAGGTTTACATGTCTCCCCGAGCCGCCCCTCAGGCAGCATCGCCTCTGCATTCAACAGATCCCTGCAAACAATGGATTACACATTCACTGAGCTTGTAGATTTGTTTTATCTTGTTCATTTCTATATTTAATTCATTGTCTCTGTTCTGTTCTTTAAATAAAACGAGACCCTAAAAATCTAGAGCAGCAAAACTAATGCTTTTCAAACTGGTTTTCACAGACACTCCCCCTCTCTGCCATTGGTCAGCTAACAAATAGTCCCGCCCCAAACTGCTGAACCAATGCAGTTGGGTGAACATGATTTCACCACCAACATCCTTTATTGATCCTAGAATAATTCCAATCTACCAATCAGATCAGAGGAATAGGTTGACAGTTAATGGGCCCTACTTTAACAATCTAAGCGTCTAAAGTGTCTGAATCCACTTTCGCTAGTTTAATGACGGGATAAATGGTCGGCACTCCCAGCGCATGGTCTAAAAGGGTTGTCTCTATTCTCTTAATGTAATGGTACTGGGTGTGCATGGGGCGTAGTGGGTGTGTTTTGGGTGTAATGTGCAAAAAACAATCAGAGTGTAATTACCCATTCCCTTTGAAAGCCAGTTGTGCTCACGCCATGGTGGATTGCTATTTACATGGCGGAATTTGCAAGAGGAAAGACTGAACGCTTCTCCAGAGAGCAAGCGGATCTGCTCGTGTGCGGGGTTAAAGCGCAAGCAGACCATCTACGGGACAAGCTGGATTCCACCATATCTTTATGTGCACAATATTAATCTTTTACATTGTAATCATTTTATTTTTAATATTTGGCTTGTTTTTGTGCCGCTGGGCATCCCTGTGTTTGTAATAAGCAGAGTGTACGCGTGCTGTGGAGCCGCTTATAGGCGCACATTACTAACGCACTCTTTAAATAACAAAAAAAAAAATTGCGCCATTGATTGTCCATTGACTGCAGTCTATTTCTGTTGCCTCAAAATAGCTACGCGCCAACAATGCGCCTGAACACGTTTTCAGACCAGCACGCCTGTGGGCGCACAAATGGGCGCAAATGCATTTGCTATTTAAACAACGTGGCGCAGGACGTGAAAATGATAACTGCGTTGAGCTGGAACTAGCAAAAAACACTTGTCGCTGCATTGCGCCGGGTGTATGATAGGGTTCAATGTCAAGTTTAGGCTTAGAAAAAGATTTAGAGGCTACACCGTTCATATTCGCCTATCATTTCCCTCTGATTTTAGGGATGTTATGGGTAGGGTTAGGTTTAGGGGAAGGGATAGTGTTATGGTTAGGACTACGTTTTTGGACAGGAATGTTGTTCCCGGTTCAACAAATGATGTTGATCCAGGAACATGTCTTATTTGGCAAAGTCATGATGACCACATAGTTGTCTCTGAATATTAAACTGGGATGAGAGAAACTATTTGAACAATTAGAGGTTTAAATTCAGGTTTAAATTCATTTGAACTTTATAATTACAGATTTTGTTTTGGCCATTTGTCTGTTAAGAACAAGTCTTCTATTTGTAGAATGAACAATATTGTTTAAAGAGGCTTTTTGTTGCACTGTCCAATGTGATTTACTGGAATGTATCTCCAGAAACAGCCCGTCAAACATGTCTGTGGCTCTGGCTGTGAACGGGCCCCGTCCCAGGATTTCACCTCAAACCACAGGGGAAAAAACAGCTCTTCATGTCCCTGTGTGCCGGAGCTCACGGCTGCAGGCTGGAGCGACTTGCCGTGTCAAACGAGGGTTTGTGCTGTCATGTTATCTCTAGAGTCCTGTTTCCCGTCGATGTGCACGCTCACCAAAACACACATCGCTGTAAACGCTTGCCCGTGAGCTACTTTCCCATCCAGCTGCGATGCAGAGAGCTTTTGACTTAGTTCTGCTAGTTTTCAAACTCTCAGTATCATGTAATTTCAGAGCAGCTATGGCTGTAATTGATATTGTCTCGAAGGTCCCACTCTTACTCTGCTTGCTTTTTAGTCTGCTGCAATTTTAAGGAGCTTATTTTTCTAACAGAAGCCAAGCTACTTAATTCTGAAGTATGAAAACAGTATTGTGGAGTCACATTTTTTCAAAAGCCTCTTTTTTTCCCTTCTTTGAGAACATTGTAATCCATCAAATCTTAGCAGTGAAAAGAGAATCTGTGTGCATGTTTACTACTGTAAATGGAGACATGTATATAAAGCTAATTATGACTACAGAGACTAACCCATACATCTCATCTTACCCCTATTAGAAAATTTAAAAAATTTCAAATTAAAAATTTAAATTAAAATTTATGTTTGAATCAGTTTTACATTTCAGGATGTCCCCAGATGTTCCCAAAAATAGGTTAAGTTTTCTATTCTACCCAACTTTTTTGAATGAAAATTATCATACCATTTGGTAATAGTCCTAGTGTTATGTTAGTTTTTATTTATATATTAAATAAAAGGAAAGCTGTATTGTACAGTAAATGTGATTCATTTTGAACACAGCATACTGTACTGCATTCATATATTCCTTTATGCTTTGTATAAGGACTTGTCATTTGTGCATCACTTGTTGCATTTTTGCATTAATCTTTACAAATGGTTGAGGAAATGAATGCAGTTTACAAACTGGCAAAGATTACGATTTGTTTGAGTTATTTTTATTATTATTATTACATTTTGGAACCACATGTTTTTATTTATTTTGATCATCTATTGTCCTGTATATATGGTTTAACAGCGTCCTTAAACTGAGCATTAACTACACTCCTGGCTATTTCTCTTCACTTGTCCTTCCTCTTTCTATTACAATAGTCCTTCTCGTTTCAGTCAGACAAAGTAATGTACAACTTTTCAGACTAATTAGTGATCCAAAGGGTTTGGCTGCCTGGCTAATTGGAAACCTAAATGCACGATTAAACAAAGAGAGGCAGGGCGCAGCAGGAACGCTCCTCTCCACATTCCACATGAGATGTTTGCTTTAGATAGTGAAAGGTTTTTGTCCTTCCAAGAGCTTTTCCTAATTTTACTTTCTCTAGAGCTCTAGGCTAAACAAAGCAAGAGAAAATCCACCAATGGGCCTTATTGTATGGATCTATGGAGTCTTAGTGATTATAATGTGTGTACTTTTTAAGAAAAAGGGTGAGGTTTTAAAATCAGTACTGATGCTTATTATAGGTTATCAAAATGTAATACTTATAAAAAAAATTAAAAACGTAAAAAATTAATTTTTCATGCATCTTTCGTGAATTTATTTATTTATTTTGTTTATAGTTGGTGTTTTTTTCCTGCTTATTTTTTTGCCAAATTTTAGTTTACAGGTACAGGATTGTCACATCTGTGTTGCATTCATTTCCTGTGTAAATTTATTTTTGATTTTCACTGAAAAAATCAATAACATCATCTTTATATCTAAAACCACAGTGTTCTTGCAGGTCCTACCTGGAGTCTGAGTGGCGTGACCCGCCGAGAACTGCATGGGAATGCACAGATCGTTGTCGATGGGGAACTTCTCGCACTGTAGCATCTCTGGCCAGGGAAAGCCGTAGGTCTCCATGACCGGGGCGCAGCTGTCCCGCACCGCCTCGCACAGAGACCTGCAGGGGTAGATGGGCCTGTCCAGGCATACTGGAGCAAAAAGGGAGCAGAGGAACACCTGCGTGTCAGCGTGGCATCGCTTTGCCAGTAGTGGCACCCAGCTGCCAGCCTGCTGCTTGACCTCAGGCATGGTCTCGTGGTCCAGTAGGTTTGGCAGACGCATCTTTTTGTAGCCCACGTTGTAGCAGAGCCGCAGGTCGGCTGGGATATCCACACACTGTGGCTGCTTGGCATAGAAGCGGCCGTTGTGGAAATTGTCCGATTGCCAGCTGTAGTAGTCGTACTCCTCTGCCGAAGCAGCTGAGGTGAGCAGAACCAACGCCAGGGTCACAGCCTGGGTCAGAGACACCTGCCTCTTCTGCTCTGCCATCCTCCTAAAGCTCTGCTGAAATTCAGAAGGGGAATGGGGGGAAGCGGATCAAAAAGAAGAATTTTAATCCTTTTTGTCGTGTTTGAGAAGAAGAAAAAAAGACTGGGTTTGTGCTGGGTTTTCCCTCCTTCTCGTTTCTGGTTGTCCTGCAGTTTATTAGAAACTCCTGGTAGCAGGCAATAGTGGAAGATCTCAGAGCTGAGCTCTTTTCTAGCTTGACTCAAGTGCACCCAGTGTATAAAAAGACAGTGGACTCAGGGCCCTATGAGCTGACAACCCCTGAGTAAGCTTGCCCACCCACCTCCCACTGGTTTCCCCTGTCCACCATAAGCCCCGCCCCCTCCCAGCAACAGCCAACTGCTGCGCAGTGGGCGGCACCCCTGTAGCCCACCCCCCTCGCAGGCACTTCTACAGGCAGACCACGCGCTGTCCTGCAGCACAATGCATGCGTGGAGTGTGCTGGGCTCATTCAATTTCTCTTTAGCTCCGAGGACACACAGAATTTCCACACATAGCATCAGCCCCGGCCTTTCACATTCTACTTTATTAGGAAATAATCAGAAGGCAGAAAAAAGATTCATCTACAGGTGGTCAGGGCATTTGGGATGTGCTGTTTGAGATATGCTAATGCTGCCTCTGGATGTGAATAGAAACTGGCTTTCTCTCTGTCTCCTTATATCATTTGCTGTCACACCGTGGGGCCCAAAATTCAACCCATAACAGCCACCCAGCAGCAGGGGGCCGCACTGCTATATTACTGCCCCCCAAATTGAGAAGCCTTACTGACAGATCTTTATCTGTTAGCACTTGATAGCACAAGATTTATATACATATTAGTCAAGGCACATTTTGTTTTGCTTTTCTTTTTGTATGACAAATGTGTCAAAATGATTTATATTATATAAATATTAATATGGATAATAACAAATATATTAAGAATCTTAAATCTATCTATCTATCTATCTATCTATCTATCTATCTATCTATCTATCTATCTATCTATCTATCTATCTATCTATCTATCTATCTATCTATCTATCTATCTATCTATCTATCTATCTATCTATACATATTCTTGCCCTAAAAGTAAATTTTGTAATGTATTTTGGAATTTAAAGGATTAAACTAAATATATTTTCAATTTAGCCAGGATTTGATGAGTTATCTTTAGACATTAGTGCAGTGGAGAGAAAAAGGAAACAGGCCAAGAATAGTCCATCAGAACATACATCAGGCAGCATACAAATGACATAGCAAACGGTGGTTACAGTAAATCTAAAAAGCTAACAGAATGCGGTTAGCAGGCTCTTTGAATGTTTACTCCTTGGAGTTTTACAAGCTGGCAGAGGATGTCACACCATTGCATAAATGCTGCACAAATTACAGAAATCCTTATTTTTGTAGAAAGTCTGTTGAAATTGTATCGTAGCCTATATGCCTCTGTTGTTGGTTCTTTACAAAGTTCATAACTTTTTTTCAGCCAGGACTGATCTCTGTGGGACTGAACAATAATCTCTCTTTCTCTCTCTCTCTTTCTCTCTCTCTCTAGAAATTGAAACTCATTCAGTCCTGTTTTGTGTTGCCCAGATTGTGTCAAAGACTGAAAGAGGCACAATTTTACGCTCCTTACAAATCAATAATCACCACAGCGGATAGAAATGAGATTAAAGTGATGATGAGGAATGTTATTGGGGCATAGGCCTATATTCTGATGATATTCTGTGTCCATGAGACATTTCAGAGAATCGGCACATAAAACTGATACCAAGAGATCCCCAAAAAAAGTTGAAATGGAAAGTGCTTTAAGGAATTTTATATCTATTTTAGTTTTTTTCATTTAGGGCATTTTAATTATGTATTTATTTATTTACAAACATTTGAGTGCATTTTTTTTCAGATTTGCATATGCAATGAATTTGGAACATTGTAATTAATTAGTAACACATTAATCAATTGCCATTTCTCCATTTTTGGGTTCAATAAAGTATTTTGTAAAACGTCAATGAAAGTTGTATGGCCTTGATTTGATTCCAATATAATAATAAATAATGAGGGGTAGTGGAATATAGATCCTTACTATCAGATGTAGGTAGTGGAATCTGCTTTGTGAGCAGGTTCTCATTAGATGGACATGTTTTTCATTTTAGCTCAGTAAAAGATAAACTCCTCCTTCAGGCTTCATCAGCATGCAGGGCTGTGTTAATTGGCTATTCAACTCTACACTTCAACTTTCTCCAGCTTTGTGATTGGCTCAGCATTTAGAGATTAAGTTCAAGCACCGCTGGAAGTGAACTTTCAGCCAAATGCTTAAAGAAAGTATTTGAAGTGACTATTAAAAGGGTTTCAGGGTTCTGGAGAGGTGGCCCACTGCCCAGATATGCTCAGTAAATTCCTGATAAGCCGGGCAAGGAAACCCTGAAGAATAGAGAGAATTCGTTGGTCAAATGAGGGCACGGGATGTTTATTTCTTCGTAGTAAATGTTATTTTAAAAAGAATATGTAAATGTTAACACAATGCATATTAGAAATATGTGTACAAACAGGGCTGAATTTATTTAGGATGGGAACAATAATATCCATGGAGATTGTTTTTCTGTTTTAGAGGGAATTTCTTTGCTCTTGGACAGAGTTATAATCTCATTTGGTTTTGATGGGCACACAATCCTGGCAGAATGACAGTGATAGCTGAATGTTTGTTCACATCTGCCAATAAAAGCATTAACTTATGGAGCACTTCAGATGCCACATGCATTGCTCTAACAAGAGACTTTATCGTTTGCTTTGTCTTCACATTCTTTACAAACTGATGTAACATATGTATATATATTATTTCAAGAGGGAAATTCTACAAAGGATGCAATGTGTTTTATGGATATCAAAGAATTGTAAATATTTTCAGACGTAGAGAACCATAACATGATTATACATCTGAGAGCTATAGGAGTTTCTGGGTTGAACAGATTTTGGGGTCCACATTACAAATTTGGGATTCAAAATCTAATTTAAGCATGTAAATAAACATTTTTGTTTTGTGCTTTTGACAAATTAAAAACAAAGGAACACTGTGCCTTAAAATGAGAGAGAAAAAATAGATAGTTGGGCTTTCTTCTCTTTGACTTCCTGTAGGCCTCTTGGTTTTACAATTTTCGATTAAAGTTAAAGGACTGAATCACAAAACGCATGTCCACACTGTATTTCAAGGGAAGTTTGTTATAAAATCACATAGTCGCTGAAATGTGATGAAATCCAGGGGTACATTTCTTACCGCAGATTTGACTCGGGATAGAACCAAAATAAGTACTTTAGCTGGCAAATGAGTTCCACAAAAACCACTTGGACACACCGGACTGTAAAACGATTTATTTATTATCCCTGGAAATGCAAGATCACATTTTCACTGTATTGGGTTCTCTGCCTGGCACGGCTGAAGGGACGCCACACTTGCAAGGCAGCCTTGGAGTCAGGCATGCTTGCGGGAAACGCACTTCAGTTTGGATTGCGCTTCCCCCAATCACAGGCGGGTCTTTTAGAGACCCTTGAAAAGATTGTGGTCATGGAGAAGAATTCAAAGGGACAGATCAGAGAATAAAGGGTCCTCAAAGCCAGGTTCTACAGAGGATGGAGGGGTCCGGGAGTCCTGGGGGTCTGCACATGCAGGCGATGATGTGAAACTTCCACTGACATGCCCGAGCTGCCACATGAGAAACAAAACAATGAAAGAGATGAAAATGAAGTATTGAATCCTGTGTATTTTTAAGTTTTATATGTCAAAGGAATTCATTATAAAAAAGGCTTAGTGGACTCGCACAAGGAGTTTTTCTGGAATATCTCCTGAATAGAATAAAATAATATGCCACAATTCAGCTTGGCATCTATTTTACTTTGTCGGCACTTATACTGAAAGAATTGGAGTACTGTACTAAATCACACTCTGTGCACATTTAGCATTTATGTAATATTTTCATAATTAAATGGGGTTTCTAAATTACATATCATAAGCTAAAGATATTTAGGAAACACACACAAACCCAACAGATCAATCCATCACTCTTCAACGCTAGTTTGGATGTTGCTTCTGCTCATAAAAGCAAACTAACTATTGGAAAACAAATGTCAGTTTGTGTTGGGTAAAATCTCTAATATCTAATAGTCTAGCATGTGTCAATTGATTAATGTGTAATTATGAATGTCTCAGCCTTGTTTGCACATGGCAACTGTCAGCAGTGTTGAAACAAAACGGGTATTCAGACAATTTCAGACTTTCCTCAACTGTCTCGCTGGCAAAATGTTTCTGCAGAATGTGGCTTTTGAACACGCTGACTCAAATTCCCTCCAGAGGATTTTCTTAATCATCTTATATGCCCTGCAAGGATGCCCGAGGCTCAGCTGCCATAACAGTCCATTACAGCAGGGGAACGAAGAGGGCTTTAAAGGTGGTGTAAGCGATGTTAGCTATTCAGGAACTTCACCAAAAGACTTTAACACTAGTCTTAGTACTCCCTTCATTTCCATAAACATGTGAATGTGGGAGACAAGAAATGCAAGTACATGCGGAAAATCTGCTGCATACCAATCTGTTTGGTATACTCTGACTTGCAAATTTATACAACCAAATGAGAATTTACATAAATATCACAGACTGATCTCTAGGCTCAATAGACTGCAGCAGGAATGAGTCCTAAAACTCGGAAATGAGAAAGGATCTTTTTTTTTTACCTCAAGTTCAATCGTCCTGAAGTCAAAGGTTTTTTTGTTCAAAGTCTAAAATACTTAGCCTCAAAATATGTTCACGCTTTATTCTAAAGCATAAAACAATCAGTAACACTCTTTTAGAGTAGTACACTAGTACAAAAAGCTTTTACGCGTCTTGAAAAAGGTGAAATCTGAGTCTGAGGACAGCTCCGGGTAGAATGTCAGGGGTTGCCATCTTGTAATTACAGATTTTGTTGCTGAATTGAAATATGTTATTTAATTGTGAGTTCGGCAAGCAGATGTTGAGATTTCAGGACGACCTCATTCAAATGGATAGAACTTGGTCTTGGAATGCCCGAAATAGATGACTGGAGGCATCGCAAATATGGCCGCCAAGTGAACAGACCTTCTTTGAAAGGGAAATTATTTAAACTATCTTCACATCCTGATAGCAATCAATAATAGAAGTGGTCTAAATATTTAAAAAATTACATATATATTCTGTGGAAGTCTCAGGACCAAAAAATGTCCGTCCAATTATTGCATTCAGTCCGATAATAGTCCTATTACCTATTACTATATTACCGAATATAGTACCTCCGCGCACCCTGCTCGCACAGACATTACACATCATCAGCACGCTCCGTAATGCTATGCGCTGCAAACAAACAGCAGCCGCCTTATACAGTTCATCCTGAACAAAACGAGCTTGTGCTGCGCTTCCGCCATGTCATAACCCTCATTACAAGATGGCAACCCGTGATGTTCTACATGGAGCTTTTCACGTCCTCAGACTCGGATTTATGTGTTTCTATATCAACACTATCAATGCCGAAATGAGTCTGCAGCAGTCAGTTGGTAAAACTAGAGATTCAGATTTCCGTCTCTCATTTCCTGATGCTTTGCAGACTAAGCTGTGCGTTCATGTGTTTTGGAGGAGTTTAGAGACACTCTGAAGGGAGAGTGGGATCTTATGCTTTCAGACCTAGCTTGCTATTGCTAGCCTGATTAGTGCACGCTCCTCAGAACATAGCAAATGTTTTTGGTAATATATTTGTTACAGCTTTTTTTTTTTTTTTTTTTACTGTTCATGTATCGTCAAAATGATGTGGCCAACATTATGTCTCAATACATATACGGTAAACAGTTGTACATAAATAGGCTAACAGTTACTCTAATATTTTCAGAGTCATTTGAACAGGAAACCTTTCTTCAAAAACCTCAGACAACGAATATTTCAGAACACCGGTTTCTGTAGCCTATATGAGCTGGACTGTTAACGCACAAGATGATTGATACATCGAAGTCTCTGACTGGCTAAACAAAGAATCTGTCAAATCACTGTCACAGGGACAGGTGTGATATTTCAGCAAACCTTATTCAATATGTCAGGTAATATAGATTTATCTGTGCTATTATATAAAATATGCAGACAGAATAGTTTGTATTCAATGAAGCTAAATTATATCAAATGTATATGAAAATTTTCAAAAGCATAGAGAGGGTTATTGAGTCAGTAACTTTTGAATGGTTCTAGTCTTGCTTTGGCATTTGGTGAAGCTGCTCTGCTATTGCTTTATCCATTCAGTTTTCTTCATTTTCTTCTTCTCTTTCCGTAGTCTTCATGTGACCTTATACAGCATTCAATATCTTTAGATCATCAGCTAGCTTCTTCTCTGTTTGCATTTGCTCAGTATGTGGTGTTACCCATGTGGAGAAACGACTCCACGAGGTGTTAAGGAACTTGGCGACTCGTCTTCATGAATCTCCTCAAGATTCTTCTCACATGACTCATAGTTTTCCTAAGAGTATGCCAGCACACAAGAGTGCAAACCATGTGAATTATTTACTCTGTGTGTAACCTATGTGTCCTATATCCATACTGATCCACACTGACCACTTTCACACGTTCCTCTATTCCAGCGGGTATTATAAAATGACGTTCAGGAGGGGTAAACTTTTCTAAAAGAGCAAACTTGAGGTTCATATCTCATTTATTTGAGGCAACTGTCACATTCAGTCAAACATGAGTCACGTGGCTAAAGTAAAATTACTGTAAAAGAAGAACATGAGAAGTGCTTTATTGAATCATTTGAATGAAATAATTACTTTTTATGATGCATGTTTCCTAAAGAGTTAATTTAATTACTAATAAAAACAATTATTCCTCAGGCAAACACAACTTCTGTGTGCAGGTGTCTATTCAGAAGTTGTAAATATGTTATTAATTTATTTTCATTAAATAATAAGTTTGAAAATGCTGTTAGAAATGTCCTGTATGTTACCACTAATCATGATGTTTTTTTTTTTTTTGACAATTGTTGAAACTTTAAAGCTAACGTCCAAAGTTATTATATAGGAAACAGCTGCAAAATAACACATTTATTCCACTAAAGACATTATAAGTCATATTAAATTGGAAGTATATGAATAAATGACTTTATTTTTGTATATGTCTATTTTTGTATTTCTTAAAGAGACATCAGAACTCTCCAACTCCCCTATAATTTGCATCATTGTTTATTTCCGTGCAGCCTGCTGATAGTGATGGTGTCACATTTAGTTGAGGAATAAGGAATATGAATGATTGGGAATACTTCAAAAAGACTTTACTGAAAAACAGGACAAATACGACACTTAAAAGCACACTATGTAGAAATTGTACCTTAATATAACAGCATCAAAGTCATTTCGGTGGTAAACAAACTCATAGTAGGGCGAATCATCCTGGTAGTAAAGCTTGGGGGGAACGCCTCTGGAAAAAACAGCAATGCAAGTTTGAGAGGAGCGCCCCCGACAAATCTCGCGAGAATCACGGCTTGCTTTACGGCAACGACGTCACACACATTAACAACATATGAAGCACGAAGACACTTGCGCGCATTTCAGACGTGATAATCGACAAAAGCAAAGAAAACGCGGTCAGAAGGAAAAGAGAATCTGACCGCGTGAGGAACCGGACAAGAGTCCCACTCGGTCAGGCTTTCACTCGTTGGCGCGAGCTAAAAAGCAGCACTGGATGCAACAGCGATGCTGACCTGGCGATCTTGTTGATGGACTAGTAAATAAATATCTTATTTGTAAACTTGTTTGTGTTCTATGTTGTATGTTGTTGCGCTTGCTTGTAGTATGAAATTGTTTTACGATGCTGTTCATTCATCCATTATATCAGACAACTCTGTTGACGTTGATTCCTGCGATTATCATGAGAACAGTTTCAATATCTCACATAATTATCAGGACATAAATAAGCCTAGAGGTTGTAAATAGTGCAACGAGCACAATTTGCAAACTATTATTATAAATTGCTAGCCTGACTTCGTCATACTCAGATTAGGCAGAATGTGAGTCTGATACTGCTCCACAGGGCTTTGATTATGAGGCGTGTCTTAACCGAACCAGGAAAAAAAAAACTCTGCACTCAATTGGATAGACCTACAACCAATCAGAGCAACGCATAGTTGTCAACAGAGCTCAACTGCACGCACGCTGGAAGAAGTAGTAAATTAATGAGTGTAAACGATCTTTGCCGTTGTTGTAAAAATAATTTAAGAATTTGCCAAGTACTTACAAGTGTGGTGAAGTGAGTGACTCGTTGCCACGTCACCCTCATTACATATATGGCCAATAGGGTTCTGTCCCTTGGTGTATATATATTCTGTGGATGCTCCCTGGGATACGTCATTGAAAGCCCGCCCCCTTGTCATTCATTCCAAGAGATCGCGGAGTGTGACACTCGGCCATCGAGGCTGTGCGCGTTCTCGAGGTGACACCTCCATTGTGTGTGGCACACCTTTGGGCTTCCGTTGGTGTGACGTCTCCTCACTTTCTGCGTCGGAGTATCAGCTGTTTATTGACTCACTAACAGCATATGAATTCTATGTGCCTGTGATTGTGTGTGCGCGCCGAAGTTGAATCAGGGAGTTCTCTTTTGCTCGTGTTAAAGCAAGGCTGAGCAGCTACTTTTAACAAACTTGCTGTCAGCAACCCATGCTTTTGTGAGCCACGTCTGCTGCTTTGTGGAAGCCGAATTGTACTGCTGGACTTCACTTTATCTATTGCTCAGGCAATTTATTCGTTCTTTCGGGCTCAAGTGGGCCAGAAGGAGTACTTTATTTGGTCTCATAAATTGTGTTTTGTTTATTTCTTATGAATGTGACTGGTTTATATTTATTTTCTTTGTTTTTATTATAGATGATCATTTATCTCATAGCTTGATTTTGTTTTCATTATTTGTCTCATTTCGATTTGTCTATCTCTAATCATTTCTAAATTTATTTATTTTCTGTATCCTGCAGGAGCTGGGTTTCCCTGGAGGCAGGCTGGTGGGTTTTAGCTGCAGGCCTTCACCCTAGATAGGGGTTAAAAGTGTGGTGTGATTCTTAATCACTATTTTGTAGTGGAGTGATTCTTCAAGGTGTGTTTCATTGCCAGATGCAGCTATAGCTAGCCTGCTTCTCTGTGGTCTCAGCCCCTGCCGTGATCATATTCTTTTGTTTTGGTTGCCTTAACTTTTGTTTATTACGTAATGAGACAATTGATTGTGTTTGTTTAATTGCTCTCTTTAATAAAAAATGCCTGTTTCTATTTGAACTCACGTCTCTTGCCTCTCATGAGCAAACGGACTTGTGTCCTATTTATTAGATTATTTCCCCGGTAATTCGGGGTGGCGTAGTCACTACTAGACGGCCACGTATTGCTACACAAGCATGAATAACATTTTTGAGAGAAATACAAAAGGTGTATTTATATACAAATAAGTTCTCCGTTTAGGATTAGATCTCGACAATAAAGCAAATAAATCTTCTCGCATTTGTCGGCCCTGTCTCAACTTTATAACACGGTTGCAACGCGACTTGACTGATTTTAAAAAATGGAAAGATGACGAAAGAGACCAGGCTGAAGAAGTGTGTTCATCTGAGGCTTCAGAGAAAGGAGATCGTGAGCCCATCTCTTCCATTGGTTTTCATTGCATCTCATCTTCTTAGCGACCATCGGAGCCAGCTGATAAATTAAACTTTTAAATTAAACCGAATCCCGTAGGAAGGACGGCAAACACATCTTTCCGATCGACAAATGCCTTGATTGCGGTTCTCTGCTCGTCTTTTAAAATGAATGCACTGTCGATTTCTTTTATAACAATCTAAACATCTGAATTCTCCAGCTGCAGTCATCTTTGTTGAAAACCAACTCAACCCAACCGCTCTTTGATGACGTGGTGATTACGTAACCACAGATCATCTGTCCATCATCGATTAAAGCCCGCCCTGGCAATTTGATTGGCTCGGCCTTGATTGGGAGCCGAGCATAATTACTCCTCAACGGATCGAGTCCAGACCGAACTTTCCGACCAAAAAATGTTGTGGGCGGGGTTCGGGCTGGCACCCAGGCTAATAAATTGCAATAATCACGGCTAATGTTATGAAATAATGCAACGTACATTTAACTTTATTGATGTCATCTGGCATTTTGTAATGTTTACATTACAATCAAAAAACACAAATGAAAATATACAGTAGGCCTAGACTAGGCTATTCACTTGTGATTTAGCTGCAATCATGTAAAAACGTCTTTATTTAGGCTTTATTATTATAAAGTAGTCTAACACTTGACATAAACGTATTATTATCCTATTACCATCATCAGTAGTTCAGTAGACTATGCAGTATGCCAACACGATATCACGAAAATGCGTATCTATACCACAAATGTTATTTCTTGTACTATTTATACGCCAAATATGTTTTTTTTTGCCTGCATATGCTATGCACTGAAAACCCTTGGGTAGGATTAGGGGTGAGGAGTGGGTGCGTATTACACGCCATAAAGTGCGTATCATATGCACGCAAAAACTGCGTATCATATGCACGCAAAAACTATTTTTGGTGTATAAATGGCACGAGAAATAGCATTCGTCATATAGATACGCACTTTCATGAGATCGGGCTGAGTATGCAGTAACCAATTTTTTTTTTATTAAATCGTGAAACATTACCTGGTCGATATCTTCAGAGTCTATATGTGCCTATTCCATGACCGAAGCTTCTATCCTACCGAACAGGTAACGGTGTACAGGGTGGGGGTGGGTATTTACGACAGTGCAAGTATTCCACAGTGAATCCATCCAATCCGTCGCTGTTTGACAAAAACACAATTTCTACATAGTGTGCCTTTAATCCGAGACAATAAACGACAAAGGACTGAACAGAACAGGGAGTATATATACACTCTAAAAAATGCTGGGTTGTTTCAACCCAATGTTGGGTAAAATATGGACAAACCCAGCCATTGGGCTACATTTTTAAATTACATTTTTAACCCAACATTTGGGTTTGTCCATATTTTACCCAAAATTGGGTTGAAACAACACAGCATTTTTTAGAGTGTACATATTATATGAGGGAACTAAAACAGCTAAACAAAGATTAACTGGGTAAGGTAAGGCAAGGCAAGGCAAGGCAAGGCAAGGCAAGGCAAGGCAAGGCAAGGCAAGTTTATTTAATATAATATATATATATATATATGGTAATTCAAAGTGTTTTACAGAAAAGGAATTAAAACAATCATACATGGATAAGAAATAACAATTGTATTTAACCCCTATCTGCAGTGGAATAAATGGAGAGTCAGGTTTTCAATTTTACACTAGACATGCCCCTTCTAGTGTCTCTTTACTTGTGTGGGACTATAGTTACCTTGGTGACAAACTAGGAAATCAGAGAAGACACAGAGCAAACTGAAAAAGTCACCAACAGAAACTCAAAACAGAGCATGATCATGACATGTTAATGTGAATGGAAAAATAATAACTTTTGGATTTATTTTTATTTTTTATAATTATATATTTTCATACAGAATTCACATGTCCTTGTTCGAAATGTGTTGAGCATTTAGAACATTTTTAGGGAGATATGCTCATTCTGTACTTTGCTGTCATATTCCATTAAGCGCTCTATTGCAATCTCCCTGTTTGCTGAACAATTACAGATGCCCAGAGGTCTGCCAGATCTCATCTGTTGTATTTCGTTCTATTGTATTACTAATGTCACCCTCGTCTTTTTCACTCTCATTTTTTCGTGCAGTGTATCAGGTTCCTGTAGCTGTCAGGTGAAACAAGATCAAGCGGTTGCCTGTGGTGTGAGGAGCCAGAAAACAGCTGTGAGGAAGATTTCAAATTGCACTTTCATTTTAAGTCACAAACATGCACTCAACACAAGAACAAATAGACTCAGCCCCAGACAGAAAAACCCACAAGTGTGTTCACTAACCATATTCTGCAATTGACAACAGATTGACTCCACTGTGCAGTTATTTGAACGTTTTTTCCCTATGCTGGTCTATTGTGGTATCAACAATTTTAGATAAACCTGCCCCTAAATTGCACTGAAAACAAAGTGAACTGTGATTGGTTGCTCTACGTGTTGGTAATTCTTATGTAAATTAGCATTTTTTTGGACAGGAAAGGGCCTGTCCTAATAGCCACATTTGTTGTATTGGCCACATGAGAGCACATGCACGCGACAAGAAGTAACTGTGCAGAACTGTTCTAGGTCTGACTGTTCTAGGTACACTTAATGCACACATATCCATCTTTCCTCACGTCCAGGAACTCATGTGCCCCGATTTCATGACATGCCTTTCCAGTGTAAGTTAAATTAATTTAGAATTTTGTTGTAAAACATATTGTTGCACATTTTATTGGTGCAGAGACTGTAGACTGTATTTTGCAAAACGAAGCACCACAATCACTAAAACGTGTCGTCTATTAATTTAAGTGTCCCATTGAGTGAACAAAAGTTTTAATCACTTGCAGTCTTCACACCAACTTGAACACTTTGGCCAAACTACGAAAATGCGTCATAGAAGTAGACAAGTGGTCGCAAAGACCATAAGTGGCCCAATAGCATGCAATTTGGACAAAATGCTGTGCCATTCGTCACACGTCTAGCCATGTGTGATTATCAAACACGCGTCCCAACGACAAGAGAGGGTCAATAGTATTTAGGCAAACAGGATGGATATAGCAGGCCTTTCTTGACATTACTAAGAGACGGCTGCTCCTTATGGCAAGGTTCATGTGCTGGGAAGATACTTTGCATAAGTTGAAATTGAATTTTGTCAGGTTCCAGAGCAGGTTACTGCATATGAAGTCATAACCTTCTACTGAATCTATTATGTCCCAAGACTGACTAAAGCCAGTTTTACATAATCCAGGGGTGTGCAACAGGATCTGTCCCCTTGAACATTAATATAGGAACTCTGACGTATAATTACCGAATATGCTTTCATACGGCATTTGATCAGTCACAGCTGCTGTGTAATCATGTGTGCCGAGAGCCAGTGTTCGGTGTAGTTTTTCTTCAACACCAGCAGGAAACTGGACTCGAACCAAACCAGACTGTTCTAAGCTCCATTCTGACAGCTTCTGTTCAGAAGACACAGGACCTTATTGATGAAAATGTGAATGTTCTTTTATTTTTCCCTTTGCTTTGCTAAACTGGCCACCTTCAGGATGATGTTTTTGTCTTCAGGATGTGTGGCCTTGTGTTTCGTTGTGTTTCAATGATCCGTTTCCTTTTCAAAATGCAGCACTTTCCAAGAGCAGCAACTGCAGGTTGATGTATGGACCTTTAGAGCAGAATACTCTGAGCAATATTTAAAACACAGGCATGCTTTATGATCTGTAAACATGTAAAATCAAATACTTTCAATGGACATTATCCAAATAATTATGCTTTTAAGCTATTGCTATGTGTCAGCTTTGAATGTGCTACTCAAAATATGTAGCTAGTTGTTCCACTCAAGGGCATAGATTTGGTTTGAACATTGGGGGGGTTTTCATGTGATCATGGTATAAATATGGGGGGGGGGGGGTTGTAATGCATAGATTTAAATATTGGGGGGGTTATCTCCCCCCCAACCCCCCCCAAATTACGCCCATGGTTCCACTACATAAAAGTAGGCTAAGCTAAAGGTTATTGTTTATAGAAAGCATGTACTTACACAATAAGCTATATATATATATATATATATATATATATATATATATATATATATATATATATATAACAGGGTGTGCCGCAAAAGAACACAATTATTTGAATGTAAGGAATAATTCAAATGAACTGAAATTCAAACAAATTTTTATACTGTGATTTATTTATTCAGTTTGGAAAGTTGCTTTTTGGTATTTTAAGTGCTTTTGTGTAGTTTTGTGTTTTCGTTTTCTTTGTATTCACAGTATAAAACTGTTCACTAGTTGCACATGCAAATGTTCTTCATTGCTGGCAGCCATAAGTTTTCTTTCAGGGATTTTAATATCCTGTTACTGATTTACGGAGTAAAAAACCTCTCATGAACCGATTAAGAATGTTCTTGACCAATTAACTGAAAAGACAATTTTTTTTTTTTTACACATTTAGCTTGGTTTCTCAGAAATGTAATAAAAAACTAATTAAAAATAATTTTAATTTGTTCCTAGTTCTGTTTTGGACCCTAAATATGTTCAAGTATTTTGTCGACAGATTGTTAAATGTACAAGATGAAATTTAGTGTCATGTTTGGAATTCTAGCCAGAGCTAGTCTCTGCGCTGAGGCCTTGTACTCATCACAATAACATGGTTATTCCATACCGCTCGGTCTGAGGTCTTTCTTATCTGATGAAATTTAACAAATATTCCCAACAGAATGGAGCATTTCTGGGATCTGAAACTGTAATGTAATCTCGTATTGTTGAGTGAGAGCATCAGTCAATGTCTCGTATCTCAGCAGGACCATGACGAGACGGAGTTTGAATTTAGAGCTCTTCATGAAAAAATTACTTGAGCACTGCAATATAAGCTAAACACACTTCCCCCCATCAGAGCTGGATCTGTGCCCAACATTGTAATCATATAGAAGTTCATGTTTGGGAAGTATGCTTATCTTATCAAAGATCTTTCTCTCTGACCCTATGGGAATGGACACATAGTCCATAAAATGTCCTGTGAAGGCCATGAGATATCTTGAGATAAAGAATTAACCCAGAGACAGCAAAGATCATCCAATGTCCTTATTGACACTCTCAGAAGAATCTTTTTTTTTTCCACTTGGGATGTGTGTGTTGATGGGTTAAAAAGGGTCAAAAGTTTTAAATAGTTACATTTTATTAAGCTTTTTAAAGTATTTTACAAAAACTAAGGATGCATTTATTTGATGAAGAAAATTTGTATCAATGTTGAAAACAGTTGTGCTGCTTAACTTTATAGAAACCATACACTATCATTTGAAAATGTTGTGTTAAGTAATATTTAAAAATACGCATGGATTCAATAAATTAATCAAAAGTGATTGTAAAGCCATTTTTGTAATGTTACAAAAATGTCTATTTCTGATAAATGTTGTTCTATTGAACTGTATTCATCAAATAATCCTGAAAGAAGTACTAATTTAAATAAACTACATGGACGGATGACTATGGCGCAACAAGAATGGCTTTGACGATGACGACCAATGTTGTGTTTTGCTCAAGCATCCAAATATATTTTGAAGATTGATTTCTTAAAATAATTATCACTTGTTTGAATACAAAATGTCCAAAAGTAATCAGGTTTGATACTAGCTAAAAAGGCAAAAGGGAATAGTTTAGTCTTAAGCTTTTCCAGTGTTTTTGGAGAGTAAAATCAAACGTTTTCCCTCTGGAAGGATTGTATGAAATCTGATGGTTCTGAATTCTGTCTTTTTCTAAAATGCCCCATGAGTTATTATATAAGCCTTCTGTTTGAAAGAAAGACTCCCTCATTAGAAGGGAATCTGAACTTCTATAAGCACAAGAGTCTGTGTTCATCCAGTCTTTAAGCTCATATTTATGTTTCACCTCCATTTAGACTTTAGGTCTTCCTCAGCACTTCATTTACAATTCCATTTAATAATTGTTCAAAAAAGGGGGATTTAACCATGTCATCCAAAAGCTGTCAAACACAATGAAACTTAATGACATGTTTTGTTTCCATGGCAAAATGTCTTCCAGACTTGGTTCTGCATTCCAATGTGTTTTGAAAAATAAGAGTGTTCCAATGTATTATTATATAGAAAGTTGATTTTGATGTCACTGTGCCGTTTTGCATTCAAAAGAGAAATCAATAGCAGTGCCGTGAGGGGAACTGAGTGACACAGGACATTTCATCTGGCTGTAAACAAGCCAGACTTTATTCTAACACTTTGACTAATAGCGTTGACTAATATGTCCATTTTACTGTTACAAGCCTTCTCCTGCTTATCTGAAGTTACGTCTTTGTTTTAAATAAAGATAATATAACTGTTTACATTAAGACACATTTTAAGTTATTGTAGTGATTGATTACTGTAATTAATTGCCAGTGATTTTTTAATGAGACACAGTAAGTAGTTTCTCAAGAGGCAAACATGATTCAGAGATTACTGATTAGCTGATAGTAAACCATTTTGGTCTTCAGTTTGCTAATTCCACTGGTTAGTTAATAATTTGTTATAGTTGGAAGTTGCCAAAATGTTAATGTACCACAAGTTGTCCTGAATTAATGTATTATCAGGCTGTGTTCGAAATCTCCCTATACTCTGATTCCCTATTTCCTAATATAGTCCACTTGAAGGAGAGAATGAAAATGAGTGAGTGAATTTGGACACTGCTTGCTGTTTAAAAGTCATCTGAAACTTAGCAAACTGGCAGCTCCATTAGTAAAGAAAAGATGTATCTGGAACTCTGTAAGGGAAACGGCATGTAGCTATAAACCTATTTAAACTATTATTTATACCTGTATGATTTATACCTGTATGATATTACGCTGTAGCCACATTGCACCAGCGGTTTTGAAAATGGATGGATGGATGATTCAACTGCGGGCGCCATCTTCTGGTGAGACACCCTCATAGTGCATTATGGATATTCTGAGGCTGTTGAGCGTACATTGGTTGTACACTTGTTATTGCTGTGCATTATGGGATTTAAAGACGGCACTTGATAACATCCACTATGGTTCCCTTTCAGTCGAGAACATCAGACGTAGTCGACGTCGACTGAATGGGGATCACGCTTAGGGAGCTATTTAATACTACTATTTAATCATTACACACTCCGCCCCGCAGCGCGAGTATAAACGCGGAAGTGGACGCACGCACCAGTTGCCTTTCGCTTCAGAGCCGATCGGATGTCTCTGAAGTGTACTATTGTTTACACAACAAGCAAGTCTGTCTGTGTTCTTGAAGGAAATCCTCCCAGTATTGGCATTTCTACAGAGTGCAGCAGTGATCGCAAGCTTCTTAAGCTCTCGACTGCTGTTTTAACAGGATCAAATGTCTATTTGTTTGTGTGTTTAACGGTTGGTTAGAGGGCGAGACGTGAGTGCTTCACTGTTTCCGTTCGCTAATTCAGTGTTGCCGCGGTCATTCGGTGTGCTCCAGCACTGGTGATGGTCCCATTTCCTAAAAGAGCAACACGGTGCGTTTGCATCTTATTTAAATATAAAAAATAAAAATAAAATGAAAAGATGTCATTCCGCCCGTGCGTTTCTGGATGCATTCGTTCCCTGTCTCTGTGTAACGGACACAATTGTTGCATCAGGTGTTTGGGCTTACAGCTTTTGTGGACAGTTCATGTTCTCATTGCGGGAATATGACTGTCGAGGTGTTGAGGTTGAGACTCGCCTTCGTCCGCAAAGCGCAAGTCCCCATAACCATGCCCTGCCTTCGGGTGCCGTGTGGGGTGGGTGACAGGAGGTGTTGGATGTCTCTCCTCACTCCTCCCTTCCACCGCAGCCGGTGGAGTCCCCCGTGGAGCGTGCTGGTCCATCTGTAATGGGTGGATCGGCCGTTTCACTCGGGGCTCCCCCAGAGGACAAGACGCCGATTGCAGCACCGGAGGGTGAGCTGGCCTCAGGAGATGATGACTCAACTGCGTTATCTCCCTCTGGGAATGTAACATTGCTCGAGCCGGATCTAGAACTGTCAGCTATGCTGATTTGGGCCGCCGAGGCTGTCGGGCTCGAGTGGAACCCTCCACCGTGATGATTGTTATCTCGGACGGGCCGTGCTGGTTTGCCACATTTTTTAAAAAAGAGCAAATTTCTCTATTCCTGGGTCCCAAGAGGGCCAGTCTGGCGGTGTGTGACCCTGGATAGCCTTGCACCCCTCAGTCCCCTCTTGGTCGCCAGCCGGCAGCTTGGTGCAGTTCGAGGACCCAGTCATCCGCCTTCTAACGCATCCCCTGCTGCCCAGTGGAGACAGGTAAGAGTTGCACTGCACACTCACATCTCTGCCTCACTAATGTGAGTGTGCAGCCCTCGCTGCCCCACCTCGGGTATGTCTGTGGTCTCCTGGGCCTGGTTCGTAGAAGCGATGAGCTTCCCAATCGGTCCGGACCAGATTGTGACTATCAGACTCTGCTATGCGATTCATGATCACACGGCGCCTGCTCAAGTTCAGTGATAATTATCACACTAGGTGTTGAGCAGTGCTCCTGTCTTGTGCATGCATGTCGCTGTCCTACTGGCCAATGACACGATATAGCCGCTGCCTCCAGACGATATAAAGGCCAGTTTTTAAAAGAACTCGTTCTTCATGTACCTAGTATGAGGTGGGCCGTGACCATCTTGGCCCTGTGTCACTTGAGATGGGCCCTTTCTCAAAAGTCTCCATCCAAGTTACTACACAGAGAGTCATCTCAGAATGCCCCGCCCCCAAGCTTGGTCTGCAGCGTTCGATCTGAATGACATGTACTTCAGATCTCTAGCCTTCCGCACCACAGGCAATCCTGCGTGTGCGTTTGAGGGTTAGAAGTATCAGTACAGAGTCTTACCCTTCGAGTGCTCCATAGCCAGTTGGGTCTTCAGGTCAACTGGGAGAGAGTAATCTCGCCCACAGGCTGAGTATCTCTTATCTCAGTTCATATGTGTATTCTCCACATGTTATCTCCCTGTGAGCAGGATGTGGCTTCCGCAGCGTCCCTTCCTTCCATGTACAGGGAACACTTTCCCAGTGGTCCTGTAGGAACAGCAGTGACTTCCCTGGCCTAAAGCCCTGTCCATTCTCTGCCTTAAATTGCGCGGGGATCAGGATGCTTCTTTCTAGGCACTGGAAGGTGGCAGCACTAGTGGCGTTTTCAATAGATCCCCATTCAGTCGACGTCGACTACCTCTGACGCTCTCGACTGAAAGGGAACGTCCTGGTTGCGTATGCAACCCACACGGAGGACGTAGTCCCCTCGCCACTACTGCTGGACCACCGCTGACTATGGGGGCCGTTCGACTCCTTAGCGAAAAAGCAACTGGTACGTGCGTCCACTTCCATGTTCACACCCGCGCTGCGGGGCGGAGCGTGTTATCAGTCATGCCGATGTTGAGTTGGCTTTATTAAATAGTAGTACGAAGAAGACAGGCTCCCTAAGCGTGATCCCCATTCAGTCGACTACGTCCTCCGTCCCCTCCTTCAGAGAGCGGTGGGTTGCATACGCAACCAGAACGCTTCGGACACCGCTACAAAATGGCCGTCCTCTCAAATAGTGGGAATAGGGTATAAGGGGGCGATTTTGGACACCGCCTCAGTAGTTGAATGTTTCCAGTGTTTCAATGATCCAGTGTTTTTCTGTTTCATGTGATTCAAGTGTTCTCAGTCTCTTAGTGATCAGTGTTTTATGCGTTTCAGTTACTGGTTTAGGGATCCAGTGTTTCTTTATGTATTTTCCTGTTTCCATTCGTAAAAGGGCCAGTGTTCCCAGTATTTCAGTGGTTGTTTTTTTCCGTGTTGCACTGTTTCAATGTTTCAGTTTTCCAGTTTTCAGTATTTCCAGTGATTCTCATACTCACTCCACACAGAAGGCTTTTTCTCCTATCCTGTTTAACTGGCCTGGGGTTTGCCTTCAGTAAATCACAAAATCAGTCACTGCTGAGAGCATTAACTCTCCAGAGAGTAGGAGAAAGCAAGGTGCTCAGGTAGTCCTGCAGCTATGGAATTTTGGCAGTGGTGTTTGAAAACGAAACAGCCTGATAACACTTTTTCATGTTTTATTATGCGTTCTCATCCAGATCTTGGCTATTTCCTGCAGAAGGCTAATTTGCTGTGCTGAAGCAGATGTTTAACAGATATAAAAATTGGCAAAACATTGGATCTTCCCCTCATATTACAATATTGAGTGTCTTAGACCATTGACGTTGGTGAGTGATAGCTCTCCTGAAATTGATAACTGTGTGGCATCCAAATGGAAAGACTGTGGCAAGGAGGAATGTTTAATGAATATGTTTAAGATAACAACATACATTCATCTATCTTTCTGGCCATTTCTAGCCAGTCAAAAACATAGGACATAGTCATGTCAGTCCATAGAGCAGGATCAGGGTTTCTTGGTGTTATTTTCCTGTACTCACACTGCTATGATTATCATCCATTTTGCTATAATGAGGCCCCACAGATTTTGGCCCTTTGTGTGCAGACAAGGGCCAAAGCAGGGTGGGATGTGCTATAACAGTTTGGAAAACAGACATGACTTCAAAGAATCAAGAGGTTGGCAGGTCTTTCATAAGATGGAGAAGGAAAGGGAATGTCTGACAAGTTAATCTAGAACAGGGGGGAGTTATTATTTTGGCTGTTCCTGTTTCATTCCTTCCTCCCTCCCATCATTCAAATGGTGTTGGAGTTCCTTTTAAATTTATTTTAATGCATAACAGTAGAAAGCAGAAAGAATGCAGCTTCTTGTGCAAAAGGATCAGCTAAAGAGGAGTGTGCAAAACATATCCAGCTCTTGATTAGGTTAAAAAAAAAAAGGTGCTTCCGAGAACAGGGAGGAGATTTGGCCCTAATGTAACTCTCGCAAGGATTCTGTGTTTAGAATCCATGATGTGAAGTCCAGCTCTGGGTTAATGAACCATGACTTACACCTTTTTGTATGGAATGGATATGACATCTGAATCGAGAGCAAAGAACAAAGATCTCTTGGTACCTCATTACTGAAAATTTAAACTCACGATTGTCTCATCTGAGTTGGAGTTGAAACGGTTGTATTACTGTTTGATGTAAATGCTCTACCACAGTATTTTCCATACATTTTCAATGACCTTGTTGTATCCTTCTGTTTAGATGCATCAGTCTGTGGAACAAATGTATTTTTTTATATTTCAAAAACAAACCAAAAAAAAACATTCCACTGTTTGTGATGCACATGACCCCAAAGTTGTGCTTATATGGTTACAGATTTTTTGAGAGATTCATACTCCAATTCTCAGGACAGTTTGATTTGCTAAATTACCAAAACAGTTCATACGAGAGTGATTCATACATCGCCGTGTGGAAGGTTACAGAATAACCAGAATAACACCACAGAATAAAACATTTTAAAAGATAATTGCAACTTTTTATCTCACAATTGCTAGTTTACATCTCGCAATTCTGACTTTATTTCTCAGAGGAGAGGCATCAAGAGACATAAACTAACAATTGCGAAAAATAAACTTGCAATTCTTACTTGTGTTTATAACACGCAATTGCGAGTTTATTTCTCAATATTCTGACATCTTTTTTTCAGAATTGTGAGATATAAACTCAAAGTTATAAAGTACAAATTCTAAGGAAGAAAAAAAAATCTCAGAATTGAAAGTTTATATCTCACAGTTCTGACTTTATAACAGGCAATTACAACTTTATATCATGCAATTCTGACTTTATAACTAGCAATTGCGACTTTATATCACACAATTCGGAGAAAAGAAAAGTCAGAATTCTGACGTTATAACACATAATTGCAGCTTTATATCACGCAATTTTGACTTTATAACTTGCACTTGCGATATTATATTTATATTTCAAAATTCTGAGATACAAAGTCAGAATTGCGAGAAGTAATCTCTCAATTGTGAGATGAAAAAGTCGCAATGACCTTTTTTATCTTTTATTCTGTGGCAGAAACAAGCTTCCATATTACGTCGTTGGCAATCCATATACAATCTTTGTAAATCAAATACTTTTTATATTTTCAGAACGACCACATGGAAAATGCAGGAGAGCGAGGAACTGGAGACTGGGAACAGGAACGAGGAGATGGACAAGAATGTAGGTGTACTTCAGGTAAGAGATAATCCAAATGGATAAGGTAGGTGTATTTCAGGTAAGAGATAATCCAAATGGATAAGGTAGGTGTACTTCAGGTAAGAGATAATCCAAATGGATACAGTCAGAGTCTAAGATGAGACTAGACAATGTGTTTGTGTGTGTGGCAAGTCCTTTTACCTGGTGCTGGGGTGATGTTGGACAGCTGGTAGTGATTAATATTCAGGTGATGGCGATCGGTTTGACTGAGTGAGGGTTGAGCCTGATGATTCCGTGCAGGTGAGCAGAATGAAGGATGATGGGAAATGTAGTGTTGGATGGTGACTGAGCTGGTGACCGTGAAATAAAGTAGGCAATATTATTTATTAACTTAAATGTTTAAATTGTTGGCACACAGCAGTCACACAGTTATCAGGTGAGTAGCAATGAATAGACAATGACTGGGAAAATTAAGATAATAAAAGTCTCTTTCTCTTAAAGGTTACTCAGGGAGTAAATGATGCAGGAAGACAGAACACTCACCTCAGTTTCGCAGTGCTGGAATAGGTAAGTATCATAGGTAGAAATCCACAGGGAAAACACAGGGAAGCACACAGAGAAAACACAAGGATTTACTTATGGATATAGTAGTTGGAAAACTGGAATTGTAGAGAGAACATAGGAGAGTCTTTCCTCGTTCAAGGCCAGACACAGTGAACTGAAGTGTGTGCTTTTATGTGGTGCTGATGAGTGAAGTGATTGGTGATAGATAGGTGTGCGGGTGATGAAGTGTGTAAAGGTGGGAGCCAAGAGGGATTCAGTGAAATATAGTTCTAGAGACTGGGCTGGTGACTGGAGATCGTGACAATACACACCCCTCCCAGAAGACGCGTCCCCGTGCCATAATAAATCCACAGGGGTGGGAAGGTGGGCAACCTGGAGGCTGATTCGGGGAGGCTTAGGCTGAAAAGGAAGCCTTCAGGGCGGTACCAACATTCAAGGGAACGAGGGAGGTGCTGTGATTCAGGGAGCCAAGAAGGTACAGGGGGCGCTGGAGGCACAGGAAACACTGGAGATAGAGATGGTGCTGGAGATACATGGAACACTGCAGATACAAATGGTGCTGGATACAGGTGACTCAGGTTATCCAGGGTCAGGAGGATTGGTGGTGGTGGGAGACAAATTGGACTGGCGTGGGATGCATCTCCTAAACACCGCTGACTGCGCTTTTACCTCGTATACCCACTATTGTCTCAACGGAAGTGCTAAAGAGTCCAGAGAGCGAAACTAGAGCAACAAGAAGGAATGTTCATCCAAAGATGCCTCTCCGTAATTACCATGGCCACCATCGTCTGTTTGGTGGCACGGAGGGCCAAGTCTTTGGTGTGGCGTAATTCAGCGACCGCTTTTTGGAGACAATACCTGCCCCTGATCCATATCTCTCAGCAGGTCAGCTTGATATGCCTGCAAAACAGCCATTTTGTGCAGGGCACCACCAGTCTGACGCAATGCCTCATACGCCTTGGCCACCATCCGCTAGGTTGTCTGTAACTGCTTAGTTGGCGGAGCCTTCAATGAGGATGCCTCAGTCTGCAAGAGATAGCTAACCAGCATCTCTTCAACAAGGGACATCTGCACATATTTCCACCCGCATGGGTAATTCAAATTTGGAAAAGGAAAGATGTGTGCTGAATATGTCTTCTTCCAGGACTTCTCCACTTCGGTATAAATGGAAATGGGAGACTCATGGGGAAGGGACGAGCATGGCCCGCCAGAAATCATTGTCGAGTCTACCGTGAGCCACTTCGCACGACAAGGTCAAGTTCAAACTTGCCGTTCCCAAGACCATTATGTCCTGAAATTCCCCATATGAGGGGCTGACGGAAGGAGAGGGCTCAACTAAGACTTCCGGCCTCTTCTACCACATCAAGCTACTCAGAGCTACAGTACTGTTGATGCTGCCAGCAACGCTGGATCAGAAGATACCAAAACACGGGCTTCCAGATTCAGCAGATCACCCCAGCCGGTAAAGGAGGATTGATAAAGCGAAACCCCTTTCCATTCCTTTGGCTTTCCCTCCTCTGCCAGCTTGACCTGTGAGCCCCACGATATGATCCACCATGTTGCCCCTCCTTTCTCAAGAAAAGGGCAAAGCATGAGCAGAGCTTTTTCACTGTGAACTTGTCACGGTGAACGCATCCAGCCCCCTTGAGGGCTGAACGTACGTGCTCCACGCTAAGATTATAGATGTCCTCAGGTGTCAAAGCACGCATTTTCTAAAGATTGTGCTGCTTGAATTAGCTACATCAAGTTCCTATGAAAGGTTGTACTTTAGGCCATAATTGCAGATTTTACATACGAGTCAGGGGACATGATCAACTGTGTTTAATTTATTTTATCACATGATTTATTTCTAAATTAATTAAACTAAATGAACTGGTTAAAATGAACTGTTCCAGCTGTATATGCTGATTATTTGGAGTTTATACTGTATAAATCTCAAAGAATCGGCACATACAGATGGAAGTTATATATATATATATATATATACTAGGGGTGTAACGGTACACAAAAGTCACGGTTCGGTACGTACCTCGGTTTTAAAGTCACGGTTCGGTTCATTTTCGGTACAGTAAGGGAAAGAAATGCAAAACATTAAACTGCTGGTTGTTTACTATAAACTTTTTTTTAACAATTTGTTTACAATTTTTTAAACACACTTTTTAATAAAATATAACGTTAGGCTAATAAATAAAAAAGATATAAAATAAAAAAAGAATAAGAAATAAAATACTGCTGCTAAGTTCTCCACTAATAAAATACTCTAAAAAATAAAATAAAACCAATATTGGCCATGACGCTAGCTAGCGAGAGGCTGGGCTAAAACGAGCGTGCCGTGTATGTGGTGATCTTTATTTATGCGATATTTATGTCCGAGCTCGACCCGAGAGTTAAAGTCCAATTTTTTTTTCTCATACTAATGACACATGTACGTTTGTTTGTGTGGAAAGCCCGCTTTTAACAGAAAGGCATTCGGAAATGTCCACAGATGAGCGCATCAGCGCTCTTAACACAGGCGTGCTTGCACGTGTTTCGTTGTCACAGCAACATAAACAAATTTCCGCACACAGGAAGACAGATGTTATGGTAATATTTTACATGTATTTGAATCACAAAAACGATTAATCAGATTTAATCAGTGCAACGCGGAGACTTCCGACACTTAATATGTTCGTGTGGAAACTCGGAATTGACGTATGTTCCGCACACAAAACTAGCCTAATTTACGTGAAAGTTTGCATTCGGTGCACATGTGCACCGTACCGAAAGTCCTGTACCGAAGCGGTCCGGTACGAATACATGTACCGTTACACCCCTAATATATACAATGAGTGTTTTTTTTTTACTTTAGCAATCTCTCCTAACCTGAATGAGATTAATAAGGCCCTGTCTGTTAGTCGCCCCAGGTTAAAGGATAATTCCGGTATTTAACACCTTGAGTCTATATTGTAGTTTGTTTTGGATGAACAAGAGTGGTGGACAACATTTTTTTGACAATGGTTCCTCTCTCGAGTTTTTGACTATAAAAGAATTGGCCATGGACCCATTTAACATTGGAGTCAATGTGCATGTCTGAAAATGTTATTAAAACAACCTTTAACATTAGTTTTCAAAACTGTGCAACTCACCGAGTGATTAGTGGTGTTCGTTGATGTTCCAGAAACAAAAAGTGTTGCGAAATACAGTTTCTGTCGTGTTTTATTCGTCATTTTCGAGCACTCAGTCCTTCAACAGAATTCAATGGGATTTTACAAAATGACAAATAAAACACGACAGAAACTGTATTTCGCAACACTTTTTGTTTCTGGAACATCAACTAACATCACTAATCACTCGGTGAGTTGCACAGTTTTGAAAACTAATGTTAAAGGTTGTTTTAATGACATTTTCGGACATGCACATTGACTCCAATGTTAAATGGGTCCATGGCCAATTCTTTTATAGTCAAAAACTCGAGAGAGGAACCATTGTCAAAAAAATGTTGTCCACCACTCTTGTTCATCCAAAACAAACTACAATATAGACTCAAGGTGTTAAATACCGGAATTATCCTTTAAGCAGGCAGTTTGGATGTGTTCCAGGGCAGAACGCAGGGGTTACAACCTCCATGTTGCATGCATGAAGACCTCCATTCATAGTCTGGCCACTCAGAAGATTTACAGAGATAAATATTTTAATAAACATGTTGGATTCTCACATTTGCAACTTTTTCAGAAGCCTGATAGGATTTCCATCTTTTAAAATACCATTATGTTATCAACCATGTCTCATGTGTTTCTTATATTGAAAGCATTGTATGGATTATTGACAGTGATTTAAAACAAATACAATAATGCTATTAAGTGTATTATATAAATATTTGATGTTACCGAGACCATTTTGAGGTTGTAAATTTAGATAATGAACCTTCATGAATCATGACCTTCTTATATTGTGTCAGTCACTGCCTATAGTTATAAATAGCACAATATTTGAATTAAATCCAGAGCCAGATTTTAATGCAGTCAAGAAATTCCAAGCTTCTTCAGTATTGTATTTAATTTTATTTTTTTTGACCACATATACAATGGATGTCATGCCATCTTATAGCTATCTCTATGACAGCCCTCTGGGAACCGAAAGAATAAATAAATAAATAAAACATTACACATTCAGATTAGCTTTTAATGTTGTTTATATGTCTATGTGGTGTTTTTAATATGCTTTAAGACAAACAATGTGCAAATTCATAAGTCAACACCATTGCTGAGTATTTTCTCCTTAAAACTGCAGCGAATTAAAGACAGTCTCAAAAACGCATTTTTAAATAACTGGTGTTTCTGACGTCAAAAGCTACATTGTAACCAATCACATCAACGTGTGATCGTCAAAGAGTGCATCTTTAAACTTGTGTGAGTGAGTGGAGGCGGGGCCAATTTGCATATTCATAGAACTGCGAATACTAAATGAGGCTAGGGTTTAGAGTTATATTCAAGCTATTTTAAGAATTTCCTTTAAAGGATTTTTTTTTTTTTAAATATGTAATATTGGTGATCAAAGAGGAGTTTTATGTAATACAATTATTGACTACATGGGGACTTTAAACATGCATGTGATTTACTGCTGGCTGTTAAGCTTGTTAACATAGTTTTAGTCCACTTGAGGGTGCTGTTCTCATAGACCAATCTACAGGCCTCCCTATGCCCATCATTTGATCTGCCCTATATTTAGTGACTCCCTTGGTTCTGTCATGTTGTCCTTATGTCACTGCTGGCATAAATATATATAACTGGACAAACCGTGGCTCTGACACACTGACTTGTTGAACAGAAAATATCACACATGCCAGAGTGCCCATGTGGGATTGTGGAAACCCGCCATTGTTGTGTCAGGATAAGCACAGTCCGCAGTTTTTGCCTGGAGGGCATGTCCATCTGCCCTGCCATATGATGACAGGAAATTAATGATGCTATGGTTGATACACTGTGTTCATATTCAAATTGTGGGCAGAATATCTCAGAATTGTGCACCTGCAATTGTCTCATCCATATTATTATGTCTTCCTGAGACCTGTAAGTGCGTGTAATTTCTCACCTGTTGGGAGACACTACAAGCGAAGGGTAAAAATATATATATTTTTTATCATTCTTTTGTAACATTATAAAAAAAAGTTCAGCAATGATGCATTAAATTGATTAAAAGTATCAGTAAAGATACTGATACTTTTAATCAATTTAATGCATCATTGCTGAATAAAAGTATGAATTTCTTTTAATAATAATAATAAAAACCTGACCCTAAACTTAGAAAAGAGTGACCCCTAGAAAAAAAAAAATTCCATGTAGAATCTATAGAGTTCTGACTCAATTTTAAAGAAACATTTATACCAAAATGTTCTATAAGAACATTTTCCATCCTTATGGAAACCCCTAAAATTATCTATATATAAATATCTGACAGAACCCTTTAAGAGTCTATATATAATCATTTTTGCAAAGAGTACATTTTTGCCTGTGTCTTATAAAGTCAAATATAAATGTATAGTCGTCATTCACAGTCATTGAAAAGTCCAACATATCTACATATCTATTCTAAGAAAATCATGTGGATGTGGAACAAAATGAAGTTGAATAAATAATTAGAGATTTATTTTTATTTTGGGGTAAGATGTACTGTAACTTGCTGTGGCATTAAGAAAGACTCTTATAGCGCTTTTCCACTGCATGGTATGGCTCGGTACGGTATGGTACGGCTCGGCACGGCGCAGTTTGCTTTAGTTCGGTTTGCTTTTCCACTGCAGTTAGTACCGCTTCAAAGTGGGTGCGGGATTATAGACTGATCGTTATAGCCGTGTGCGGCTAAGAGCTGACGTTTTTTTTCTTCAAGCAAGTAGTTTAAAAACAGATGCTACAGTCTTGGCTGTTACTGGCTATTTAAATCTAGCGGGTTTGGTGTTTTGTGTCGAAAATACAATGACGCTGGTAGTGACGATTCTGTCTGACCAATCAGTGATCTGCAGTGTTTTCACGTCACATTTTAGTATCGGTACGGTACGCTTGGAACCTCAACAGAGGTGGTACCATTTAAAGCAAGCCGAAGCGAGCCGTACTGGACTGTATCAGTGGGAAAGCGCCAAAGCGTGCCGTACCGAACCGTGCCGTACCGTACCATGCAGTGGAAAAGCGCCATTAAACTGGCCAAAACACACACACTTTTGTGAACACTCCTGTGATCTTTACCAGGTTGGCATTGATGCCTCAGTGCAAATAGTCCAGCTTTTGACTGATTTATAGTATGTTCTGCCGAGGGTATTGTTCCGTGGTGTTGCATGTGAACTGCTTTTGGCACAATGGCCTCCTGATGAAACAATGATTTCTTAATCTAAAAGGAGCCTGGGGTGCACTGGCTTTTAGAGGAGCCAATTTACAGATCATAATAGAGAATATGGCCAGATTTCTGTAACAGAGGTGTCTGTCCTGCAGAGGTGATACCACTTGTGATTGAGACACATGCTACAAAATCATTCTAACAGATATACCAAATGCTCCTGAAGACGCAGGAAAGAAAAATTGAGCATTGAATATAGATTTGCTTCTGGTTTGAAGGAATATATTACCTGAAAATGAATTAATTCAAGTAATTTTCATATCCTTATGTTGTCTCAAACCTGAACTGCTCTTTTACTAGCAATGAAAGCATATTGTGTCGAGTGAACAACTTTTGAACTACCATGTGCCAGTTAGATGTACAACTACTTAGACTGAGGAGCTTGGAGACACAAATGGGTCCATGCTGTAAAATTATGACTTGGTATTTCAGAGAAAGAAAGAAAAACATACTGATACTTAAACTGAATTCTGAAGAAATTGTGAAATCTGATGAAAAGGCAGCAACCTGAATGTGCTTGTATCCTAATAATTAGTTGTGTTCTTTATGTAATTGATAAAATATGTGTTATATAATGAAGCATAAAAAAAATCCATCTCAACAAAAACTGAGCCATTTCATAAACTTCCATCCTAGAGAAGATTGTGGTCTGAGAACTAAAATGGACAGAGTACTGAAGTCATCGGTTTCGATTAATCAGAAACAGACAAGAAGCCGTTCGGCGCGCCAAAACCCGCAGCAAACACAATAGCGTCCCAACACAGCTAAACCACGGCTAAACTCATCAAAACAGCATTAGTCATTTATTTAACCACATTTTTGCTGTCTTTCCAGCTATTAGTATGATTTTAATCACTAAACCGTGTGTGTGTTGGCTTTTGTAATGCCATTTTACACAAATTATTTGCTCACTATTCTACTTATGGAAGCATTTTTATTCTGTTTTAAACCAATAGCAATTATCATTATCACTGAGAACATGGCAACAGCAATATGAGTTCCACTGTACCTTAACCAAAAGATATTTGAGCTGTGATGTCTGTCTGCACACAAGCATGGAGATGTTCTGATCTAAACCCTTTCCTCAGGCCTAAACCGCCATGTGAGTTCAGTTAGTCTTTGAGTTTTCTTTTAAATGGGCCGCAGGGGCCTGTGAAAGGCCTTTAGTTTTATGATGCCTCAACTTTGTCTCACCATCTACAACTCTTCTATGCAGAAAGAATTCACAGTTCATTTAGTTTTTTTTTAGTTTTTTTTTCAGTCACAGCAGATGTAATGATGAATATTTTTTTTCTGCCCAAGATAATTTTTTTACTGTCTGTTAAAGGGGTCATGATAAGAGAAATCATATTTTGCCTTATTTTGACATATGGTCTTTGTACCGTTAAAACATCCTTTAAGTGTAATAGCTTAAAGGGTCCTCCTCAGACAAAGCATTTATTTAATCAAGCTCCAAAAACGGCTCATTTGGATAATGCAAGATTTGTTACATCACACAGGCAAATGCAAAACGAAAAGTTAGTATACATCATTGCACCATAGGCCCCGCCCACTAGCATTTAGTCGCTTAATGGATGACATTTACCTACACTGTTGTTTTTGTGCAAAAAATGTTTTGCTCTTTCCCCGCCAGCGTAAAAAAAAAAAACGGTGCCGGCCAGTGCCAGCTTTTTAAAAAATATATTTTTTCACAAAAGTTCCATTGCATATGTTCACTTTTGTTGTATGAATATCTGAACATGCAATATGTCAAACAAACAAACAACGTTTTATTCTTCTATTCTTCTTTCAAAAGGAGTGCTTCATGCACTCCTTTTTTTAATCAACAATTGAATCTGATTACATATGCTATGGCTTGTTTCTGCTTCTTTTTCGCCTTTGTTTCGATCAGGAGATTCATTCATACTCTTTCAAATAATAGCGCCCCCTACTATATAACAGTGAGAAAATGGAAGATTGGAAAATTCAATCAATGGTGGGGGAGAATTGCCTCAGAAATTATAGAAAATTTCATCAATGGCAGGGAAAGAGTTAACATTATGGGCCCTATTTTAACGATCTAAAACGCAAGTGTCAAAGTGCAAGTAACTTTGTGGGCGGATCCCGGCGCTGTTGCTATTTTCCCGGCGGGATAAATGACTCTTGCGCCTGGCTCAAATCTAAAATGGGTTGGTCTGAAGTAGCTTCATTATTCATAGGTGTGGTTTGGGCGTAACGTGAAATAAACCAATCAGAGCGTCCTCTCACATTCCCTTTAAGAGCAGACGTGCTTGTTCCATGGCGCATCGCTATTATAACGGCGGATTTGCCAGGCGCACGCCAGGAGCAGTTCACATCCGAGGAGGCCGACGTTCTCGTCAGGACCGTAAAACACAGAGAAGTGACATTGGGGATGATGGGAGAAACCCACCCAAATTAGCTTCGGTTAAACAGGCGTATAATTTGGGTAAATGTGTAGCCTAATCTAGATTTTTTTTTTTTTTATCTAGATAGATCTTTTTCACATCTTCACGGACATAACAATGATTTCCCTCGTGTGTTAATATTTTTCCTTGTAATAATGTATGATTTGCAAAAATGAAAACTGCTGCGTCTGTTTATAATTATTAGAGAATCAAAGTGGATGCGCGTTAACACGCTACATTATGGCAGAGCACGCGCCCTTAAAATACCATATCACTAACGCGCAACGCGCCGCTGTCTTTAGACTGTTTTTTTCCTGGTCAGTGGCGCAATTGCTTTTTAAAACTGGAAAATAGCACCAGAGAAGTTTTGCGCCGGAACACGCTCCTCTTTGCGCTGAACCGCCCCCGCGAGCGCAAGTTCATTCCCTAATTTACCGACGTGCGTCTGTGGAGGGAAAAGTCCGCTGTGCGCGGATGCAAAATAGGAATGATACATGCGTCGGTGTTCAAAGTCAATTGCGCTGGGTGCAAGATAGGGCCCTATAAGTGAACCTCAAGGAACATTAATTTGTTTTAAAAATCCATGTCATGATGACCCTTTTAAATGCAGACTTTGTTTGGTTTACAGCCACCATACAATTTGCTTGCGGCAAGTCGGACAAAATTCATATTAGACCTTTATTAATTCTGTGGGCGATACCGTCTAAAGCAAATTATGAAATATAAAGTTCTGTCATGAAACTCTAGGTGGTGCAAGCTGATAGGTCCTTAACTCAATCTGCTTACAATCGCATCATTCTCTCACAGCTGATTGATTCCTGCTGTATCAGAAGCCAATGAGCTCGCTGCAGCGAGCATGCTCAAACTTCAAATACTGGATCAGCATTTGCAGCACACTTTCAGAAACCCTCCACCTTCCCCAGCTCCACCTGTATAGATCTGCTACGGTTAATTCAAATATGCTACATTTTACAGCAACAGCCTGTCTTACTTGCTCACAGCAGTGTGTCATGCATGTATTGGCAGTAGCAAGTCCTGTATTTAGTAGCAAGTCCTCCGCAGCAGGAGCAATAAAAGCAGCAGCATCTTTTCCACCAAGACCAAACATAGCAATATTGTCATATCCATTACCATGCCAAACACTTTTAAGAGTTGTCATGACAGAAATGTCTAATTTCTCTCTAGACTGGACAAAGCACACCATGAGATCATATAAACACTTTCTCTGTGTATATTTATTTCCTTAGAAGTATGACTCAATTGAAGTTTTAAATTGTGTAAAGGTTGCAATACAAAAACACATGTGAATGTAATTTTGTTGCTGAGTAACTGTGTGTATATATACAGTACACACTACCTTTCAAAAGTTTGAGGTAGGTAAGCTTCTTTAATGTTTTTACTGCATTTATTTGATCAAAAAATATAATAAGAACAGTAATGTTGTTAAGTATTATTACAATCTAAAATAGATTTGATTTTAATATATATTTTAAAATGACTCCAGTCTTCAGATTCACATGATCCTTCAGAAATAATTCTAACATGTTGATATTCTGCTAAAAAAAAACATGTCCAATTAGTATGTATCCAATTATTCATATTTTTGTGGAAACCTTGATAAAAAAAATGTTTAGGATTATTTGATGAACAGAAAGTTTAAAAGAACAGTATTTATTTGACAGAACTATTTTGCAAGATTATAAATATATTTACTGTATTATATTTCTGATCAATTTAATGTGCCTGAATAAAAGATTTTCTTTCAACAACAACAAAAGAAATCTTACAGCAACAAAACTTTTGAATGGTAATTTATATCAGGTGTATAGTAGTGTAAAATCCACAAGCCCAATCCTGCTCTTTATATGACATGGCGTTTGTGATTGTTGACACAATACAGTAGGTGCGTCCCAAATCGAGTACATTTTGTAGTATAAATAGTGCAAGTAGTGTGTTCACACTAAAAATTATTAAAAGTAAAAGTGCACTTTAAGTTGCGTAAAGGAAGTGTGGACCGTTGGACACCTCATGCACTCAACTGTTGCAGCTTTAATAACGTAGCGGAAGGGGAGGGCCTATCAAACTCCAATGTTGAAAGACAAAACAAACTTATAAAGTTCATACACTACATGTTTGAGTACATAGTGCACAAGTACATAGTGTATAAGTGTATAGAGCGTCATTTGGCACACAGCTAATGACAAGAAGGACATAACAATTCGAATATCTCATCTTTCTACTACTCCATTTGTCTCTCTTCATCTTAAACTTTAGCAGCTCTATATTCTGCCAGATTTGACTTTGAGTAATCAAATCCCATTTATCAAACAAGGTCTTTAATCACATATCCGCTCACAAAATCCAAAGTGTTGTCATTGGAATATAGGAGAAACATTTAATCATCAAATTTCTCTAAAACCTTTTAACAGCCAGAGTCATTTGATATCATGTGTATATTGTATTGTAAAATACTTTGATGAAGCAATACCACATGCCTTGTCAAGTTCTGTCACATCCAGTACATCTGGGTGAAAGTGATAAAGTTCACTTGACCTTTGTGTTGACTTTGATAATTTTTTATTTGCTTGTCTAACCATTCAAAGTTAATAATATTTTATATCTGCATTTTCAGAATTCTCATTTCCTGTGTTCTTGGAACGGAGCACTGATCACATTCCAGTCGTCTCCTCCTGTTGTTAAGTCAACAGGCGAAGGATATTTAATGTGGCAAAGAGCCTGACCAGTCCTGTAGCACAGACATACTGTACAGATCATGTGCACACACACAAACACATAAATAATTGCATAGACTTGCAAAAATCAGAAAAAAATGTCCCCTTGCATTGGAGCATATGAGTCCTAAGAAATCTGACAAGGCATATGTGCATGGTAAAGGGGCAATTTTTAGGTTTTGAACTTGAGCAAACCGTAAATGTGCTGGACAGCATCATTTGATTGGCCATACACTTTCACGCGGTCTACAATTTTCTGTTTTTCCAGTCTGGACAGCTATGCAGTAGGTCAAATTACTAGCAATTATTTTTGATAATCGATTAATCTGTCGATTATTTTTCTGATTAATCTGATGGAAAAACTAAATATGAATATACATTAAAAAAACTTTTTAACAAAAAAAAAATATTTATCCATTATTTTAAATAATGTTACTCCACATCCTGCTAAAAGCCGTCCTTCAAACAAATCATATAAAGAACAATAAACAAATATAGCAATCTATGTAGGCTATGCTGCTGTAGGTAGGTAGGACCTAGGCCTACATAAGCAAACAAAACAAAAAAAAAATGTTAAAATACAAACATTACATTCTAAACCTAAAATCATCTGTATGCTTAATTTTAAAGCAGAAATTAAAACGACTAAATTGGAATGTTAATAAATAAAAATAAAAGCACAAAATGTATGAGGAACACAATTCACTCTTAACATTTAGCTTAATTATGTTAGATTAATGAGCTATACCAACAATTGTGCATTTACTGTTACTGCGCTCATAAATATAATAACTTATATGTAGAATTTTAAACTTACGACTTAATTTGTAACAAAACAAAAATATATACAAAATGTGTCTTTTTAGTCGCCTGTTTGACCCGCATTGGACCACCGGGGCTCGTTCACTGAACACTGAAGTTTAACAAGATCGCTTCTTGTTAGAAAATGCTGAATATAAATGCGTATGGGACTTTCTAACATTTACAGGTATAACCCATAGACAGTATATATAACCAAGTTGCTGAGGAGAACACGTGTCTGAGGTAGTAAACAGCTCGCGCATCTGCCATAGCACGACAGGGCAAAATGCTGTAAACGCTAAAGGCCCTATTTGTTTAAAGCGCTTATAAATATATTTTAAAAATAAGCTTAAATAAAATGCATTCTCATTTTTCGGACAACTTGGATGTACCTTTCCCGCAGCAGCTCGCTCCATGTGTGGTATTTTCCATATGCGTTTTGTTTATTTTCCACTCTAGCGATCGTGACTGGCAGGCGTTTCCGCAGACGCGACTAATTGATAGTCAATTTGTTTTGTTGATTATTCATAATAATCGATTTTATTGATTAGTAGTTGTTGCAGCCCTAATATATATATATATATATATATACATATATATATATATATATATATATAATGTATATTATTCGTCTAAAATAGGCCTACATATTTGGCTAAAATTCTACATGTAACACACGTTATCATATTTATGCCTATGAGAGCAGTGACAGTAAATATATATATAATTGAAGTATGAGTTTGTAGGAAGAAATAAACTATCTTTCAAATAGTTAAGTTTTGTCATGATAATGCCCCTGACTACAAGACACTAACACTGACCGTACATATCAACACCAGTCTAATATTACCAAAAGAAATGCCAGATTTCATAAACAATATGCCAAGAGAATGGAAACAACATAGGAATGCACTTCACGCACCAAAGTCAATAGTTCCACGGTCTGTGAAGTGTTGCAATACGTTTTTCTCACACGTTTCTCCATCTGAATATGCCTGAGGATCCTACAGAGATTTTAGTGCGATCCAAAGATCATTCCAGGTGGTTAGATGATAAAAAAAGGAATCTGATTTTGTTCTGTTTCCTTAGTAACAGTGACGTTCTCGTTGTCCTTAAGACACTTCCAAGAAAGTATGTACAGTGAGGTCCAAAAGTCTGAGATCACTTTGAAAATCTGGGGTTCATATTTAAATTTAAACCTGGAAAAAACAGGCATTTAGGATTTAGAAGGAAAAAAAAGAAAAAAGCTATTAAAGAAATGTAATGCCATTAAATTAAAAAGAAAAATTTTGTGTTCTGCAGTATTTCTAAGTCACTAATCGAATAAGAAAATCGGACACTGAGCACGTGAACTCCTTTGCCATATTTTCTCAGAAATCAGCGTGTTTTATCAGATTTCATGCATTCCATTCTGAGAAGAAAAAATGGATGGATGGATATTATTTCATCACTTTAGCAATTAAAAACAAGTTCTTGAATATTTCTATCAACATTCACTCATTCATCAAGCAAAAAGAGTGAAGTCAATGAAAAGAGGAGGCGTGTTCCGCCTCAAATGCTCCCTGTATGCTATTTTACAGTATCAGAAAGCAATTCCACCACAGACCAGGAAAAACCTAGTCTAAAGTCAGTGGCGCGTTATTCAGATGCTATTTTAAGGGTGCATGCTTGGCCATAATGTAGCGTGTGCACAACGCGCATACACTTTGCTTCTCTCATCTACACAGACGCAGCAGTTCATATTGTTGCAAACCATACATAATTACAAGGAAAAATATTACCACACGAGGGAAATCATTGTGGTGTGTCCATGAAGGTGTGAAAAAATAGGCATAAATCTAGCTTACACATTTACCCAAATTATTCAGGCTAATTGTAGTAATGACGGATCAAACCTGTTTGATCAATAGTGGCAAGACACATGGGTATATAAGGACATCTGACAAAATGGGTTGTCCATCAAGGACCAGGAAACAGTTTCCGGAAGACTGCGAAATCACCTTTACCATCATGTAAGTTGTGTGCGCCTGGCAAATCCGTTGTTATAATAGCAATCCGCCATGGAACAAGCGCGCCTGCTCTTAAAGGGAATGTGAGAGGACGCTCTGATTGGTTTATTGCACGTTACGCCCAAACCACACCTATGAGTAATGTAGCTACTTCATACCAACCCATTTTAGATTTGCCTCAGGCGCAAGAGTCATTTATCCCGCCGGTATAATAGCAACAGCGAGCGAGATCACAAAGTTACTTGCATTTCGCGTTTGATACTTGCGTTTCAGATAGTTAAAATAGGGCCCTATGTGTGCTCTATGCTTTGAGAGGTTTAAGATACGGAGTGCTCCATGTGTGATTTAGTGCGCTCCGTCAACCTTTCTCACTCGCTGTGCAACTTTTCTCTATTTACAGATATGATGAGACACGCACAGGAGAGTGACATACAGTATGAACGCAATATCCCGCAAAAACCACCCCGACAGGTAAAAAATATAATAATAGGCATACCATTGTGAGTCATGGTGAGACAAAAACATGTTTTGAAAGAAGGACTGATGATGTAAGGACTCATTATTTCAATTTTGGGGAAAAGCTATAGTGTACCTTTAATGTTTTATCCAATGTAGGATAAAGGCATGAAGATGTACTGCATAGTATGGTTTAGCTGCTATAGAAATCTCTTATGAAAGGTGCCTGTGTGCATCTATTTAGGGAGTTCTATTTATAGCTCCCTTTCTGCAATGTTAGTAAGGAGGCACAGTGAGATTACACGCTTTATTTTTAACACCTCTAAAAAAAGACACAATAAACAAAGACGCTTTAATGTTTTATTTATATCGTGGATCAAACCCTCTTCTTTTCTTTCCCGTTTCCCTCCTGTGAGACAAGACGTTTCTGTGCCAAGGGATGGTGGCATCTGCACAAGACATTTTTGGCCTAGATGAAAAACAAGAGGAAGATTCCCCTTCGTAGGCATTCCTCTGGATTTTCATTCACACGATTTCGAGTATCAAGAATAAGTGAATGCTCTTAGTTCGTCATGCTTTCCAATTCTTTTTCCATTCAGGGGAAAAAAAATTAACTCAAAAAAGGCTTTTATACATGGCAAATGCTTTAAATAGCTGCATTTATAATCTCCTTCGATGTTGAAGAAAAAAAATGGTAAATTAAATAAAGCAGCTTTGCTTCCCACGTTGTGCATGTTTGTTCAAATTTGACCTTATTATCTCACATTCCCAAAGGCGTTTTGCTGTCTTATCAAATAAGCTGTGATTAGTGTAGTATTCCTCTGTCTTTTCCCGGATCATGCCCGAATCGGTGAACGTGTGTGCGGATACGTGCACACTCTAGGCAATACGCTTTTTTGATTATGTCAGCCCACGTGGCCCTGTCATGCAAATTGGTTTGCTCTTTGGATGCAAGGCAAAGTTCTTTTGCTACGATTATGTAGCGTGCAGTTACAGTCTTCAGTCAGAGACAGGAGCTGATGGGACTGTTCTGTGTACAATGTGATTCACAGATTAGCTATCTCCGAGTTCAAAAATGACATGCTCAGACTGTTCGGAAGTGAGTGTGAGTGTTTTGTTCAAGAATATCTTATTTTCAAGTCAAGGTCTTAAGGTAAGGTGTGCTTTCCAACACCAGCAGTCTTACACAGCGCAGATTTGTCTCCAGAATTGTTCACTCAGCGCTTTAACTTTAAAGGGACAGTTCACCCAAAAATAAACATTTTGTCATCCCTTACTCACCCTCATGTTCCAAATCTGCATGAGTTTCTTTCTTCTATTGAACACAAAATAAGTTATTTTAAAGAATTTTGGTAACCAGAGAGTTGACGGCACCCATTGACTTCCATAGCAGGAAAATAAATAAATACATTTAAGTCAATGGGTGCCGTCAACTCTCTGGTTACCAACATTATCTACCAAATATATTATTTTGTGTTCAACAGAAGAAAGAAATTCACACAGGTTTAAACAACATGAGGAAATGTTAGTACATTTTTGGTGAACTATCCCTTTAACATACATACACTGCCTTGCACCTTGCAATGTTTATTATTAAACATGCTCATGGTTAAAACATTACTGCTCTCCAGTCCACATAGGCTACTGGTCAAAGCCCAGGAGCGTCCAAACATCAGCAGCGCATTCAGTACATTTTAAAGTGTCTTTGCTTTCCCTGTGAATTATGCAGTCTGTTTCATGCATGTATGACTCAGGCTGAGCCACGGCAATGATTGCCAGATAAATATATTTTTGAAACAAACAGAGCCAGGGAAATGCCAGCACGCCATAAATCTGTCATGATTTTATTTCAAATGGAATGTTAAATGTTCATTAAATTAAAATGAAATATACCTCTCTTTTTTAAAACTTGGATTTACATCAGACACAGCAACATCAGCCGATCCCAATGTATACAGTAAAGCCCTCTACATGCATTACATATTGTGAATACTTTAACTTGTCTCCTGTATTGCATAACCCCTTGGAACCTTATTTATAAAAAAAATTTTAGATCTTACTTGAATACTTGAACCTGTTCAGTCTGCACTGTGGAAATTGTAATCTTCTCCCAGAAGGTAGTTGCAGAAATTTACAATGTAAAACATTTAATTGAATATTCAGTGTTAAGTAATGTCAATGTATTAATGTTAACTTTTACATACTACATGTGTACATTTTTCATATGGGAATTTGTTACATTCAAATGCTCTTTCTTATATGCCTCTTAGAAATGTGCCTACTTTGGTTGGCATAGCCTAATTCATTCTGGCTGGTTCCATTGTAATACAGTATATAATAAGTGAGTGTTTTAATACATTTCACTTGAATTTTTTCACTATTTCTCACCATTTAAAGGAGTAGTTCACTTTAAAATGAAAATTACCCCATGATTTACTCACCTTCAAGCCATCCTAGGTGTATATGACTTTCTTATTTCAGACGGATACAATCAGAGTTATATTAATAAACACCCTGACGCTTCCAAGCTTTATAATGGCAGTGAATTGCAACCATCAGTTTAAAGCTCAAAAAAGTGCATTTATCAATCATAAACGAACTCCACGCGGCTCCGGGGGGTTAATAAAGGCCTTCTGAAGCAAAGCGAGGAGTTTGTGTATAAGAATATTATTATTTAACACGTTACGTAGTAAAATTCTAGCTTCCGGCCAAACGGCCATATGCACTCTACTTACGCCTAAAAACTTACGCAATTTGTGACGTCGGAAGTAGCAAAGTTCGTCATGGCTTCATGGCGACTAAATATCAGTAGTACGTCGCATTACTCGCATTACTCGCATTACTCGACTTAGACTTAAGTCGGATCCGTGAGTTTGTTTGGCGGAAGCTAAAGTTTTAAAAAATTCTATTTTCCTTACGTAAACTCATGACATTGCTTCAGAAGGCCTGTGTGCACCCACCGGAGCCGTGTTGAGTTTGTTTATGATGGATTGATGGACTTTTTTCAGCTGATGGTTGCAATTCACTGCCATTATAAAGCTCAGAAGCGTCAGGGTGTTTATTAATATAACTCCGATTGTATTCGTCTGAAAGAAGAAATTCATATACACCTAGGATGGCTTGAAGGTGAGTAAATCATGGGGTAATTTTCATTTTAAAGGGAACTACACCTTTGATTTTATAAATAAGTTGTATTATTTATTCATGTATTTATTTGTTTGCTTGTTTATTTGGGTAGCACTTTATAATAACTTTCATTCATAAATCATTAACAAACATATAATGCTTAGCAGATCATAAGTTAATATGTATTCACATAGATAGAAATATGAGATAATGTGCTTATTAAACGTTACATAATGATTAACAGATCATTATTTAATGTAATCAGATCATTATTTAATGTAATATAAATCATTAACAAACATATAATGCTTAGCAGATCATAAATTAATATGTATTCACATAGATAGAAATATGAGATAATGTGCTTATTAAACGTTACATAATGATTAACAGATCATTATTTAATGTAAAATGAAATGCTTAAATGTCATTAAACTTTCAATTCATGATATATGATATAGATATGATATGATAATATGCTATATGATATGATATGATACTTTATTGTCAGACTAAGCATGACAGATTGACAATAATCAACACCTTTACAACACCTTTGCTTCTTATAATCTTGAGTTGTGATTAAGTGTCTTATTTAACTCTAAGATATGCACAAACGAGTGTGTCAAGCTCACTCTGTTGAACTTTGGAACCTTGTACCATAGATATGTATACGTAGATTCATAATTTGACCGCTCCAGACATGTAGGCGCACCCACCATCTTGTAATGGTCAGCGTGCCGTCACTCACAGCTAGAATCAATGATGTCACCTCATTGCGCAGCTTCTGGTTGTGAAACTGACAATATTTTAATTCCTGAAGAAATGCAATAACTTTGTACAGTTGATAATGTGTTGATTTGTGTTTGTATATGTATTAACTCAATATTACAATATTATAAGTTTTAACTTTTACTATGGTAACGTTTAATTGCCAGCTTCATCTTGTTGTCTTGTATTAACTTAGCAAAATCATCTGCTGAAGTCTATTACATATATAGATATTCCAATACATCCGTCTAACTACGGTTGCAGACACTCAGTCAACTCGCTCTCAAATGTTCATAGGCCTATATATATATATATATATATATATATATATATATATATATATATATATATATATATATATATATATATATAGCCATGCCTTATACCTCCGGTTGTATGGTAATAATACAAACTCATTATGCAGGACATGATTAAAGTCAGATATTATTAGCCAGACTTAAAGGGATAGTTCACCCAAAATATGAAAATTATCCCATAATATACTCACCCTCAAGCCATTTAGGTGTATATGACTTTCTTCTTTCCGCCAAACACAATAAGAGTTATATTAAATATCCTGGCTCTTCCCAGCTTTATAATGGGATGAATAGTAGCCTAACTAGATTTTGAAGCCCCCCCCCAAAAAAGTGCATCCATCATAAAAGTAATCCAGGGGGTTAATAAAGGACTTCTGAAGCAGAGCGATGTGTTTTTGGAAAGTATCCAATAATTATAACTTTATAAACTGTAATCACTAGCTTCCGCTAACGTCCGTCCGCACGTTCACGAGAGAGTCGAGATCCGGCGCATGACGTAGGATGTATAGCGTGGGCTTAGGTGAGAGTAGACGCCTCTCACGGTTAAAAACAAATAGGGCTGGGCAACAAACTCAAGCTCCTCTGACATTGCTCTTTAAAAATTCTCACTTTAGACTTCTACTTCGTGACCAGTGTTTTCTTTTGCTCTATCCTCTGCGCTTCTGCGTCCATCAAAACGTCATGCGTCGGGTCAGAGTTATGCCGGAACTACTTTCATACGGAAGCCATTGATTCTAGTTTATAAAGTTATAAATAAGGATATTTTTCTTACAAAAATGCATCACTCTGCTTCAGAAGGCATTTATTAACCCCCGGGAGCCGTATGGATTACTTTTGTGATGGATGGATGCACTTTTTTGCCCTTCAAAATCTCAGTTACTATTCACTCCCATTATAAAGCTGGGAAGAGCCCGGATATTTTTTAAATATAACTTTGATTCTGTTCGACTGAAAGAAAAAAGTTATATACACCGGTGAATTAAATTATGGGATAATTTACAATTTTGTGTGAACTAACCCTTTAACAATTGTTGTAAATCATATAACTTCGCACGAGGCTTACCTACAATCCCTGAAAACATTTTTATTTGATTTAACAACATTGTTTTTAGCATAACAGACAGACTCATATACTTTACCATATACCTTACCCATATCAATTTCATATCTATTTGCAATAGAACATCAACACAATAAGTAGCCTACATTGTACCTAACAGGTAGCCTATTATTATTATTTTTACATAGGCTATAGGCCTACAGTTAAATACACCTAATAAAGTTGGACCAGTCATTCTTATATTGTTACATTTTCTGTTTCACGCCCATTTTGTCACTTTCTCACATCACTGAAAACATCTCAAGAAAAACAAAAAAATTTTTTTTTTGTACCCCGGTGTTTGTGTCCTCGGAGTCACGAAGACCTTGTTTCAGGCATGAAGTGAAGCACATCTGTACTAGTCACTCCTCCTCCATCAGTAGGACGCTACTCCACCCTCTCCAGTGCGTTCATCTCTCCGACTCCGTCCGTTACTGTCCCACGAGTGGAGAGGATTTCAGCACCGGGACAGATCCACCACACATCCACCACCGTCTCAGGCATCATGGCGACAGAGGTAAGAATCATTAACGTGTTCTTTTGAGCTGCATGCGAGAGGAACAGACATGAGCGGGTCCGTTTCATTCGTATCGTTTGTGTGAAGTTATTTTGACACCTGCTGTGGGGTTGAATCACGACGTTTCATGTAAACGCTTTAGATGAGACACGTTCAAAGAAAGCAATTAAGAAATGGAGACGTTGTTTATTTAAAGGCTGATTTCGTCGACATGACAGTTTTTCATTGAAATCAGCCAAAAGTGAAGCATCATTATTTTGTGGTCAAAAGCAGAGGATCTACAGAAGAAAGAGTGAATGACACAGACCGACTGATGTATTATTCAGCACCCTGGACAGAGACACAGATATACATAGCCTACTGAATAACCCAACAGATGATAAAATAAAAGTATTTATTGTGAGACTCTCTGTAATACTTGGTTCTGATTGGTCAATTGCGCCTTTCATATTATAGCCTTTTCCCGATTAATAACCGTGGCAACGCTGTGTAACTGAATATTGATCGGGGAATCCCACGTTTATATGCTCCTGTCTCTCCAAGTTAGCTGATAACATAATTGTAACTCAAATAAGTATTTCGTGATATTTATTTGGTAAATAGCCATGTAAAATGGATAGAATAAAATAAATAGTCAAGTGAAACCGTGATCACAAGTTTATTTTAAAACTTTATACCTTACATTTAAACCATAGCCTAATGCAACAACCAATGCATTTTTCTTTGCTAGACCTTAAAAAGCGCACAAGTTGCTACTTGCTTAATAATGTTGGGTTAAAAATAACCCAACGTGTTTTACTTTAAGTAGCCTATGGTGAAAGCACTGCAAGCGGCGATTGACTCTATGCTGATTGGTTGAACACTCTTTGATGTCGCCGCTATGGCTGTCACGTGGTTCATGTAAGCCCCAATAGTTCCAAAACATACGCTGGCTGTCATGTTCTTCTATGGGACAGACAGCAGCGATTGCATTATTGAACGGGAAATATAAAATAAAACACACACCCAAGTACTTTTTCAGCTTTTATTGCATTTTGTTAATGTCAGTTTTGAATTTGGAGAGGCAACGAGGTATACTGTATATTACTTAGTTAAGTTTAAGGCTATGTTTTTGGAGGGAAAAGCTTAGTGTTTATGTTCGCATGGGTAGTAGGGCCTAGTAGCACTGGCTTTAGCGGCTCTAACTTAACTTTTTCATATCATTCGTCTGACCTTCGTGATCACGCAAAGAGGTCTGCCGTGGCGGTCCGTTCAGAATTTGCTTAGAAGCTAGCTCCCTTCTTCTGATGAAAGTGGCCACCCCCAGGACCACAACGTGAAACATGATCATGTTAAGACTAAGAATATAATTTTAAGATTAAGCCATACACATATTATCAAAACTATAACTGATTAAAAACGAATTTCACTGATACAAATTAAGGTTTTCAAATAAAATATTTTTTATTAAACAATGACAGACAACAAAAATGCGTGCTTGTGTTAATGTGTGTGTGAACAAGAAAAACAAAAACCAGTGGCAGGTTATCCATGAAACAGACAGGACTGGTGATGGCCATAACAACCCAGCATTGTTCTCACAAGCCGCTTGACTCAAGACAACAAACGAAAAGTTAGTATATCCCGAAAATTTAATTAAATAAAAGTTGCTATAAAGGTGGTAGCGATTCATTACCGAACTAATTAGATGCTACCTTCACAGCTGGCGAAGTCGCGCTAGCTAACTAGCAAGCAGGCAATGCTAGAAAATGGTTGAAACAACCAAGATAATATATAAATAATTACGCTGTGCATGTACAAATGAAGACCAGTATAAGCATCGCAAAGGGCCTCTGAAACAGTATAGACAGTTGACAATTCAAAAGAGGTCGATATTTCAGCAAGTTACCTCTGGAACAACTTACAGCAATGTAAGTGAATTGGGTTCAACGCACAAGTGACAGTGTTTGGAACTAATCCGATCTTCAAATCCCGGAAGTAGGCGGTTAAAAGCGCCGCCATTTTTTACAACGGAGGTCTATGGGAGTGTCGCAACTCTTTCTCTCTATGGCTTTGGTTGAGCCGCTTTCGTTGTCGAGGTTCTATATTTAAAATGCATTATCTGGGTATATGAATTGCACTTTTCGCTAATTGGGACACATCAAAAGTTAACGATTTTCTTTAATCAGTTTACCAACAGATATTTGTGACTCAGATGCATGAAAATGTAAATGAAATATGATCATGTTGAATACATAAGGTTTACATTGTTCATAAGCGCTAACTGCGTCAATAGGCCAACCTGTAAAAAAAAAAAAAAAAGTTGATGAGACTGACAGCATCTGACCAATCAGAATAGAGAACGCAACTATCATTGGTAATCATTCAAGCCAATCAGCTTCCATGTTCAATTTAATGCATCGTCAAGTTTGCCTGTGGAGTGTGGACAACTGGAAGAAACAAATTTAGGCAAAATATCGATGAAATCCAAATTAATTAAGGATCTTCATTCATTGGTGAGTAGATGTTAGATTGAGTAGTAACTTCTTTCATGTGTACATTTTGCTTGGTGGTGCTCAATTTATTTAGTTGATTTAGCCCACTGTATTGACCCCATTTTCTGATTGGAGGATTATAACAAACTATTCATTATCAATAAAATGTTAAGATTGAATAAATTGAATTATTAGTCTTTTTTAAAAATAGAGAATGCTGCAAAATGTTATTGATTTTAATCGATACTGTTTCACATATCTTCCTCCTTAAAAATTCTCTCACTGACCACCACTGTTAGCACCCGCACAGCATTGCCCTGACAACCATCTGCAATACTTTAGCTGTTTAGCATAATGATGTTGCATGGCTCAGCATCACTTATTCATAAATTTAAAATTAATTATTTTTTAATATGCAGAAGCATCCACATCTCTTTTCTCCTTTTTATTGGCATATCCAGGTGAATTTTCTCACTTTAAGAATAATGTCTGTATAGATGCCGTTTTTATCCTTAATTTTATCCTTATCCTTTATCCTTAATGCATAATCAACTCCTATCCAAACACTGCATACTAAATGGTTTATATTTAGGCATCTGTTTAGATTGCATGCACTTCCTGTTTACTCAGCCATCTTGTTTACAGATTTATTCAAAAAAAGTAAGCAACTCCCTCCAGTGAGAATACACAATGAGATTCCACAGTTTGTAATGTATTCAGGGAAACAATTCTTTCCCACAGCAACCTAGATTTTACCTTTACTAGGTTATTAAAACTGATTGTTGACTCTCACCTAGCCAACATTCACTGGGGAAAAAATAGTTTTTGCTGTCACAAGAAGAGTTGTCATGCACTTGCCCTGGGCATCTTGTGGTCTTGTTGTCCTACATCAGGCTCTTTTTCATTTAAGCATATTGTAATGAGTCATTGGAATGTTCCAAGAATGCTCCGAGTGCCTTTCCTCCGCTTCACTGGTCAGTTTAGCATTCAGTGAACTCTGAGGCGTCTTTAGATGGATCTGTAGTTTCTTCTTTGACAAGCACCTCAAATCAAGTTCAGTTAATCCTTAAAATAAATGATGCTGTTTTATGTTCTGGGGCTACTGTGACAACAAATGTGTGATGTGTTTCTGTTTTTATGCAGAGCTGCTGCATTAGACAGTCTTTAGAGGATTGCTTGCTATTTATCTGTCTAGATGAGACTCCAAAATGTTTTTACCCTTGTCCAGGGGCCACAACAAAATACTCCCAACATTGATGTGTTGCGTTTGGCCTGGTAGCAAAACACACACACACACACACACGCACACACACGCACACATACACACACACACACACACACACTTACTTAGCTATATAGGGAAACAATATGTTTTTTATAGTATGTATTGCTAATTATAAACACATGTAGGTTAACCCTAAAACGTACAGCTAATATTTATTTCACTACCAAGGACCACACCACAACTACGCAGAATTAGCGATTCTGATAGGCTGGGATGAATGGCTTGATTGAAGGCTGATGTCGACGGGGCAAATTCCGTGCATCTCAGGAAGCCGAAGAATGCGAGAAAGAACATGCATTCTAATGTTTGGTCGATCAAAGGGCTCAAGTAGCCGGAACGTAATGTGTGGGTGCATTGGCTCAGGAGGTCAGAAGTTAAGGGCAAGCGTTTAATGGTGAGGACTGGTTCTTGTTTTTGTAGACCTCTAATGAGCATAGATACGTGAGAGTGAGAGTGGCATTGGTCGCCAGTGGCGAGTTTGTTGATAAAGTTGATTCCGGATAGGTAAGTCTGAATGGAGGATGCCCTGATATTTTGGTAGGAATGGGCATTAGTGACAAAGTTGGAGATGGACCAAACATTCATTAGAGGAAATGAAAGTTGGTAGAAGGAGTGGTAAGCCTTAAAGCAGTTCCAACCAGTCAAGTAAGCAGAGAGGGTACCCTGAGCGAGGCCGTTGAGGATAGCTTCTCGTGAAGCGTATGAAAGGTCTTCCAGCTGTGGATTTAGTTGAAGATGGTGGCTGAAAACGGTGGGACTGGCATGGGATGGATGTCTGACTCTGGAGCCAAGAGACAATGAGTTAGCTATGCTATTGTGGTATCCTGGAACATGTGCTGCTCGGATGATAAACTGCCGTTGCGCCGATATTAGTGTCAGTCTGCGGACTAATTGGATGATAGCCGGGGAACGGGATCTGCCTTTATTTATGATTTCAACTACTGCCGAGGTGTCTGAGTGGATGAGTATGGAATGTCTGGACCATTTATGCCCCCAAAGGATGGCTGCTATGATGACGGGATACATTTTGTAAAGTACGAATGAGGGAAGGTCTGGCTGCTGAATTAGACGTTCAGCTGTCTAATTCAGCAGCCAGACCTTCCCTCATCTGAATTAGACAGCTGAACTCTGGTGGCCGCTGTAGCGAACCAGTGGCCGCTGTAGTAGCCGCCGAATCCGGTGGAAGGCGCTGCATCTGTGTACAACTGAATGTCTTCTGGCTGTGTGATGTAGTTGTTATAAAAGAAGGATATACCGTTCCACGAAGACAGAAATTGCTGCCAGAGCCGCTTTTCCATTTTGCAGGTGTAATCTATATGCCTTATGCTTCGGACTCTGGGTCCGGATGAATTAGCTCAAATGATCCATAGGGAATCTTAATAACTAATCATGAATATGATTAATATTACAGTTACATTAAATCGTCGAAAGTGAAAGTGGATTATATGAATACATGAATAATCAATCACAACGAATTATAATTCCTCATTCATATATCAATAATCTTACTTAACTTCGATTATGAGATAATCTTTAAGGGAAATTAATGTAATTATCAAATCGTTGTTCGTCCAGCGACCAATCGTCAGATTAAGTGATTAATTTCTCAATAAAGTTATCCTTTCTTATAAACTCCAAGAAACACTAACCTTCTGGCCGTGAACATCAATATTTCTGGTGTTTATAAAATTAAAACTACTTAATGTAGTAAACAGGGAGCGCGGTAGCTCTGATCTGTCTCATTGACTTTTGTTCTTTTACGAGCATTTTTCACAGACACAGTCTTGAATATATTGTTTTAATAAATGCAAAACTACAGAATATAGGCTATTACACAAGATACACGTTTTATATGTCTATGTACATTTTTTTTTACAGTAAACAATACAGGACAACGAATAACAGATGAGAGAGAGATTGAGAGAGATAAAGTTCGGAGGAGGGGCGCGCGCTCGTTTTGAGTGCGGGAGAGAGAGAGAGAGAGATTGAGATCGAGGGCCGGAGCGCGCTCGATTTGATTGCGGGACCGAGAGAGAGAGATAAAGAGAGGATGAGAGAGAGAGAGAGAGAGAGAGAGAGATCACGTAATGATCTCATGTAGCAAAAATCACAGAAACCTGGAGAGACATCAATGCATCGAACCTTAAAACATTAAAACTCGTTAGAGTTTGATACTTGCAAAAGGATCGTTGTGTGAGTGTTCTCGTGCTGAGGCGCGTTCTCCGTGAAGCTTCGAAAGCAGGGCGCGTGCTCGTTGCCAGAGCACGTTTTCGCGGGAGCTTTGAAGGCTGGTTGCAAGTGAAGTTGCTGAAGGAATTCAGGCTTCGTTCGTTCGACTCGTAGGTGGAAACGACCAAAGGAGAATTTGAAAATGGCACAAAAGAAACTTTATAAAGAAAATAAAAGCAGGGAACTCCGTGAGGGAGTTTAGATCGGAGACGTCACATGATGAGCAGTGATGAAGGCAGGAAGCGCAGAGCAAGAGAGCAAGGAGGAGCTTTGTTCCAGCTTTTGAGGGGAATACTTTCTCCGCCCCGTTTTTCGGGAAGGACCAATCATGTGCCGAGATTCACAAGCGGGAGAGTTCTCCTTTGTTTGCTGGGAAATCCTTCTGGCTTGAAATGCAACAGTGTGTGGCTTAACTTTTCGGCTCCAGAAATATAACATGTGTAAAACAATGTACATTACTGCATTCTGCTATCAGAATTCGACTCCGTTAGGTTTAGAGAATTACAGAGACATCAAACACATCAGTTAGATTATGAGAATACAAAGTTTGATTATTATGCATTAGTATAGACATTTAAAGTTTGATTAAGGTTACACCGGGACATTTATATGCTTTCCTATGGTTTATAAACACATCTTAACAAACAAATGGCTATATTTGGTACATTTTAAGGGTGACTTTATGGTGAAAGTCCTTTCCTTTGTCTGAGGCCATGTGGTGTCTTGGTATGTGTGTGTGCTTCTAATGCAACGGAATGTGTGGGTGTCACGTTACATGTCTCTTTGTGTGTGTGTGTGTGTGTGTGTGTTGTAATGGAGAAAGAGACAACGCTCTCATCTGGTCACACAACGAATGAAGTGTATTAGAGAGTCATTGTTGCTACACAGGCTTCATCCAAGGTGACTTTGTCGTGTAGAGAGGGGATTGTTGCTGCTTTTGATAATAGGTTGGAAAGGAAATATTTTCCCTGGGGAATTATTCTGATGGCGTAGTTAAGGTGGCCAAGGAGGGATAGCAGCTGTTGCTTTGTGCACCTTTCTACTAGAAGATAGTTCGATAGGTGCAATCAAATGCGTTGTATTTTCTCGGGAGGTAGAGATGCTTGGAAGGAGATGGAGTCTAGGGTGATGCCTAAAAACTCGATGGAGGTGCATACCCTAATGTCTTTTCTTTTGAAAGGGGTATGCCTAGTTCGGAAAACATTTTGATGAGAGTAGAAAGTCCTGAGTGTGGAGGTGCGGATGTAGGTGTGATGATGAGGAAGCCTGTGGTTATTGATGAGAATCCAACATAAAGCCTCCAAGAGGGAGTCAAAGATTTTGGGGCTGCTTCTGCCGAAACTGAGGCACACTGAAAAATAATAAGCTCCTTTCCAGAATATTCAGAAGAAACGGCAGAATTCTGGGTGAATGGGCATGAGTTTGAAAACACTGGTGATGTCTGCTTTTGAGAGCCATGCTCCATGGCCTGCCTTGCGGATGAGAGTGATGGCTTGGTCGATGGAAACTTATTTCATGGAGAAGTATGGGGCTGGAATGATGCTATTGATGCTGGGAATGTGTGTGCCATGGGAGGAGGACAGGTCGATGATTAATCTATTTTTCCTGGAGTATTTCCTGGTGGCGATTCCGATGGGACTGATGCGAAAGGGAGAAAATGGAGGTTCTTTAAATGGGCCTATCATGAATCCTTCGTGGACTTCTTTAGAGAGCGGACTGGAGGTTATGGGAGAGATGAGAAGTGTCTGGGATTATCTCTATGCCTGGAAGGAAGCCGTTTTTTAATGCATTGAAAAGGAAATCTACAAACTGTCTATCGGGGTGGTCTAGTAAGGCAGTGGCTAATGCTTTTACCTTGACTGGTGCCCGAGATACTTTAATAGTCAGTCGGGTAGAGCAGTTGGGTTGTGGGGGCAAGAGGCTCTTGAGTCAGCGCCTCCACAGAAGGAGCAGGTGTGTAGGAATCTGCAGTTGGAAAGAGAGCAGCCGAAATGGTTGAAGTTTTTGCATACCATTCTGCCTCCTTGGTAGAGGATCGGTCGTCCTCTTTTGTCAATGCCTTTGGGAAGTGGAACATTGGCTGTGTGGTGTATGTTGAGGGGTTTTGGAATTAGAGGAGGAGGTGGGGCTGCTGTGGATAATTTATTGAATACAGATGTTTAGCGTGAGGAGGAGGATTGAGATTGAGAGGGTGTGAAGGTGCATGCTGAGGCTGGATGTGATGGTGCCCCGCATAGTTCACAGGACATTGAAGTGCGTGCTGCGAAGATCCGACAGTAGAGTTCTGCATCAAGAGTGCCCCAGTATGTCCCCTGATTGAACTGCTGTAACCGACCTGTGGCGAAAATAATGTGGTAGTTGTAGAAGCCTGTTCGTCTAAAACGCACGTCCATGTCTAAAATGATTGATAGGTAATCGTCTAGCTCATTTCTTCGATCGGGATAGATGGAGCAAATGATATCTCTGTACAGTAGATTAAGAAAGCTAAAGCAAATTCGGTGGGAATAAGGTCTTTTGAACAAGAGTTTAATGGATGGATGAACTGCATTAGGCCTTGACTGGTTTGCAGCTCTCTGGGCTGGCTGATATTTATGAGGGATGGTTGGAGGAGCTGGGCTAGATCGGTGTAGTTACCTGATCAAATCTGAAGACGTAAGGTTGAAGAGACTGGGGAGGGCCGGTGAATTGGTGAAGCTGGACGAGGAGGCGGTGCAGCTGTGGCCAGGGTATATGGGCTAGCATTTATTGGCAGGATGTGAGGGTGTTGGGAAAGGGAGGGGTAGGGTAGGGGAGAGGGAGGGAGGGATAGATTAGTTGGGTAAAAGGAAGGAATAGGAGGGGGTTGAAAAGGTCCGCTGAGAGGTAGAAGTCCTGGGTTTGCTGCATGGGGGTTCGTTTGTTGGGAAGAATCAGAAATAACAGGAGCCGTGTGGCTGTTAACGCCAGAAGGAAGGGTAGAGGAATGGATGATGGGATGAAGGGATGAATATCCGTGAGGATTTAGAGCTGTTTGTGAGCGTAAGTATGCAAAGAAAGATGTCATGAAATGGGATAAGTCTGAGGTAGAAGGGGCGGATGTTGAAGGTAGTAGTACTTGGTCTCCGCTAGGTGGCGCAGATACTGCTGGCTGAGGCCATTGTGGAGGCAGTGTGGTGACGTTGTGAGTGACGATGAGAGGATCGCGTGTGAATGCTGTTGGAGGCTCGAAATTTAAAGTTGAAGTGTTAGTGTATGCTGTGTAAAGCTGAAATAATCTTGATTTATTGTCAGATCAGCTTAAGTGGATGCCTTTATCCTTAAGAGCTCGCTGAAGACGAGCCACGGTCCAATTATTAATGTTAGTCTCTGGTCTGGGAGACGTAGCGTAAGTGTGCTGAGAATGGCTGCGGTTTGATGAATGATGACGCGGTTGACAAGGAGAGCGATCGAGCCAACTTTCATGCCTGTGGCGATCGTTGATGGTAGTTCTCGTTTGCGGAGGAGAGTGATCCTGAAGTCGAGTCGGGGTTGGAGAAATCTTCGATGATGAACTATGATGTGAATGCCCGCGGGGCTGAGGGATTTCCACGGCAGAACGCAGCCGGTGTGAATTTTGGCTGCCTAGGGATTGTTGTGAAGACCTTCTCTGTGACGGAGGAGCGATTCCAAATAAATCGTATTCGGAGTCAGAGGGGTTGGTCTGCAGCTCGGGATCCATGTTGAGAAACTGAGACAAACGGTGCGGTGAAGGTGGGTTCAGTGTAAATATACAGACAGGGAACGAGCTGATTAGTTGAGGCGTGGCCTTACTCCCGAACTTCAGTTAACTTGTTAACTACATTTATTTATTGCATTTTTAGAATCAAAACATTTGTTGTTTGCATTTGAGTTGTTGTTTGTTTGTCCCCATGGATCTATAATCCAGTGAGCTAACTATGTATAATATATTAATTATATTTACTATAGGTTAGTCTTAACCCTATTAAAGCAGAACTATGCAGATTTTGTTAGCTTAATTTACCTTAATTGAACAGCTTTGGGGTCATTGGAATGGTTATATGACGGGCTGAATGGTGGCCGTCTGGCTTCCCCCTGGTGCCTGTGAGTGGAAAAACCACCCTTGCAACTGTGGGCCGGTGGGCCGCCGGTCTCAGCGTCAGGAAGTATTGCATGATATCAGGTCTCGCGATGTAACGAATTGCTTTATGGCAAAACAATCTGCTAAAATTCTGTCATTATTGCGCTCCCTCACGCTGTTCGAACCCAAATGAAGAAGACGTTTTAAAGAATGCCCAATCTGCTTTGATGTCGATGATCTACTAGCCTCTGGTATCTGAGAGTCGCCAACGAGTTTTTACGACAGTGTTGTCAAATATCTATTCCAAAGCTGTAGGGTGAGCTCTATAGAGAAACCAGGAAGCAAAAAGCGTGAATACAGTGAAGAAATTGCCGAAACTGCATATCTCTGCTTTAAGTTAGTCACTGGTGATCCACTCTCCAATTCAGAAGGGGGCACACGCTGTAATGCAATGCTGTTTGTTAATCGCCACAACAAGAAAAAGCACAGAATGACGATCTATGCACCAACCAAAAACAGATGGCAACCAAGAACTTGCTAAAAGCCTATACGCTGAGTTTTGAGAGGGGGCATGTAAATGTACTGTACTTGTATCGAACCGCGACTTGAGTGTACCGTTACACCCTTGTATATAATTTAGAAAGAGTGAAAGACATTTACTATTATTATTTTATTTATTCATTTTATAATATTATTTAGAGCAATGAAATTAAGCTTTGTCCGATTTAGCAAAGTAAATCCACACAGATAGAAACACAGTCCTCTCCGGTTACACACTTGCACCCTGTGCCAATCCCAATTAATTATACACAACTCAATGAACTGTTTTTACTTGTGTTACTTGTTAACTGTGATCTCCAGAATATCTTGAGTTAATTAGAAGTGAATAGATGACAGTACAAGATAGTAAAACAATGTTCAGTAAAGCAGTCATATTGCTCATATTAATCTGAATTAACCTAACCAGGAAAATGATGCTGTTCTGAAACAGTTTTACAGTTATAAGACTAACTGAACGCTTGATTAAAATATATTTGCATCTAGAAAAAAGGAGCGAGAGAGGGTGGACAAGCGAAGAACTGAACTAGCACGACAGAGAGCAGTTCTACTGTGTAACAGCCCTTTTAAAGTGTCACAGCTAAAGCAACCTGTAATTTGTTTCATGTGACCCTGAGGCCATGTGCACTCAGCATCTCTGGTAGCGTTTAGAGAACAACACACTGCCCTTCCAAGAGCTTATTTTTTAAAGGCATGGCATCCATGCACTGTTTACTCTCAATGAATCTTATGAATCGTTTTAATGTTCTCCTTCTGTTCAGTCTCTGGTAGGTGGCAGATGTTTAGCAAATGTGAGGTCAGTTAAAAGTTGACAATCTGAATGTAACCTGTGCAATTATGCAATAATAACATTTCATAATGGTGATTACAATAAGAATACTTGACACAAATTGACTCTATTTAAGATTATAGACTTTTAGCAGTCAGATACTTCATTTTGAACAGTATGTAGATAGCTTTATAATATTTAATATATATGTTTTTGTTTGTTCTTGTGCTGTCTTTCTTGAAAATGTATGCCATTTGGTTTGCTATTTTGTTTTCTACTGCGATGAGATTAAGATATTTTTAAGTGTCCAAATAATATTCTGTACCTAACGCTAAATACATTCAAAGCAATGTGAGTTTATTTCTTGCCTTAGCTGTTCAGCTGATTTTATGTGAAAATCTGTTTAGTATGACAATCATTCACTTATAAACAAGCTTCAAAAGGCAGCCGCATTCGATTAAAAAGCAAATCTCTTGGTGGACGGGAAAGTCAGTTTATAATCTCCTGGTATTTAATTAACATGGATAACAGAATGTGCTTAAGATCAGAGTATTTGATTATAAAGGCATCTGTGCGAAAGACAGCAAATGTTTATTGATCTGTTTGTGCATAAAGTACAAAAAAAAGTTATTCCAAAGTTGTTTGGAACGTTGTTGTTCCAACCCTGTATGATTTTTTTTTTCTTCTGTTGAACACAAAAGAAGATATTTTGAAGAATGCTGGTAACCAAACAGTTTCTGGACCACACTGACTTACATATTATTATTTTTTTCTCCATACTATGGAAGTCAATGGTGCTCATCAACTGTTTGGTTACCGACACACTTCAAAATATTTTTGTGTTCATCAGACGAAAGAATTCATACAGATTTGGATCATCTTAATAATTTACTCAATGATGAAGGAATTTTCATTTTTGGGTGAACTATCCCTTTAATTTTTTTTTTTTTTTTTGGTATTTAGAATTTACATTAAAACATTTACAATATTTGCTAGTTATACATTTGATATATTGTTAAGTTTCATTTTTTAATTGTAATATTTGTTTTTATGTTTTTGAAGACGGTCCCTTATTCTCACAAAGGCTGCATTTGTTTGGGGGGGAAAAACAGTAATACTGTGAAATATTACTACGATTAATGATATCTGTTTTCTATTTTAATATATTATAAAATATAATTTATTCCTGTGACAGCAAAGCTGAATTTTTAGCATCATTACTCCAATCTTCATTGTCACATGATCCTTCAGAAATCATCCTAATATCCTGACTCGTACTGAACACAAACTATTGAACAGTAAATTCGTTGTTTTTCTGCAACGACATTTAATTAGCCATAACTGCCAACAACCTATATACAACTAGTACATTTTCACCACCAATAAAAATAGTTTAGTTTTTTGGTGTGTTTGCCATAAATGCTAGAATTTAATAAATAATAACAATAAAAATAAAAAAGCATAATTTCTTTTGTTTTTCATTTGTTTTGAAATATCATGAAGTTCACCACTCTAACACCTTAGACCATATTTGTTTTCCTTTATTTCTGTTTTATGTACACAATCACATTTTGACAAGTGTCTTGTCTATGTGGATCTACATAATGGTCTTAAATGGCTACATAGAGTATTACAGTACACTAGCGGTGAAGAGTTCAGGAATGTTGGGCAGCTGGCCTGTGCATCAGTGAGTACTAACATGACATGATTGATATACAGTATATTACATTGCATTTAAATGGTTTCAGTGCCTTTTATGTGCTGCTTAAAACTGAGCCCATATAAACTGACTTGCTCTTTTCTCTCGGCAATGAGACACAATATTACTAAACACCCAGCCCTGCAGGGCAGAAAATATGTTTTATTTTTTTGTCTCTCAGTTGATTGGAGTCCTTTACGTATGACATGTAGGCCTATAAACCACTATTAAACTGAAGCAAGCCTATATTTTATCCTCTATGGTGTCTCTCAAGGGTTTGAGAGCACATCAGCATTTCTCTTTTTCTGTGGGAAGAAACCCGAGTGCTGGAAATGTTCTGCCTCTGTCACATCTGTTTAAAATCATCTTCCCCATTCACAAAGGAAGGAAGAGGAAATGCCCCGAGAGCCCATGAAGTCTTGAAGGTACACATCTTTCTTCCTAATATGCCTCTGCAGATCTGCTCAGCTACTTATGAAATACGTCTCCGTGTTGGCAGCATCTAGAATCAACCTTTGACCCCTCAGATGTTTCTGCAAGACAGGCCGTTTCATTAACATTCATCCTTTTCCTGAACTGATGAATTTTAATTGGCCGTGACCATCTCTCTGCGGAGGGTTGTGATGGCCGATGATGCTAATGGTCTCACTTCAGGAAAGTCACTGTACCCTTGCTCACCTTTCAGACTTATTCACCAATTACTGCAGTGCTAACTTTGACAGTTCAGGACTTACAGAAACTGGATGGCTTCTCTTCCTCGCCTCAGCTTAAGCCCACTAACCACCTACAGTTCGTTTACTGACTGTCTGATGCCAATTGGGCACAAAAATAGCAATATCTGGCAGAAATCGACACTTCCAATCGGATTGGCTGCTAAAATTCGTGGTGTTGTAGGCCCTATACAGAATAAAGCTGCACGACTAATTGTAAAACACCCACGCAATCATAAATGACAACAATTCGTATGTATGTCTATTAAAACTTGGAATGAAACAGCTCCACAAACAGTCTTTTCAACCACACAGTATCATTATTTATGTTACAATAATCCAAATTATTGCAGAAGCACTGGAATAAAAGTTTATAGTTCAGATATATGAACCCTGATGTCTACGGCAGCGATCAAAATAGAGTAAATCACCTAATAAAGATTGTATTAATTACATCGTTACACCAGTGTGTGGTGACAAATGACTGTTAAAAAATTATTTGTCATTGAATCATACTTTCAATAGATTTGTTAAAAAATGCTGATTCATCCAGTAATAAAACAAGTGAAGTCTTTATGAGTCATTAGCCCTCTTTCACACAGTAAAAGTTTACCGTAAATTTACCAGAATGACTTTACCGTTAAATACACAAATATGCTGTCCACACGTTATCTTAACGGTAATTTACCAGTAAAGACTGCATGTCTGAAAGGGGCTTTCGAATCATTCATTCAAACCGAAAAAAGTAATTCAAATTATTTAAATAGTTTTTAATTAGACTCATCAATTAACATTTGGTCAGAACCTCTAGTAAATTACATGTTATTTTGCTTAGTTGTCTATTTACTTTGTTCTCGCGCTTCAAGCAAGTATGGTTGAGCTTCTTATTATATGTGAATATAAGCCTAAGTTCAATCTGTTTATCATATAAAGTGGGCGTGTCTCTTCAGAAAATTTGGTCTAAACCGTTCACTTCATAAGAATTAGTTGGTCGATCTCTCAAAGTGTCAAAGTGGTAGTTGCTTAGCTGTCAATGGAGGGACATAACTGGCTCAGATTTTATTCACAATATCTTCATGTGTGTACAGAAGATGAACGAAAGTATTACAGGTTTGGAATAACTTGAGGGTGAGTAAATGTCGATTAGAATTTTTGGGTGAACTATCCCTTTAAAGGGACAGTTCACCCAAAAGTGAAAATTCTGTCATAGTTTGCTCACTCAACCTTATGTTGTTCGAAACCTGTATGAGTTTCTTTCTTCTGTTGAACACAAAATAAGATATTTTGAAGGGTGTTGGTAACCAGACAGTTGACTTTTTGAGTTTTTGTCTTTCTTACATTTACATGTATTCAAAGCGACTTACAAATGAGAACAATAGAAGCAGTTAAACAACAGTAGGACAACAAAATCTAAGTGCTATGTCCCTTCTCAGTTTAATCTAACGCAGAACACGTAAAGTTTTTTTAATATATGTTTTTATAAATAGAATAGAAGAGAATGTGTTGTTATTACTTGATCCATTGCTGCAAAAAAAAATGCGTCTTCAGCCATTTCTTGAAAATTGCTATGGACTTGAGTTGGGTAGGTCATTCCACCAGCAGGGAACAGTCATGGTAAAGGTCCGAGAAAGATATTTTGTGTCTCTTTGACATGGCACCACAAGACGACGTTCGCTTGCAGAACGCATGTTTCTGAATGGCACATAAGTCTGAAGTAATGAGTGTAGGTAAAAGAGAGCAGAGTCAGTGGTTGTTCTGTAGGCAAACGTCAGTGACTTGAATTTAATGCGAGCTGCAACTGGCAGCCAGTGCAATTTTTTTGAGGAGAGGAGTGACGTGTGCTCTCTTCGGCTCGTTAAAGACCACTCTAGCTGTCGCATTTTGGATAAGTTGCAGAGGTTTGACCGAGCAAGCTGGAAGACCAGCCAGAAGAGCATTACAATAGTCCAGTCTGGATAGAACAAGCACTTGGACAAGGAGTTGTGTAGCATGCTCCGATAGGAAGGGACTGATCCTCCTAATGTTGTACAAGGCAAATCTGCAGGACCGGGCAGTTCTAGCAATGTGGTCCGTGAAGTTCAATTGATCATCAATTACAACTCTAAGGTTCCTGGCTGACCTTGATGGAGTTATGGATGACGAGCCTAGCTGAATGGTGAAGTTGTGATGAAGGGTTGGGTTGGCCAGGACCACAAGTAGCTCTGTTTTCGCAAGGTTTAGTTGAAGGTGGTGGTCCTTCATCCAGCCAGAGATGTCTGTCAGACAAGCTGAGATGCAAGCAGCTACCGTCAGATCATCAGGCTGGAATGAGAGGTAGAGTTGTGTGTCATCAGCGTAGCAGTGATAGGAAAAGCCATGTTTCTGAATCACAGATCCTAGTGATGTCATGTAGATGGAGAAGAGAAGTGGTCCAATCACTGAGCGCTGAGGCACTCCAGTAGCTAGATGTTGTGACTTTGACACCTCACCCCTCCACGACACCCGGAAGGACTTATCTGTGAGGTAAGATTTGAACCATTGGAGTGTGGTTCCCGAGATCCCTTCATCTTTAGGATTGACAGGAGGATCTAGTGGGTAACTGTGTCAAAGGCAGCAGACAGATCCAGCAGGATGAGAACTGAGGATTTGGACGCTGGTCTTGCCAGTCTCAGAGCTTCAATTACTGAGAGCAGAGCAGTCTCAGTTGAGTGTCCGCTTTTGAAACCAGACTGATTGTTGTCCAAGAGGTTGTTCTACCAGAAAGACTCGGGAGAATTAATACTGTAAAAATGAACATTTATTTTAGAGCTCAGCAAGCAATCAAGTTATTTGGCGTAGGCCCCGTCCGTAGCTCGCATTCCGAGGGTACGGAATCTGCATATCCTGCCTGAAGACGAAGCACCCGACGTGGTGGCGTTGGGGGGGATGGAGTAAGGTCCCGACTTGGTGGTGGTTGGGGAGGATGGAGGTGGTTGAAGCGACAACATCTGCGAACTCAGACAAGTGTAAGTACCACCCTTTTATGCTGGCTATTAGGATATGATTGGATAGATGAGAAGGCAATAAGCGGTGTCAACGTATGAGTCTTCCTGGTAGATCTTTTCTGAGTAAGATAGGAAGAGATCTGGTTGAAAACAACTTGTTCAATTGTCTTTGCGACTAACAGAAGAAGGGATACCGGTCTGTAATTTTCCAGATGTGCTGGATTTAGAGTGGGTTTCTTAAGCAGTGGGGTTACCCTGCTTAAATGCTGTGGGAAAGGTACCAGTGTGAAGAGAGGTGTTTATGATGTGCGTGAGTGTGGGTACAACTGAGGAAGAATTGGCTTGAAGTAGGATAGTGGGAATAGGATCAAGCAGATAGGTAGTAGGGCGATTGGAAAGGAAGGGTTTGGAGACTTCTGCCTCTGAAAGCAGAGAAAAGGAGGGTAGAATGTGTGTTTTAGCTGGTAAAATGTGTTTGTCAGTTTGTGGATTGGTAAATTGGCCGCTCATTTTAGCAGTAGAGATATTAACCGAGAAGGAAGAGAGGAGGGATTGATAAAGACCAAGGTCAGTAGGATCTTTCGATTTGTGCCACTTCCTCTCTTCACCCCTGAGTTTAGAACGATGTTCGTGGAGAGCATCAGCTAACCAGGGGGCAGAGGGTGTGGCGCGAGCTGGCCTAGTATACGTATACTATAGATTTTCTATAGATATTCTTACTATAGTCAATGGGTGTTATCAACTATCTGGTTACCAACATTCTTCAAAATATCTTCTTTTTAGTTTCTTCTAAAACATTATTTTTCTACAATGACATGAGGGTAAGTAAATGATGACAGAATTGATGTTTTTGGATGTACATTTCTGTCCTTATAAGATAAACCTAAATGGCACATATAACCAACCCAACTGTGATTGGTCACTTTTCATGTTGGTCAGACAGAACTTCCGATCTTGACCAGAATAAGCTGCAAATCTTTCAAGACTTAGCAGTGAAAAGTCTTACTATGAAACTTCTCTGCTTATAACTTTTAGATGACAGTTTAGATGACCTCCCAAGTGTGAATAATTGATCATGTCTTCTGGGAGAAATCCAACTGTGGACACTCATGTGGCCAGATAAGCCTCTTGCTTGTGGTTATGCTAACAGCTGCTGTGGGATTTCAGACAGCAGAACAGCTATTATGAGCGTCTTCAACCTGATTCTCTCTGAGCGATGCCTCCGTGGAGGAGTGCAGGGATAATTAGGCTCGTCTCATTTGGCATGAACTAAAAGGCTTTGTGTGTCGTGGCAACAATGAAGACTAATTATCATTAACATTCATCCTTGTGAAGCTTTGGTTGCTAATTCTGACTTCCTTTGTGTATTTTCCATTGCTAGGCGTTGTGAAGTCAAAATGACAACATGTAGGCCTAGTTCCATTTATTGCTATATGCATGAAATATTGCTAAGAGGTTGCTCCTTTAGTTGTACCTCATTTAAATATCAGCTTTGTCTCAGGTGTTTCTCTAAAACATTATTGGACACCTTTTTACCCCTCATCGTGTATAACAGTGGTTCTCAATATGTGGGGACCGGAGGTATAAAAAGGGGGCGAGGCAAGGCTAAGGGATAGTCAGCAAATTATGCAAAAAAAAATAGTTTTTATAAATCTTTGGGGTGATACAAGGCCTGATTGTGAAATTGTCCCGCTTTTTATGCAGCCACTTGCCACACATGTAAATAACTGAACAGGACATATTAATTTGACATACTTTATTACCTCAAGATACCCACTTGAGCTGTAGATGGCACAATTGAAGAATCAGAATCTATAGGGAGCCGTGTAAAAATATAAATGGATGCATGGTTCTGCAATATGCTTGTGAATGGACTGGAGAACTTAAAGCAGACGGGGAATCTAACGTCACAAATACCAATAATTACTTTTTTTCCATAATATGGAAGTCAATGGGGACCATCAACTATTTGATTTCCCACATTCTTCAAAATATCTTATTTTGTGTTTAACAGAAGAAATAAATGCATACAGGTTTAGAACAACTTGAGGGTGAGTAAATGAGTAAATGGGTGAACTGTCCCTTTAAGTTGTGCTGTAATAAAATCATTAAATACGCTAATTATATAATTAAAATTGAAATTATTAAATATCGTAATTCCAGAGCTCCATGACCAATTAATTTACATGGCTTTTGCAGTATTTACTGATTACAGGAGAAGGTTTTACTCTAATTATTTTGAGAAATGTTATACTGTACCTGATAAAATATTTTAGAGCTAGACATAATTAGGATGTAGGCATACATTTTACCTACATTTATACTCATTAACTCAACTACTAACTCATTAACAAAAATTACTGGTCTAAATAATAAAGTTCAAACTTTACTAAAGGCAAGTGAAAAGTCAGTAAAAAATAAGAACAAATGCATGCATTTCAAGCATATAAATACATTATAACAAAAGTTACAAATAAAGTCATTTCTAACTGTAGTGTTGGACCAAAGTGTAATCATTTGGACAAAATGTAAAATAAAAATAGTATTCTGTATAATTTAAATATAGATTCATCTTTGTAAGAGCTGTTTTGCTTGATTTACAATGACAGACAGATAATTTTAAGCCCCCTAGTGGCTCACAGCCCCCTGATTGAGATATACTGATGATTATTAAACAAAAGTCTTTTTTTTTCAATTTAATCTCATTGCTTTCTAGGTGAAACAATGGAGATATTAAAAAGATTGTAATATGATTTTTTTAATATGAAGTGATTTTTCCATCATTTAATTTCTACATATTTTCTCTGAATGCACACGAATACTGTATGTATTTTGCCTATGAAGTCATCACCTGTAAAGTACTGTTTAACCTTTATAATTCTTTCTGTATGTTTCACCACTGGCCCTATACAGAGTAGGTTAACTTTCCCATGTTAGCAATAGAGCATTAACAATAGACTTATTTTTGGCATCAAAGCTTTCAGCAATTACACTAATGAGACCGCAACTGTGAGGCCAATTAAGTTTTGCTGAAAATAAAGCTGTGAGCCTTGTCTTACATCTTGATCTGTTAAAATATGGATTTGTTTATAAGGTTGAAAGAAAGAAAGAAAGAAAGAAAGAAAGAAAGAAAGAAAGAAAGAAAGAAAGAAAGAAAGAAAGAAACTGATACATTGCTTGCAGTGTCTGACAGAAAGCTTCATGAACTGCAGTAAAGCCTGAAGAAAGTATATTCTTAATTCATAGTTATTATTTGAAAATGAAATTTCTGAAACACATTTGTCTCCAGCCACTGTGGATAGACTGATAGTTCTGGAATATGTCTGTCTGACTGTATTGTCAATTAGAGAATCAGGAGAAAGAGGATCCATCAGGTTTTATTCTCTCTCTTGGCTCTCTAAATTTATGATGTTTCCAGTGCTGGTGAAGATGGTTTTTACACATAAAGTCCTAAAACAACTCATTGAGTGTTTCTTTGGCTTCTTTTGATTGATGCTCTGTCTTCTTTCTGGCCCCAATTTTATAAACATGCATATATGTTCCTTTATATTTTAAAATATTATTGCTCCAGAGGCCCCTCTCCGTTTTTCATTTTGATAGGCTGAGACTATTGATGTAGGTCCAGGCTCTATCATTTTATACTGTAGAATTTCTGTGTGTCTTGGAAGACATAGAAACCATAAATCATTAAATTAATTGACACAATGTCATACTGTCCGAACCCTCTCAATTTTAAGTGTCGAATCTGACATTCTTATCCACATGTACAATGATTTAACTGTGAAAGTAAAAATGTACATGGAAAATGTATAAAACGATACACACAAGGCTTTAGTTATAGCAATGGCATAGTGTGACTGCACCATTTGTCATTTTAAGTTTCAGACGCGTGCTTAAGAGCGCTGCCTTTGAGACCACTGTCGATTCTGTGTCTCTTTGTAGTTCCACAACCTCCAGGAGCTGCGTCACAGTGCGTCTCTGGCCACCAAGGTCTTCGTTCAGAGAGACTACAGTGACAGCACCATCTGCAAATTCCAGACCAAGTTTCCCGCAGAGCTGGACAGCAGGGTAAGTTTCAAATGAGGGTTTGGGGCGACATCTGATGTGTTACTGCCCTGTATGTAGGCGCAATTCCCATGAGGCATTGCTTTTTTTCCTAAAACTTTTGATTGCATCGATCTTAAAGGGATCATACAATGACAAATCAAACTGTCCTTGATCTTTTGAAATGAAAAGGTCAATGTAAACCTATTGTAATTTATCATACTCAAAATGCCTTCCCCTGTTTACTGACAATGTCTCCTTCTGAACTTTTCTGACGTCATAGAGATGGATATACTGTATTGACGCATGTCGATCCGTGTTTACACATTAAAAGCACTTCAGCAACTTGCCCAATTTTATACTACCATTCAAAATTTTGGGGTCAATAAGATTTTTTGTATACCTTTTTATTCAGCAAGGATGCATTCAATTGATTAAAAGTGAAAGTAAAGACTTTAATGGTTACAACATTTTCTATTTCAAATCATTCTGAAATGTTTTCCTTTACTTTTTAGAATGTAAAAAAAAAAAAAACGTACTCGGTTACTAACGTAAACTCGGTTCTCTCTAGGAGAGGGAACGAGTACTGCGTCGAAAGAACGCTACGGGAAAGATATTTCTTTGTCGAGATTGAAGCCAAAAATTAATCCTTAATTTTGTAATATTGTAAAACGCTTTTCTGAAGCATACAACCTAGGCGGAGCAATACAGCTCACCCATTGGCTGCTCTGCCAGAAAAGCACAGCCTATGCGAGGCCAGGACGCTGACCAATGAGGACGCTTCGCGCCCTTCTGCGTCACCTCCCGCCCAAACAGGCGTGGCCTAGGCCTATAAATACGAGCATAGCTGTCTAACACGCCGATTTTCGTCAATGAAGCGACGCAGCGTGGACACGCACGGCATGAGACGCAGTACTCGTTCCCTCTCCTAGAGAGAACCGAGGTTACGTTAGTAACCGAGTACGTTCTCTTACGTAGAGTTCTCTCGTACTGCGTCGAAAGAACGCTACGGGAACCCTATGCAAACCGCCGTGCGTGTTCTTGGATCGACACAGACACCTAAGGGCGCGCGCGCCCTGGTATACAAGCGCCTACCCCAAGAAGTATAAGGAGAGCGGCTAAAATAGCATCATCCCTTATAGTAGTGCCTCTCAAGGCATAATAGCATATATATGTAAATATAGATATATATGAGGGGTAATAGCATGCTCATGGGACACATTGTCAGTGAGTGATGCTTAAAACATTGAAGTGACCTGGGCCGCAGCGCGGGGCAGGAGCACTTATACATATTAGACATTGAAGTGACCTGGGCCGCAGCGCGGGGCAGGAGCACTTGTACATATTACCATTGAAGTGACCTGGGCCGCAGTGCGGGGCAGGAACACTTATACATAGTCTTCTAGACCGAGAGCAGTTTAGCCTGCAACGCAGGAACCTCTAGGTTATAGAACCTAATAAATGTAGACGGGGAGGCCCAGCCTGCCGCCATACAGATATCTTGTAACGAGATTCCGCTATACCAAGCCCATGAGGAGGCCATGCCTCTCGTGGAATGTGCTCTGATGCCCAAAGGGCATTCCAAGCCTCTAGATGCGTAGGCTAGCGCAATGGCGTCCACTACCCATCGAGACAGACTCTGTCTCGTTGCGGCTCGTCCCTTGGAGCGCCCGCTGAACGAAACGAAGAGCTGCTCCGTCTGTCGAAAAACAGCGGAGCGGGACACGTAAGCTCTTAATGCCCTGACCGGGCAAAGGGAGCTATTTCCGTCCTCTGAGGCCGGCAGGGCCGACAGGGAGATGACCTGAGCCCTGAACGGTGTGTTGAGGGACTTAGGCACGTACCCATGCTTCGGTTTCAACACGACTATAGAGTCGTTTGGCCCGAACTCCATACAAGAAGCTCTCACTGAGAGCGCTTGCAAGTCTCCCACACGCTTCACTGAAGCGAGAGCCAAAAGAAACACGGTCTTGAGAGACAGGTGTTTCATGTCAACTGAGTGAATAGGCTCGAAAGGGGCCCCTTTCATAGCGTTCAACACTGTAGAAAGGTCCCACACGGGGACTGAAGGAGGCCTTGGAGGGTTTAACCTCCTGGCGCCTCTCAGGAAGCGGACCACCAGGTCGTTCCTGCCTAGTGAACGGCCAAGCGTTGGATTAACGAACGCTGATATGGCAGCCACATAGACTTTGAGCGTGGATGGGGTTCTTCCCTTATCCAATAGCTCTTGCAAGAAGGAGAGAATCTCCGGTTCTCCACACTGAAGTGGTGACAGACCTTGATCTGAACACCATCCAGAGAACACCGACCATTTGGAAGCGTAGAGCCGTCTAGTAGACGGAGCCCTAGCTTGTTCGATCGTGTCTAACACTCCTCTTGGGAGGTTAGCGGGTACCCGTTTATGGCCCATACGTGTAGGGACCAAAGCTCGGGGTGAGGATGCAAAATCGAGCCCTTGGCCTGTGAGAGGAGGTCTCTCCTCACTGGTATCGGCCACGGGGCAGTACTTTTCAGTCGCATCAAAGCTGGGAACCAGGTCTGATTCGTCCAGAATGGAGCAACTAGCAGTACTGAGCATCCGCTCTCCCTGATACGCTCCAGCACTTGAGGCAGGAGTGAGACAGGAGGAAAAGCATAGAGCGGGCGGCGGGGCCAGACTCTGGCCAGCGCGTTCGTGCTCTTCGAAAAGAATTCTGGGCAATGAGCGTTTTCCTGGTTTGCAAACAGGTCTATTTCCGCTCTGCCGAACGTTTTCCACAGCAGACGCACTGTCTGTGTGTGTAGGGACCACTCTCCAGTGGGAACGTTGTTCCGTGAGAGTCTGTCCGGGCCTACGTTCAAGTGGCCTGGCACGTGCATTGCTCTTAACGAGCGCAGGTTGTGCTGGGCCCACACCAGTATGCGTTCCGCTAACCTGAATAGGTTCCGGGATCTCACGCCACCCTGGCGGTTTATGTAGGCTACTACCGACATGTTGTCCGAGCGGACCAGGACGTGGTGTCCTTTTATCCGGGGACAGAAGCGCCTCAGCGCAAAGTCCACTGCCATCATTTCCAGGCAGTTTATGTGCGGTAGTTCGGCTCGCTCTGACCACTGGCCAAAGAGCGGACTGCCGTCGAGCAGTGCTCCCCAGCCTGAGGTGGACGCGTCCGTGGACACCACCTTCAGGCTCGAGGAAGTCCCCAGGCTTACACCTGACCGGTACCAGTCTGACGCTCTCCATGGTGTCAGGGCTGAAATGCATTCCTGAGTGACCTTGAGGCGATAGCGACCGTGTAGCCATGCTCGGCGCGGTACGCGCGCTCTCAACCAGAACTGTAGTGGGCGCATGCGCAGCAGGCCCAACTGCAGCACTGTTGAGGCTGAGGCCATGAGGCCCAGCATTTTCTGAAATCTCCTGAGTGGCACTATGTGGCCGCTGAGGAAGGATTTCGCCATTTGCAGGGTATTTCGCCTGCGCTGTGATGACAGCTGTGCTGTCATAGACAGTGAGTTCAGATCCAGTCCTAAAAAGGAGATCCTTTGACTGGGAAACAGTGAACTTTTCTCCCAATTGACCCTCAGACCTAAGCACTCGAGGTGATCGAGTATTAGTGTCTTGTGGTGAGCGAGTTCTGACGGCGATTGAGCCAGAATTAGCCAATCGTCCAAATAGTTCAGAATTCGAACGCCCCGGAGTCTCAGGGGTGCCAGCGCCGCGTCCATGCACACTGTAAATGTACGAGGTGCTAGGGATAGGCCGAATGGCAGGACTGTGTACTGATATGCCCGGCCCTCGAAGGCGAATCTCAAAAATCGCCTGTGACGTGACGCAATTTGTATGTGAAAATACGCGTCTTTCAGATCTATTGCCATAAACCAGTCTTCTCGGCGAATTTGCGCGAGGATACCTCTGGTCGTGAGCATTCTGAACTTCCGCTTTGCAAGCGTTTTGTTCAGACGCCTTAGATCTAAAATGGGTCTGAGACCCCCGTCTTTCTTCGGTACCAGGAAATATCTGCTGTACAGGCCCCCTTCGCTCTGAGCTTGAGATAAAGGCTCTATGGCCCCTTTGCTCAATAGCTTCGCTATTTCGGCTCGAAGTAGATGTGCTACTTCTGTTTTTACCGTGGTTTCGACTTTTCCCGTGAAACGGGGAGGGCGTCGATAAAACTGTAGCGAATAGCCTCTTTTTATAGTCTCTAGCACCCATTCTGAAACCCCGGGTAGTCCTTCCCATGCATCTGCACGTGTGACTAGGGGTTGAATGTAATCTGGGCTCTGGTCGCGAAATGGCGGCGACACGAGAGCAACCATGTGCTGTGACATGGACGCCGTGGCGTCTGAGGCGGGGGACATGTTTAACACAGTATGCGTCCCGCGCGCGCTCGACTCTCTGAGTTGAGAGAGAGCACGCGGGGCGAGCCCTACGGGGCTCGTTATGTTTGTGAATAAACGTGGGCGCTTGGTGGCGGGCACATTTATAACACCGGGGACACTGTGTTTGTGTACTGACTGACCGTTCGTTAGTTTCGTTTTTACAGAAACCGCGGAACGTGCAGTGTGTAGTGGTTGTGGGCACTGGACAGTGGGCACGCTCACTACACGTAAAGCACAATCGGTGTGAGCCGATTTTATGTGTGCAAACCCTGTGTTGAACGGGGCTGTGCTTGTGTGAATGAATGGGCACTGGGTGGGCATTGCAGTTACACACATTACACCATCGGCCTTGGCCGGAACACCAGAAATTAAACTCTTTTTTAGATTTATCTGGGTCGCCGTGAAAACGGCGTTTGTGTGCAGGCAAACGGGCTTTACGGCCGGTTTGTTGGCTGCTGAGTACACTGGTACAAACACGGAACTTAGGGCTGTACAAGCGGGAATCTTTGGTGGAAGTCCGGCCGCAGCGGGACCCGAACACCGTCTTTTTCCTAGCAGGGCTAGGATGGCGCCGAGGCCTCGGGCTTGATTGAGATCTTGGGCCGAGGACCACGCGGTGGCGGGCGGCGTCCGGCGGAGCGAGACCGTGGTCTCTCTCGGGCCTGTTGCTGCTGGGCCGGCGCGGCGGGCGCGGGGCGCTGCTGAGTTCGGGCAGGCGGCTGTTTAGGGCGGCCTGTTGCGGAACTGGAGCGCTTTGGCAGGAAATGTCTCATGGCCTGCGAAGTTTTCTGTACCTCGGCGAATCGGTCCGCGAAGTCCTTCACGGAGGATCCGAAGAGGCCAGCCGGTGAAATGGGGGCGTCGAGAAACGCAGAGCGCTCGGATTCCGCCATTTCAGAGAGAGTCAGCCATAAATGTCTCTCAGAAACAGTAGCTGTGGCCATAATCCTGCCGATGGCGTGTGCGGCGGACTTTGTAGCGCGAAGAGCTAGGTCTGTGGCGCTACGCAAGTCCGGAACACTGATCGCGCCCGGGCCTTCCTCGTCTAGCTTGCAGAGGAGGTTGGCCTGGTGGATTTGAAGCACCGCCATGGTGTGCAGCGCCGATGCAGCTTGTCCGGCGGCGGAATACACGCGACCGTTCAGAGCTGAAGACGTGCGGCAAGCTTTGGATGGTAGGACTCCCTTAGCCCGCCGTCCCGCAGAGGGTGGGCAAAGGTGAGTCGCTACCGCCTCCTCGACCGGAGGGAGAGCATGGTAGCCTCTGTCTCGGGCACCGTCCACTACGGAGAATGCTGGCGAGGCAGAAGTACGTACTCTGGCTGAAAATGGCGCCTTCCATGATTTCGCTACCTCTTCGTGAAGCTCAGGAAGAAACGGTGCGTGTCTGGAGGGGGGCGCAGCGCGGTCTCCAGAGAGGAAGCGTCCATCCAGCCGGTTGAGTGCAGGTTGTTCGGGCGTCGACCAATCGAGGCCGAGGCTCGACACGGCCTGTGTGAGCAGACGCATCAGTTCCGCCTCGATGCTGATCTTCCCTCCTCTGCGCTCTCGAACAGCGGGGGAGGGGAGGTCCACAGAGCTCGCCCAACCCTCGCTCTCCGAAGCGAGAAGCGAACAGCAATCATCATCTCCCTCTGATACAGCTTGCTGGTCGTCATCCATAACGGACAAAGCGGCGTGCTGCGGCTGTTGTCCGTCGGTGAGCGACTCGAGCGAGACGTTGAGAGGAGCTAGCGGCGGCGGCGGCGAGCTCCTCGTGGAGGGAGGTTCCGGGACCCGCTGAGCACGGCGCTTTTTACGGCGCGCCGCTACAGGGGGCGGTTGAGCAGCTTCGGCGAAAGATGCAAGGCGAGTCCGCAGAGTCGCGATTGGCATCATGTCGCAGTGATGGCAGCCGCCATCACCGAGAGCGATAGCTGCATGTTCCTCGCCCAAGCAGGAAACACATAACTCGTGGTGGTCCCCGTCGATGAGCGCGGCTCGGCAGGAGCCGCAGGAAAAGCGAGACATCTTTATAAAGACGCTCGTGCTCTTTTGTGAGGAAAAAGCGTGTGACGCGGTAGGCGAACACACACACAAAAACACACACAAAACTGAAAGGATATATCCACGCCGGAGAAGCGCAGCAGGGAACGGCGGCTGAAGGCGGCGAAGACCAGCGGCTTCAGGTAAGGGCTCGTCCTGTTGAGGTGCTTGTATCCAGACGGCTGTGGTGGCTCGAATCAATCCAGCGATGCGTGCAGCTTCGTTGAATTTAAGAAAATCGGCGTGTTAGACAGCTATGCTCGTATTTATAGGCCTAGGCCACGCCTGTTTGGGCGGGAGGTGACGCAGAAGGGCGCGAAGCGTCCTCATTGGTCAGCGTCCTGGCCTCGCATAGGCTGTGCTTTTCTGGCAGAGCAGCCAATGGGTGAGCTGTATTGCTCCGCCTAGGTTGTATGCTTCAGAAAAGCGTTTTACAATATTACAAAATTAAGGATTAATTTTTGGCTTCAATCTCGACAAAGAAATATCTTTCCCGTAGCGTTCTTTCGACGCAGTACGAGAGAACTCTACGTAAGAGAAACATATTTTCCACAAAAAAAATATTAAGCAAAACAACTGTTTTTAACATTGACAACAATAACAAAAAATGTTTTTTGAGGACCAAATCGGCATATTCGAATGATTTCTGATGGATCATGTGACTAAAGACTGTAGTAATAACGCTGAATATTCAGCTTTTCCATCATATGAATAAATTACATTTTACAATAAAATAGAAAAAATAAAATTTTTAATTGTAATAATGTTTAACAATGTAAATGTAGCAGCCTAAATGTAGCCTTGGTGAACATGAGGCTTCTTGCCGACTCCAAACTTAGGGACAGTAATGCATATTATTTTTATTTTTACAAAAAAAAATTTTTTTTCATTTAATGCATTTTATCAGTTAATCTGTTCCCTGGGAATAATTTTTGTCTTAATAATAGTTTTTCGTCCATGAAAACATTGGTTTGAACTGACTGTTGTGCACAGATCGAGAGGAGCCTGTTTGAAGTAACGATGAAGACGCTCAACTGCTACTATGCAGAGGCTGAAAAGATTGGCGGTCAGTCCTACCTGGAAGGCTGCCTGGCTTGTGCTACGGCCTACATCATCTTCCTGTGCATGGAGACACGCTATGAAAAGGTATCGAGATAGTCTTCTCCTGTTTCTTTTGCAATACACTCAACATTCATCAAGATGCCAATTCTGAGATGTAAGATTGAGAAACAACTGCAACCCATGGACGCCTTTGAAGATCAAAGAAGAGCATTCAGGCCTGGTCACCCAAGGATTCACAAAGAAACAAAACATTAGAAAGTTTGAACATTTTTGATGTGCCGGCCCATTTAAATCTGACCACACACGTTCGCATGTGGCAGATGGAAATCACTTTCTTTGAATAGCAGTCAAACGAAGTCGAGATAAGGTTTGATATGCGTGGTTATGCCCTACTTAGACAATAGTTCCATTGTGGCGAGCACCTGTCCACCAATGGGCAAACCTGACCGAATCATAACATGACATTCAGTGCTGCGTACTTCCAAAGGGCAGCTAATTTCTCCACACAGGTGTGCATCACCTGCACTGAGATAGAGCGGATGTAAAGTCTCTGCTATCTATCTCTCTCTCATACTATATTCATCTTCATGCTTTAACATGTTTGAAAAGTGACGTCGTTCATGCCTAACCCGCATTATGCAACTCTGAGGTCACATCAGGCCTTTTCAGAGAGTTATTTGTAAACTCCAGCCTATAAAAATGCCCACCTTAATGGCGAACTCTGATAAACTGCACCCAGCCATGATGAGCAGTTGTGTTTGTTGCTCCAGCTGACAGGAGGCCACACATGAGTGGACACGGATGAGTTCCCTCATGCCCCGGGCTAGCATGATAGCATCTTCCTCATCAAAGACGAGTGATTGCACACACAAGTCAGGGCAGCGGAGACTAAGATTTAGAGCGTGCTGCTCTGTCACACGTCTAGGCTCGAGACGGTAAATCACAGAATGACCTTTCATTCTGCACAGAAGCAGCAGTTTTCCACCTGTGGTAAACTAGTTGGAAATTTCACAGTTTTACTGTAAAGTCAACTTAATAAAAAAAACAATAATAAAGTTTAATAATGTGTGTGCATATACACTACCGGTCAAATGTTTAATAATTACTTTTTTATTGTGTTTTTGAAAGTAGTATCATGCTCAACAAAACACTATTGTTGTGAAAATTAAAGTTAAATTTAAAATAAATTATTTCTATTTGAATGTTTTTCAAATGTAATTTATTCCTGTGATTTTAAGATAAAAAAAAGATAAATTAATACTTTTATTTATTAAGGATGCATTAAATTAATCAAAAGTGACAGTAAAGATACAAAATGTTTCATCAAATAATCAAGAAAAAATCTATCATAGTTTCAACAAAAATATTACAGCAAAGTGTTTTCATTATATATGCACACACACACACACACACACACACGTGTGTGTGTGTGTGTACTGACAATTTGAAATTCAATTTAAAGGGGTGGTTGATTATGATTTCTCTTTTCTAGTTTAGTGTGTAATGTTGCTGTTTGAGCATAAACAAAATCTGCAAAGTTACGACGCTCAAAGTTCAAAGCAAATGGAGATTCTTTCTTTTAAAGAAATTGCTTTTTAAGGACTACAACAAACGGCTGATAGGGACTACACAACATTCCTCTAGGGTTGGTGATGTCACAAACCCTAAAATTTACATAAACCCTGCCCCCTGGAACGTGATTTATAAATGATTAAGACAGAATATGCTAATCAATGACTAGAAGATAAATACACATAAGCTACATAAATTCACCAACCATTCAGAAATGTTGTCTACATGATGTCACTTCTTCTTGAGTATCTCCATCTTTCTGTCTCCGGTTTGAATATAAAAGGCTAAAGGTTTTAAAAATGCTCAGTGCACGTCTGTGTGACGTAAGCTCCGCTCTCTTTGCCGGGAGCAGCAGCTCATTTGCATTTAAAGGGACAGACACAAAACGTTGCGTTTTTGCTCATACAAAAGTGACAACTTTAACATGCTATATAAAAAAAAAAAACTGTATGGTATTTTGAGCTAAAACTTCACATACACACTCTGGGGACATAAGAGATTTATTTTACATCTTGTGAAAAGGGCATTATACCACCCTTTTAAATCTGTAAATAAATAGGAGGTTTTAAAAATGTTTACTTGTTTACTTGTAATAGTTTTTCAAGTTAAAATGAAAAATAATAAAAGCAGTCTGTAATATTTCTAAGTCACTAATAAAATAAGCAAATGCAAAAAAAAGTGTTTGGTACATGTAAATGCAAGCTCCTGCAGCTTGAGTGCTGCTGCCATTAAAGCTAAAGGGCAACAGTACCAGTGTCACATTGTTAATGTGTTTTCTGTTGTGTCCATGGACTTTTAGGTTGTTTTTCTCATTCAGTGTTTTTTCCTCATCTCTGTCGTCATTTTCATTAGTTCATTTTCGTCACCTGTTTAGTTAATTAGTCATTGTTAATCATCATCATCATCACCTGTTGTACCCTCGTCATCCTCTGTGTATTTAAGTTCCTGTCTTTCACCTTTCAGTGGTCGGTCAATGTTTGTTTATGTTACGTTGTATTGGATGTGTTACCCAGCTGCCTGTACCCGTTTTTGTGTAAATGTATTATTAGTAAAAGTTTGAATTGGAGCTTTGTGCCTCTGCCTGTCTTCATCCGCACCATACCCGTGACAACCAGACACTGAGACATTCATGTTCATTTTTCACTTTAACTTTCCACTCAATTTATTATGCTGATATAAGTTGTAATGAAAAATCATTTCCACTGGTGGTCTCATGCTTTTGGACCTCCGTCCATATTTACATGGAATTTTTATCATGATAAATGAATGTCATTTTTGGGATAAATGCGTGCTTGTACACTTTGTTCTGGAAAAACGTATTTCACCTTTTGTTGCGCCAAGTAGCATATTAGCAGCATGTGTTGGATTTACTCCTGTGAGTCATTGCTCATCTTGAAGTTTGTTCATGGCCACTGAACTTCACTGAACAGATCTGTTTTCTTTCCTTATTGCAAACATCTCGTCCCTTTTCACGGACGGTTCTGTAGAGTGGAAAGCAAAGCGAAGCAAAGTGATGCACAGTTTCACCCCACTGGGGTAGAGAAACACAGGCAGCCTTTGCAACGCTCACTTGAAAAGTCAAACAAATAAACTTGAGTAAATAAGCTACTGTTAGATGCCTTTGATGTTTTTATAAATGTAATATAGTATATCATCTAATAATATAATTATAGCATTATTATTAAGCAGCACAACTGCTTTTAACATTGACAATAATAAGAAATGTTTCTTGGGCACCAAATCAGCATATTATAATGAATATTGCATATTATATGACAATTCTGAAGGATTTTATTCTAAAGGATTTTGTGACACTAGCTATGTTTTCATCCACCTATTTGTATGCCCATTTTGGGATATCGCATAAAAAAAACGCTGTAAGGAAATGCCAAGATGAACATAAATTCAAAAAATGTGCATACAACATTTATGCGCTCAATTCGCCTTTGGCTAAGCCATGCCCTAGAATGTAGATTGACCAATCACAGCGCAGCCAAGAACGAGCTCCCACAGAGGTCCGACACTTTTTCACAGCGCTCGATTGACTTTAACGCAGGCGTCTCATATTTTTGGTCTCGGCAGGCTATTACTGTCGTAGTTTTATCAAAAATATGGTTAAACGTTGTGCCTGGGGCAATTGTAACACAGATACGCGTTTCCCAGAGAGGTTGGAGGGGGGTGTCCGTTTTTTTTCCCTTCCCAAAACCGAAGTAATATACTGACAAGTGTCGTTTTTGGATTAAACTGTGTGGACGTCCTCACAGTCAGCGAAACCCCTCAAGGATCAACAAGCACACTTTTGTGTGCTCTATTTTTGCTTTTCACCTTACTGTGAAGTTATACTAGTTAGACAGTTTTATGTTATGATTTCGGTTCTCTACCCAAATTGTTGATACGCTAGCACACGCTGCTAATAAATACAACTTTATACTCGCGTAGTCCGTTTGCTTTGTAATAACGATTATAGAAGTGAAGAGACCACCCAGCTTTGCATGAACAGTGTTGTTCTTTATTGTTAGTCCCAGCCTCCGTCTCCATTAGGATATGCGGTGGTTCATTTTTTTGACTGTGACCGTTATGCTTTTGCCTCTATTTGGATGCCTTCTTGTTGCTTGCGTTTCACCTGTATGTATTGAATATAGCCTTCGAACGCATATTGCAGCCCCTTTTGCCTACTTCTATCGGACACTGTATTTGCTGCTTTATAAAAGTTTGATAAAATTCCGGAAGACCCGTCACAGCATAAGCCATGTTGATACCAAACCAGAGCCCAGATGAAGTTGTCGGAGGTAGCAAGAGTATCTAAGGCGGGTGGGGCTTAGCCAAAGGTGTTTTTTTTTTTTTTTTCGAAAAAAGACATGCAGGCATTCAAACGTTGGACAAATACTATTTATGGCACTCAGACAGGTGTTCTATGCAATTGACCTAACAGCAAAAAAAGAGATACATTTCTAGTTTCAACATTATTTGTGCTTCAGATATTCCTTTTTAAATGAAAAAAGTATCAGCTGTGTGCAAAGTGACCTAAATTTGGTTTTCGACCATGGAAAATGTGTACATTAAGCCACATTAAGAACTCCATATATCTGGTATTGAACCATCGAGGGCCTTTAAACTGTAAAAGGAAAGATTGTTAAGAACCAGAATCTAGAAGGATGTTGAGATACCTTTAATACTTCTTGAGCAGGCCAGGCATGCAAACTTGAGGCAAAAAAAGCAAAAAAACAGAAGAAGTGCTTTCTCACATTTTTTAACTGTCACCGTTGGCATATAATGCAACACATATGGCTAAAGTCAACAGATTTTATTAATAGACTTACCAATCTCTGAGCAAAAATAAAATGTGGATGCTGCTGTCTTTCTAAAGTATTTTTTACCCCCCCCTGTAATTTGGCTCCAAATGTGAAAACTGTCATTTTGACCCCCCTCTACAAAACAGTGGATTACTCCGTAAATATACATCCATGACTTGTAATTTTTTGGCTTTAATCACTATTCATGTTTGTCTTTCTACAGAAAAAATGATGAACCAAAATCAAAAATTTGAGCTGGGGACCTCTGGTTGATTTGCAACGGAATGACCCATTAACTAATTATATTTATTTTTATTATTTGACATTTTATGCTTCTATTTTTCATTTTGAACATTCTTTATTGTATAATGTTGCTGTTCGAGCATGAAAGGGTTCTGCAATTTGACAAAGCACAAAATCACTCCAAAAGGAGTTATTCTCTAACAATGCTTTTGGGAAACACACCCCTGAGCGGTACTAACAGACTGGGAAGAGAGGTCCTGCAATAATGTAAAATATGTGAAAAATAATGTGTTTTGAACATTCTTGAAAATGTTCAAAACATCCAAGAAAACATTCTTGGAGACCTCAAAAACTAAATCAAGGCTTTGTACAATGCCATTATATGACCTATTTGGCATTATAAAGTAATTATAATAATACTTATTATTATTATTATTTAAAAAAAAAATTACTCATTCTAGTTATACAAATATTTAAATGTATTTAAAAAGGCTATTCCATTAGAAAATACATTTAGGGAGTAACTTTGTATCTGTCGTAATTGAACGGATTGTGGAATTTGGGTGTTGCTTGCCAAAATGGAGCCAGCTGATTGGAGGGGAGCGAATGAAAAGTGAAGAGGGATTAATGATGTCAGCCAGCAAGGAAACTTGTTTCAATCATGCACAAACAGACAAGAAAATTGAATTAAGTAAATATGGGTAATATTTATTTTATTTAGAATGATTTATAAAACTATATTGTTATCAATAGTTATCGGCCTTGATGTGAACTGGCCTATTAGTAGTAAGGGAATTCGATTAGTAAGGGAATTATGATAACATTTATTTTCCTCTGTTTGTCCTCCTAACTCCTGTCGTTTCTCTGACTCCCACAGATACTGAAAAAGATCAGCATGTATATTCAGGAGCAAAATGAGAAGGTATATGCACCCAGAGGTTTGCTCCTCACAGACCCCATCGAGAGAGGTATGAGAGTGGTATCCTTTGTAAACAGTCCGGGATGGTTTTCAGCCTTACGTTATACTTTTTTGAAGTGTTGACACTGCCACAAACAGCTGAGCATGATCTAGTTGTGAACTTTGATGACTTATTCTGTTTGTTTGCTGAAAATACTTTGTTATTTTAGCTGTCACTTCAAGCCAAGTTACTTTCTCATGATCATGTTTTCCTTTCACTTCTGATATTCCCAAAAAAAAAAAAAAAAAAAAAAACCAGTAAGACGATTTATATTTGCTTTGGCACAGCATGATGTCAGTCAACACTGTTGTGATTGTGTGCCTTCTATTTGTTCCAAAGTGGGAAGTCACACTTTCATAAGAGTTACATACTACACAAAGAATATAACTTCACCTTCAGACGTTTAGCAGAGGTGACACTTTAATATGTTGATTTAAAGCAGAGAAGAAAATCTTCCGTATTTTGTAGGCGATTCTTTCCATTTTCCAGTACCATGGTTGTAGCTAGGAAACTGTGTGAGACCAAAAAGCTGCCTGAGGCCAGACCTGATTGGAAACACTTTGTCTGTGTGATTAAAGAATAAGGAAAGTTTGTCAAGACAAACAACTTTAAGTGTTTGACAGCTGGAGTTTGAAGTCATTCACATTTCAAGCCAAACTGAACATCCGTCAGTGGGATTTATTGGGATAACATTTCAAATCAATATAAACAAAAAGGAAAATAATATTATCAAAAAGGGAACAATCTAGTTTTGTTGCATCACAACAAACTGATTGCTTCCAGTGCACATTTAACCCAAATGGTGTCATTAATGAAATTTGTCCTAATTAAATATTACTTGAGATGTATGTAGTTGTAATAATATCTCAAATATCTACATTATTTTAACTTCTAATTTAATAACTCAAAATAATTAAGTACAAAATTTAGGCTGTGGGAATTTTAAGCCCTTCTTCTAAAATAAATTAGTTGCACTACCATTTCTAAAATTTGGGCAAGAAAAATCAAAATATCCTAATAAAAAAAAAGTTTCCACAAAAAACATAGACTTTTTTTTGTTTAAAGCTAGGGTAGGTAATCCTGTTCAGAAACATTTTTTTTTATACTGGGTGAAATGGTCCTTCCATTCTGATAGTAGTCAATACATTATGTGTTCAGAAAAAGGAATGAAACAAATCTGAGCTGATTTGAGCTGACAAAGCTGACAAATCTGAACAAAGCTGTAGGACAGTAAAAACTCTGACCAGTCACTGCCATTCGGTGCAACTGGATCAACCAGTTGCACCGAACCATCAACCATCAACCATCACTGGTAGGTACATGCAGCTGACTCCAAATGTGGATGTGCGTTCATGTTTGTGGGGGGGCGTAGCTTTGGACGGAGCACTGACAGGAGGGGGCGGAGCTTAGAAGAGGTGCCACTTTCAAATCTGGCTAGCTCTCCAACATTACCTACCCTAGCTTTAATTTTTGAGTTGAAAATTGAGTTCCCTTTCGAAAGGGAACTCACACTGAGTCGAATGACGCTAGGGGAACGCCTCAGGCGTGACAGGTGTCTGAAGTCACTATCAAATCACGGCAATCATATTGACCGGCGACAGCCCGCGAATCATTAACGTGAATGATTAACATGCGACCTGCAAGTATATAAGGGGGCGTTGCAAACATGACAAACCATCTTATCGTCTTCAGGGACTGTCTGTTTGAATGCTACTTCAAAGAAAATACGGTGAGAAAGAAAATGAAAAGTACAGCGAAGGCCGATTGCTTTCAAAAGTGTGCCGACCCGTGCCCAAGGTTTTTGACGCCGGGTGACACACACGAACTGTGCGTTTTCTGCCTGTGAGAAGAGCACGCACGGGAGGTTCTCGAGGGGGCCCTCTGTGCAAACTGTGAGCGTCTTTCTTTGAAAATGCTCCACTCTCGTCTGGCCCTCTTCTCGAGTGAAAGAGGGTTCAGCATCTGGACCTCGTGGTTCAGGTCCCACTCGTGCCGAGGCAGAGCGGTGACTTGCATCATGGGACTCTCAGATGGAGCTCGTCAATCACCTTGAGAGGGCTGTGAACCTCTCGGATGATCCGACGACTGACGAGGGCGTGCTGCAGGTCGATGAGGAAGACTTTTCGCCTACTGCTCCTGCAGCTAGTGCTCTTCAGGACGAGCAGGAGATGGCTGAGGAGTTTGATAACCAAGTAGATCCTGAACCCCCTCAGCCACCCTGCCCCTTGTATGTAGAGCTGGTGGATGTTATGGAGCATGCCGCCGGCAGGCTGCAGCTGCCATGGCAACGCGCTAGAGGAGAGACCGCTCGCGGCAGACTTGACGATCGGTTTCTTCCCTGGCCATAGACCACCAGCTCAGGTGAGCGTTCCATTTCTCCCTGACATTCAAACTGAGTCGAGAGGGCATGGAAGAACTCATACTCTGCCCGTTTCCACCAACATCAGCGGGCTAGTTTCGCTGATGTTGAAGGGATCGGAGAGCATGGGTGCGTGTCGATGCCGCCCATTGACGCGATGTTTGCAAACTATCTTGTGTCTGGGCAGGCCTGACCAGGCCTCCCTGAAGGGGAGTTCCCCACATACTGTGGTTATCAGGTAGTAGGCCTCACCAGGCCTCCCTGTGAGTGGTTTCCTAGCAGTGCTGGGTTCAGGAAGCTAGTGGCCTCTTGCTATCAGTTCAGCCGGCCTTAACAGGCAGCTGCTGAAGGCGAGCTTGCCCCTGGCTCGACTTAAGTGTTCATTCTCTGCTACTGGTTCCCTCCCGGAACCTCTTTTCCTGCCTACAGCCTGGTTTGCCTACCAGGCGGACCATGTGCTCCCCTTTACCGAGGGTCACTATGAGCATGCAGACTCCTGAGTCTGGTCAGACAGTCATAGACCTCTCGTGATGCCTCCCAGTTAGATCAGCCCTTAGGCCTTCACAGGCCTCCTCAGTGTTTTGAAACACAAAGATCCGTGGGTAGATCCGTGGATTGAGTAGGGAAACTCCCCTCGCTGGCAAGGGTTGGAAAGCACTATGCTGAGTCTTCGGGATATCCCATCTCTGAGATCCGGGCCGAGTGGTTCATTGCCAGCTTCGCAGTCCCTCAGGTTGGATACCTTACCTAAAGGCAAGTGTCCAGAGGTTTTGTCTTCGGACAGACAGGAAGTGGCCAGACTAAGTGTCTATGTAACTGATGCCAGGTCAGGCCGTCCAGGTGGCATTTCGGGGTGAGTACGTTTCCCTGAATAGTGATTGGCTGGGATTCCTTTGGGTTCCCTAGCCTCTTTCCCTAGAAGGGACCCCTTCTAATTGGAAGCTGTGGTTCCAGGCCCTGAGCAGGCCCAGGTAGGCCTTTCATTTAACCATGTTTATGGAGGTTTTCCTGCGAGGCTTATAGCTTGGGCAATGACCGTAGGGAATGCTGTCACTGACAGCCCAGTGTGACCTGAGGGTGAGTGGTTCTAGCGTTTCATTTGAATTTGCTAGTTCTGACAGTTGTCACTGCCACCTGGTATGCACTCCCCTTAGCATGGCGGCGTGGGTATATCGTTCCCCTAGCGTCATTCGACGCAGTGCAAGTTCCCTTTCGAAAGGTAACGTCTCAGGTTACACTGCGTCTCTTTGCCATGCCTCGGGGCCTACCTACCAAACAGTCCCTTCAGACGATAAGGTGATTTGTCATGTTTGCAAGTCGCCCTTATATACTTGCAGGTCGCACTTTAATCATTCACGTTAATGATTGACGGGCTGTCGCCGGTCAATATGATTGCCGTGATTTGATAGTGATTTCAGACACCTGTCACGCCTGAGGCGTTCCCCTAGCGTCATTCGATGCAGTGTCTTGTTCCCTGTTCTCAGGGAACATAGATTACAGTCGTAACCCGAGACGTTTCAACATTGATAATAATATTAAATGTTTCTTGAGCAGCAAATCAACATATTATAATTATTTGTGTGACACTAGTTCAGAGGTGGGTAGAGTATCCAAAAACTGTACTCAAGTAAAAGTACAAGTACTTCTAGAAATATTTACTCAAAGTAAAAGTAAAAGTAACAATCTTAATAGTTACTTGAGTAAGAGTAAAAAAGTATCCAATGAGAAAACTACTCAAGTAGTTAGTTACTAGTTACTTCGGATCATAGGCCGATATATATGATATATATATAAAACATGATATTATTTAGATATTTTTTATTTAAATGACTATTATTATCATAATTAGTATCCAATGAGAAAAGTATCCAATGAGAAAACTACTCAAGTAGCTATAGTTAGTTACTTCGGATCATAGGCCTATATATACTATGATATATATATATATAAAACATGATATTATTTAGATATTTTTTATTTAAATGACTATTATCATAATTAGATAGGCTATCTTTGCCACAAAAACAGAAGAGACAAGCATTATTTCTGCCATCTGTAGCCCGAAAATCATTGCCTGTCCTTTGGTTTGTATAATAGTAACTTATACAACTACAGTTGGATTATTAGACAATGTCGAAATATAGTGTATCTGCAGAGTTTTGCATTTAAAGGCATGTAAAGGGAAACATTGACACAGAGAAGAAAGAGTTAAAACTCTTCACATGTGCTCGCGCTGACCGGTAGGCTACTGAACATCTGAACACAAACGTGTTTCAGTGCGTGCAGGAAACTGAACAGATCATACAAACTGATTCGCGAACCGATTTAGACAGATCTGCCCACTTGTTTGATGAAGTCTTTGAACAGAATCGACTCAAAAGAGTGACTCATTTGTGAATTGAGCATCGCTCATGCCCAGAAAAAAGATACAGCGCGCTTGGAATAAACTACGCATTTAACAACACGTATTGCATTAAAATAAAGTAACGAGAGGAACATCGCTCAACGTAACGAAGTAAAAGTACCGTTTTTTTATTAGAAATGTACTCGAGTAAAAGTAAAAAGTACCCACATTTAAATCTACTCTTAAAAGTACAATTTTTCCCAAAAAATACTCAAGTAAATGTAACGAAGTAAATGTACTTCGTTACTACCCACCTCTGCACTAGTTACAGTATATTATGTGCATTTTGTTATATCACATGAAAAAAAAAACTGTATGGATTGTGGAAATGTAAAGATATGCATAAATTCTAAAAATGCGCATTAAAAACGTATGCGCTCCATTGAGGCGGAATATTTTTTAATCTGATAAGAAAACATGCGCATAAACCACATTGGAAACACATTTACCAAATAAATCCCTCAATGCGCAACAAAAAAAACTCATGTGACTTTGCCTCAACAGTGGATGTGATTGGATTACTGGACTAATCAGCGAACCAATCGCATTGCACAGCATCTCAAATGTTGGTTGGATCATTCTGAAATGCCGGAGCCATAAAAAATGTCCCAAAAGTGTCTGACATGATTGCGTTCACAAACACCAAGCATCCGAACACAAGATAACATGACAGCGTTTATTGCGTTTCGTCTGTATTTGTGATGTAGGACAAAAAGAGCCACAGTAGCTTTTCAGTCCATTTTTATTACAGACACGTTTTTTCCCTTGAACACATGGGATGGAAAATGCTTTATTAGCGAATGTTTTATGTGATATTCCAATTTTGCACATAAGTAAAATTTGCAACTTTGGATGAAAACATAGTTCTTCGACAAACGCCAAATTACACTAGATCAGTGTGTAAAGCCTGTGTTTGTTGAAGCAGCTTGAAAATGTTTCTCAACATTATACATCCAACTGGTATCATGGGAGTGTTTGAAATGTTGCTGTTTGTTGGGTCAGTGGGAACTAGACTAATTGTTTCTAAGCAACTAACCTAATGTGATGTTTCTGCATTGCTCCTGTCAAGTCTTTTGATGCATGGCTGAATACTTGTCAGTTTGCAGATATCAGGCTTAACACACAGCATGTTCCCCAATAGCCTACTAGTTGCCTTGGCAACCCATTCCCTTTTTTGATTATTATTTTGGCTTAAACTTTTTTTCTTTTTTCCAGAATATGTTTAAAAAGAATTATCATGTAATGAAATTTCAGTGTCTTTCAAGCAACCAGCGCCCACACTTTAGGGAACCCTGCTGTAGAGAGATCTGGGTGTGTTTCCTCTCTCTCTAGGTCTAATATATGTCAGTATTGTTGAGGTATGACAGTAAATGCACCCTCAAAAGATCATCCAGGAACATATTATTCTTGGATCCCATAATTTTGGGTGATTCCTTTTGGGAAATCTATCCAGTGGACCATCAAGCTAGTTTGGCAATACTGGTTCTTCTCCTTCCCGCTGACTGCAGGCCCGTCTGGCTTTGGCAGGCCTTTGTCAGCTCACAGCCCTGCAGATTCCAACCAGCTGTCACCTTAGGAGCAATGGGCAAACAATAGCTGCCATTCAGTTCCTACCACACTGACCACCAGTAACTCATCGCAGGGCTTTGGTTTAGCTCACAGGAAAGACATTTTCAAGTTAAATGAAATGAAACAGTTGATGGGTTAAATTCCATTATTGCTATGCTACCGAGTTTGCAAAATATTGCATATTCTCAACATCTGATTAGGTCTAACTTTCTTGTGGAGAGGGAATGCATTTAACAGCTGTGCAACTCTCATCTGAATCCATTTTAGGATCCAGATTGGAGTCTTGTGGAATTTAGTGCATGTCTGTCAGCTTTGAGGTTATATGTACTTTGTAAAATAAACGTTAATCAGAATTACACTACCGTTAAAAAGTTTGTAAAGAGTCGGTAAGATTGTTTAAATGTTTATAGAAGAAGTGTCTTATGCTCACCAAGGATGCTTTTATTTTCTAATCAGAAAAAAAATACCTGTAAAAACAGTAATATTCTGAAATATCATTGCACTGTAAAAAATAAGTGTTTTCTATATTATTTTAAAATGTAATTTATTCTTGTGATGGCAAAGCTGAATTTTCAGCACCATTACTCAAGTTTTCAGTGTCACATGATCCTTCAGAAATCATTCTAATATGCTGATTTGCTGCTCAAGAACTATTTATTTGTATTATCAATATTGGAAACAGTTGTGCTGCATAATATTTTTGTGGAAACCCTGAATCTATCTTCTTTTATTTTAAGTTATTAATTTCTTTAAAAATAAAATTGACCTTACACCTTTGAACAGTTGTGCACTTATTTTAATTCTCTTCTGGGAAATTAATGAGTATCGATCTTGAATTCATGGGCATATGTTTTATTTAATATAATAATAAAATTGTCATGAATTCTGTTGACTACTATTTTGAAAAGCGTTGTGTAATGACATAAGTGTGTGTGAGTTTGCTACTCCTATTTCATTTGCTTTATTGCTGCTTACTAACTCCTGCCATACACCCCAAATTGGTGAAAAGGATTAGGCTCTTTTTTAGTTTTTTGGTATCTTTGGTCATGAAGATGGCTGTTGCTAACGTGCCTTTCACAAGTTTTTTCCTGCTTTGTCCTAGTCTTGTGTAGCTATTCCTTAAAGGTACACTGTGTAAGAATTTATCCAATCTAGCGGTGAAATTGTATTTTGCATTCAAACGAATAGTGCTCTCTAGCGCATAGCTTTTTTTGAATGTGTGTTGCACATTTACATTTATGCATTTGGCAGACTCTTTTATCCAAAGCGACTTACATTGCATTTTCAAGGTACACATTTTACATTCTTTTCAAAACTTGCTTTCCCTGGGAATCGAACCCATGACCTTGGCGTTGCAAATGTCAACGCTCTACTGTTTGAGCTACAGGTGTTGCAACTACAGTAGCCGTTATGTACCAAGAAGCTATGACAGTAGCACTTCCAATAGCACTTCATCGAGTTTTCTTTCTACCTTTACTGTCAAAGATACTAGAAAAGGCAGTATCTTCACAACTGTTTCTTTTTAGCAAGAAATATCTGCGAGGATTTTCAATCAGGATTTAGACCGAACCATAGTACTGTGACAGCTCTCATTAGAGTCACAAATGATTTGCTCTTATCATCCGATTGTGGTTGTATCTCTCTATTAGTGTTACTGGATCTTAGTGCTGCATTTGATACCGTCGACCACAACATTCTTTTGAATAGACTCGAAAATGATGTTGGCATTAGTGGAATTGCACTAGCATGGTGTAAATCATACTTATCTGGGCCCGGTTCCCCAAAACGTTCTTATCGCTTATGTAGATCTTAACCTATTCCTTAACCTCTCTCTTAACGTTATGGCACGATTCTCAATACATTCGTACGCTAAGTATATCTTCTGTAAGTCACACTTTCGTAAGGTTGGTCTGGACCATTCGTAAGATCTCTCTTAGCGTTGTTTGAGCTCAAGACGCTAGTCGCCGCCACTGTGCAGCAGTCTTTAGAAATCAGCGCAGCGCAGTACAAGTCAAACTATGGTATGTTGACAATGTTGTGGCTAAACAATGATTTTATGTTATGGACATTTTAAGACTAATAATAAAATATTTTCGCAATGGATACAGGCCTATTTATGAAGTTGACTTTATTTGGTATCAGAACTAATATGGTGGTAATTAGCCTAGGCTATTTCGTAATGTCATTAAAGCGTTTAAATTGGCAATCACTTTTTATAATTCAAATTTGGAAAACAATTTGGCTCTAAATGGCTAAGATCTATAAATGGGTAAGCATGGTGGTGTCCAGTAAGCGACCATGGCAGCGATCCAACGTGTCCTTTTATTGAATCAAAGACGGCGCCCTTGGTGGTGAAGCTTGGTGCCCTTTTTTTATGTTGCTTCCCCACCATATTCCGTATCTAACTCTCTCTCTCTGTTCATTGTAGATAGATTGCTTTTTATTGAAAACATTAACCAATGGCAATCAATACTGCATTAAACAGAAGTATCTGCAGCTGCTTGCCAAACAATTCTGATTGTAAAGTACCTAACCATTAATATAAAAGTGTATTACATAATTTTTAGAAGTTGTTAAACCCATGTCAAGAAGCCGCACAAGTGGCACAACGGGATAAGGAGGGTGGATGATTAGCGAGGGATACCCGGTTCGTCACAACATATCGTGTGAACATATTACTGACAATTTGATAATTTAATTAATAGTCTATATTTTACTGATAACTTAAACTATGTTAAAATAAATGTTACTGGAATAATTTGAGGAATGTTTCATTTGCATAGAACGTGTTGTCTTTCTTAACGCCGTAATGCACCTTCGCGTGAAGTGGAAAATCGATTCCTGAGCAATCGATGCCAACTAATTCAGCACCTTCACTTGGGACAGCGCCTTTGTAACTTCGAACGTAAGAGGCAGCGTGTTAAGAAGCTTCCTAAGGGAAACTTCGGGGAACACACTTAGGAACATAAACTACTTTGGTAAGATATATCTTTCGAGTCTTCTTAGCGCGCTAAGAGTGCGCGTTATCAGGGAACCGGGCCCTGAACGTTATCAGTTTGTAGCAGTAAATTAAGAGATGTCTTATCGATCAAAAGTTCAGTAAGGTGTACCAAAAGGCTCAGTACTAGGGCCGTTGCTGTTCACTCTGTACATGCTACCCTTAGGAGATATCATTAGAAAGCATGGCATTAGTTTTCACTGTTATGCTGATGATACTCAGCTCTATATTTCTTCACACCCTGACGAAACTTACCAATTCACAAAATTAACGGAATGCATAGCTGCTATAACAAAACTGGATGACTAGCAATTTCCTACTACATAATTCTGAAAAAAAAACAGAGATTCTAATTATTGGACAAAAAACTTCTTCCCGTAATAACCTAGATTACTGTCTAACACTTGATGGCTGCTCTGTCAAGTCCTTGTTGTCGATTAGGAACCTGTATGTGCTCTTTGATACCAAACTTTCATTTGAAAGTCACGTGTCTAGTACCTGTAAAACTGCATTTTTTTCATCTTAAAAATATATCTAAATTACGTCATATGCTCTCAATGAAAAATGCAGAACAATTAGTTCATGCGTGCATGACATCAAGGCTAGATTATTGTAATGCTATTATGGGTGGTTGCCCTGCATGCTTAATAAACAAACTACACCTGGTCCAAAATGCAGCAGCTAGAGCATATTAGCCCGGTTCTGTCAACTCTGCATTGGCTCCCTATTAAATGTCGTATAAATGGTAAAATATTGGTGATTACTTACAAAGCACTAAATGGTTTAGCTCCCCAGTACTTGAGCAAGCTCTTATCACATTATAGTCCTTCACGTCTATTGCGATCTCAAAATTCCGGCCAGTTGATAATACCTAGAATATCAAAATCGACTGCTAGTGGTAGATCCTTTTCCTATTTAGTACCAAAACTTTGGAACAATCTTCCTAACATTGTCCGGGAAGCAGACACACTCTGTCAGTTCAAATCTAGATAAAAAAAAACATCTCTTTGGCCTAGCATAAACATAACACATTATAGACTTCTATAACTCAATGTTAGGCTGGATAGTTTAGATCAGCCGGAACCGGGAACACTTCCCATAAACCCTGATGTACTTGGTACATCATAAGAAGGATGGCGTCTACGCTAATATTAGTCTCTCTGTTTATCCCGAGGTTTACCGCAGTCCGCCGGATCCAGGCCGTATCCGGATCTGATGAAGGATCTGCGCCTGGACACGACGACAACGCAGTCCTGAAGTGTCAACTAGACTTTCCCCTGTGAAGGCCTCCTTCCCTTCCCTTGACCTCTGTACAGAATACTCAATTTGTTTTGTTCCGCGTTATGTTTAGGGGCGTGACAATGTCCCTTTGACTGATTGCGTGCATCTAATAAATGATTCATTCAAGAATGTTGTGAATGTTTACTGCAATGGAGCTGCAAACGTCACATATTTTTGAAAATCCAGTGTTTAGTTGACCCTGATAATCGCTCATTGTCACAGTTGTAAATCCATGTGCTCTGCAATTCGCCGTCACGACGGCTTTGTTTCCAGGCAGACCGTTAAAGACACATGGAGCACATGTCTCCCGGAAATCCTGTAGAATTCAAACAATCAAATGACAACTTCGAAACTTCTGAAGAGTTTTCCATTTTGTGTGCCATATGCATCAGACGTTCAGCCAACGCTCCGTGCGTGTAACGTCTGAGGCTGAGACCCTGTGAGCCCGCGATGCTATTCAGATCATGGTTGTGGATTTTTAAAAATTATCTGTGTGTTACTGATCCAGTACTGGCCAGACAAAAGACGGAGAGCAGTACTGCTTCACTGCCTCAGTACAGAGGGACAATGGATTTTCTACTCATTGCGTAATACAGGTAACGACGTACAGAAAGCCTACTTTGTGCCAAAAGTCAACATAGTAGTTAAACGCCACACCTTCCATAAATGCTGTCAGGTGCCTCACAAAAAGTTTTACAGTTGTTTCAATTTGAGTTCGGCACCAGTACCAGAAATGATTTGTGTTGTTGATCAGTTAAATGATTGTGACGTATTCAAGAGCACACATTTGGATGTTTATCAGCAAAGGTTTCCCTACATGACCACTCAGTTATTGCTTTGTTCTGCATTGTGTACAAAGTGGGGAATTATCTAATGTCTGAACTGCATGAGAGGATTGAAAACAATCAAGTCCTCCCTCCTAATGCCCTTCTTTCAGTGCACTGTTGCTGAGTCAACTGAGTTTGAATGTACTAAAAACATTATACAATGCGTAAAGCTGGATGAAACCGTCACACCTGTGCCCCAAAAACTTTGCCGTCTGCCACTCTCTGTTCGTAGTGCTGTGTCAGGGGAATTAAATCGCTTGCAAACAGCTGGGGTGATAGAAGGTATTCACACCTCTGCATGTGCGTCACAGAACAATTCTTGTTGATCTCAGAGAGCCAAATAAAGCATTGATTATGGACTATTTTCCATTGTCATACTGTACATGGATGAACTACTCTCTGCTTTAAAGGTTTCTACTGTTTTCTCTACCATCGACCTGGCTAATGATTACTACCAAGTGCTGCTGCATGAGGACAGTCGTAACCTCACAGCCTTTATTACTCACAACGGACTGTTCTTTTTTTTGTTGTGCTCCTTATGGATTGGCTTCAGCGCCTGCGGCATTTCAGAAGATGATGACCATCTCCTGACTGTCATACTGGACAACATTATCATTCCAAGGGCATGACATGCATGACAAATCACTTTAAGCGGTCTCACCACGACTAGAAGCTGTGTGTCGCTTCCGGCAAACCAACCTGCTGTTCTTTGGTCATACTGTATCAGCAGAGGGTCTTCTTTTTGATGAATCACATGTCCAGGCGATTCAAAATCCCCCTGCTGATTATCTATCACGTTTGCCCTTTCCTGCTTTTCCTGCGGATGGTGCTGTTGCTCCAGCTCCTGCTGATGATGAGGAATTTGTTGCTTTTCTATCTGCCGCCTGTGGTTCTCTGTCTGCTGCTGATGTTGATGCAGCATGTGCTTCTTGTCCTGCTCTAACCAAACTTTGTACACAGATTACTAGTGGTTGGCCTCCATCACCAAAGGGATTGGCCGTTGAGTTGTCGTTGTGTTATAAACTGCGTCTGGAACTGGTCTGTTAAGGACAGCTTCATCTTTCGGGGCTCACGGCTGATTGCACCTGCTTCTCTTTGGTCTGTGGTTGTCTCCATAGCACACAAGGGACATTGGGGAGAGGTGAGAGCCAAACAATACCTTTGTGTTCTCTGTTGGTGGCCAGGGATGGATGCTCAGGTTCATGATGCTGTCTGTTCATGCTACGTGTTTCAGCTCAATGACCATTTGACACTGCTCCATCTGACTGCAGGTTTTCTATAACCTTAATGGACTATTACAGCAAATGGCCTGAGGTCTCCTTTGCTCGCACTGTTGCTACTGATTCTGTGGTTTAGTTTCTGTCATCAGTCTTCAGTCGCCATGGAAATCCATTGAGTATAGTCAGTCACTGGTAATGGTGTTCAGTTTAAATCTGCTGCTTTCGTTGCTTGTCTGGAACGAAGGAATATTCGTCACCATCGTTCATCTCTCTATACTACCCGACAGCTATGGTATATATGGTGTTGTAGAGAGGTTCAACCATGTGTTCAAACACACTGTCCAAATGGCCATCTAGCAAAATATGAAATCTGTGGTAACCGACTTCTCACAGGTGTACCGTGCCACTCCACTTGCTGCAACTGGTGCTTATCCTGTTCCGCTACTCTATAGCAGGCAAATGCGCACAAAACTGTCTATGTGTAGTCTAATGGATATGACTGTTCGTTGAAGGCTTACATGGCTGCAATACAAAATGAAAAAGTACACTGATGCTAACTTGCTGTCCTTGTTTTTCAGGAGGAGGGTAAAGTGAGGATATGGAACCCTTTGCATTTTCCTAAGGGACAATAAAAGTTTACTGAGTTCAGTTGCCAAAAGATTTGGGGTGGGTACATACATTCTTAGTGATGACATGGAATGAATGATGACATGGAATGCTTCCCCTCTCACTGCATTTCCATGGACACCAAGATCTCCTAATAACACTGCTCAACACACACACACACACACACACTCATACCACTAGACCTAAACGTGATGTTTAGTAGCCTATATAGTTGCTTAAAGGACTATGTTACTTACTGTAGATCTGGTGTGTTGTTCTGGACCTTATGTGTGGATGTGTCTGCATTGCTGATGCAACTCTAATGTACTGTTTGTTTGCTTTTTGTTATCTTGTATGAAACAGTAGGGTTTAAGGAACACTATTTAATGGGTTCAATCACATGAAGTAATGAAATGTATTTGAATGCAATGTAAGTCTCTTTGGATTAAATCATCTGACAAATCCATAAATGTAAACATGACACCACCTGCTATTGGCTATTTTTTTAAAGGTTAGAAAGCTTTGATATATTCACTCAAATGTCCACAAATTAAAATATGACCACAAAAACAAGAATACTGATTGCAATAAATTTCATAGATATGGGAAGAAGGAGGCAGGAACTGGCAAAAGATAAGTGTAACTTTAATGGCAAAATAAACATAAAGTAGACGAAAGTAAGCGGCAGCCACTCACGGTCGACTGTCGCATGTAAACATGATAAAACAACATTAGGTCCTAGGCCTGCTACTATCTCGTCTTCCATTGTCTTCATTCCTCCTTTTATCCTTAACATTCGCTCCACCGGCCTCGCTCCACTCCCATATTTTTAATACTGTATTTAGACTTCTCATACCAGCACTGTTATGTTTCAACATTGCAAATTTCAACCCTTGACTGTGGCCGTTCAGATCGAAATCTCCATCTTCGAGGACAGTGGCTCCACCAGCTCCAGCTCTAGTGGAAGTTCTCCGACCAATAGCATGGCTCAATGACTGGAGGAGCAGCACCAGGGGTATGGGTACAGGGGGGTCTGTACGCTCCCCAAGATCCGCATGTTGAAACATGAGAGCACCAGATTTTAAATACTGAGTGAGAGAGAGGAAGTACAGGTACTGCTCACTCACTCGCTTCTTCCAAACAACAAGCGCAAAGCCAGGAGCTTTAACTCACAAACACAACTCCCCTTCCCCGTCTCATTTAATTCAACCTCCTTTGCATTTCCATTAAGTGACAGATTTAAGTTGATCAGACGATAATTAAATAAAGAGGGCTAGCAATGGTTGGAGTGCTTTCTACAGATTTCTCACTGTGCCTTAGCTCTGGAAAATCAGGTTAAGATGGTTTTTGAAACAACATGATAGCTGATTTATAGGTAGTCTAAGATGGCAATTAGATGGTTTACCATGTTCCAAAAACCTATACTGGCATGACCAACTGATAGCTGTAGGCTACGTCTACACTAATCTGGGTACATTTAAAAATGCATTTTTTTTTCTTCTTTGTGTGGTCTTTTCGTCCACACTGAGACAGCGTTTTTGTCCTGCTTAAACAGAGCTTTCTGAAGACAATCTGCCAAGTGGATAAATCGTCCCCTTGGAATTATAAGGTTCTATCTGCATTCTGACTGGTTTTGAGATATTAAGCTTTAAAGTTTTTGCATTCCATTCGACCGTGTAGAAAGAACCTTTTTTTAGTTTCTAAATAAAAAGTTCCAAAATGTACACAACTTAAAAAACAACATCACATAATGTAAATAAGTTGTCACAGAATAAGAATATGTGAATAACTCAATTTTGACAAAAATGTCAGATAGAACATTATAATTCCAAGGGGACGAAATGTAAAAATGCAGTTTTCACTTTATCGTGTAAACTGTAAAATCTTAGGTATTTGAAAAGGATAGCGCATGTTTAGTTATGTGACGCATATTATACTGTACTTATAGATATCTATGTTTATACCGGTATGTGCCTGCTTTGTGCTATTCACTTTCACAGTGTTGCTAAAGATAAATGCTACTTTGTACAATCTTCATATTACATTCCTGCAAAAACAACAAAAAATTACTCACAATTGCAGTCCTATGGCAAACCATGAGGGCAGTTGCGTTTTAGTCAATATGTGGAATGGCGATTAAATGCGACCTGAACGCACCAGTAATGGTGCGTTCACACCGGACGCGAATAGCGTGTCAGGCGCGAGTCATTTCAATGTTAAGTCAATGCAAAGACGCGTTACGCGTGTAACGCGTCTTTGCATTGACTTAACATTGAAATCACTCGCGCCTGACGCGCTATTCGCGTCCGGTGTGTGGGTGCAGTAAGTGTGTTTTGCAAATAAAATAATCATGCAAGAAGATTAGCGTAAGAACTTTATGATGTCTGGTCTCTCAGTCCCGGATAGCAACATAGTGTCGGCCCAGATCCGGCACACATCTGGTACACGTGAAATCCACACTTACCAGGGGCCTCATTTATAACCGCTGCGTACGCACAAAACAGGACCTGAAAGAGGCGTATGCTACTTCCGACGCATAAGTTGTGATTTATAAAAACAAACTTGACGGGAAAATTTGCGCACCTGAACCACCCCTTTAACATACCGGACACCTATTCAGCCTGTTGTTTTGTGTGCTATTGTGTAGTTGAATAACTTGCCTTTCTAGATGAAACTGTTCTTGGTCTTGGATTTTGTGAAATAAATTTCTAAATAAATGCGACTTATAGTCCAGTGCGACTTATATATGTTTTTTTCTTCTTCATGACGCATTTTTTGACTGATGTGACTTATAGTCCGGAAAATACGGTAAACTAATGTTAATGTTTTAAGATAGTTGCAGATAGCAGATTGTCAGAGAAAATAGTTTTGTGCAAATAATGCACAACAAGGTCTATCTGTCTCCATTAAAAATATAAATCAATTACAAATACTATTTGGCCAGTGGAAAAGATTGAGAAAAACTTTCTCTGAAATGTATTTTACACTATTTTATTTATTTATTCAAAAACAAGGCAATGATATGATGATACTAAATGATTTGTATTAATGTAATTTGATGGCACATCCGTATTTAATATTTTTCTAGTGTCGTGTACCGTTAAACATGTTATCACGTGGATGAATGCAAATGATATGCAGATGAGGATATGCATAGTAAAACTAGGCGTTGTAAGCTCCATATATGGTTATTTCGGGGAGGAGTCGCATGTGCGCACAATCTTTCGCTGACTGGGATTTACAAAGTGAATTCTGCGCAGGTTCTGGCTACGCCATTTTTGGCTTTCGGGCGCACGTACACTTTTAGTAAGGATCCTACGCACCGTTTTATAAATGAGGCCCCAGATGTGGGCCGGATCTGGGCCGACACTATGTTGCTGTCTGGGGTATCATCTCAGTGAGATTTTATTACATTTTACACAGGATGATTTTAGCTTTTTTTCAGGCATTTCAGTGTGGACGACAACATTTTGAAAATGCTAGTGCGGACTGTGAGCGTTTTGAAATGAAAATGTATCCGGATTATTGTAGACATAGCCTAAGATGGTTCCAAAACATAGCAACCAGCTTAAGCTGGATTTTCCAGCAGGGCTTTGGTGCTTATTTAGTTTGGACAGTGACTGAGCTCTCTCTATTCATCCCCCTGATGTTCCGCAGGGGCCAAATTCAGCAGTGGCTCAGTTCACTGGCAGTCTTGACCCTTTGCAGCGCTCCAGGCTCATGTTCCTTCTGTTAGTTCCACCACATACCTGCACCTCAGAGGTTCAGTGTTTGGTGTCGTGGACAATATGCCCAAACCGGGCAATGCTCCCCTCTGCTCATGGAGGATAATAACAAATGTCAGCCCTTCTGGCAGCATGTTTCTTTATTATTTTTTTCGTAATTATTTTTTTTGTATGATAAAATCTACCTCTGGTTTGTGCTTGTGCAGGGAGCCGAGGGAGCCAGTGTAGACAGGATGAGGTCCAACATGTAAATGCGACTTAGATAAAGTTTATTTGGACTGATCTGGTTCAGAGGAGATTGACTCACCAGCTGTTCAGAATGAGCTGTGAGATTTTTCATTGCTCTTGTTGGTTTCATGTTAAGCATATTTTGCTAGACTCTCAGACATAATTCATGCAAGAATGCATGCTCATTATTCTCTTGTAAGAAATAACCTAATCTGATTGACTTCCCTTCAGTTTATGAGTTTGTTGAAGTAAAAAAAGTGGTCAGCAATGATCCAGTATTAATTGTGCCAGGAAAATAGAGTTGTATCTGTAAGGCACATGACCTGTAAATAATAAGACCAATTTACATAATAATTTAAGTTATTATTGATAGGGAATCAAAAGGTGTTTTTTGCACTGAAATACCACATGCAAAGTGGCATAACTGTTTAATGTATTTGTAATGTACATAAAACATGTTAGAGCTGTTGAATTTGATTTTACTTATCTTGCAGCATTCAGTAATGCTCTTTTTGGACTGCAGGAAGTTTTGAGTTATTTTATCTCAAAATGTCAAGGTAAATTTGATTCCACATTTGGCCTGTTCATTATTTTATGACATTTGTTTCCCCTTTTTAATAAACATCTCCCCACCTGGCCACAGTTACTGTAACCCACCTTTGAGTTTCTCTAGGGTTTCTCCTCAGTTCATTTCTGACAGCCACTCATCTGATCAGTATCGTGGCGTTCATAGATCTCCTGTGCTTGCTGCATTCATGTTTCACTGCTGTGGAGATACCAACCCTGGCGCTGACCCATCAGGACCGAGCACTTCTGTAAATTGTACATGACTTGCACTATTAATGCATGAGAGTCTTTGTCTACATGTGGACTTCAAGTCATTAGTGAGTGAATGTCTGTAGTTTTCTTTTGATGAATCTGTTCTTGATGTTTATGAAGTCATCGTGAACCTGTTCACAGCCCTTTTGTTTTTCTGCCATATGACATATTTTTGAGACCAGTTTACAGTGGGACCTTTGAGAATTGATTAGATTGTGAAAAATAGGCATTTTTGTTTTACGATTTTATTTGAAATTGCAAGAAGCAATGAATCGTGCACAATAACATCCTGGTACATTAGTTAAGAAAATGTATTTTCATTGTGATTGGGCTGGAAAGGCATGTTTTTGACAAGTTGCTCAGGAAAGATTTTACAAGTAAATCTGCCAAACCTCTCTCCCCCACGGCCTTTACGTTTTGACAAAGCTGACTGAAAATCTGAAATATTTCTTGGCATGGTTTGACCGACTGATTTTGACTCTAATGATGGAGTGTGAGGGGCCCTTCAATATTTACAATATTTAGTCTGAAAGGGCCCTGGGCTGATCCATACAAATCAGTAAAACATGACATAAAAATTTAAGTTACATTAAAAAGACATATATTAACTTGTGTTTATATGGACAAGCCTGCTATTTTGGACAGGTCGTATATAATTCATATAAAGTGTCTAGCGTCATGCCATGAGTTTTCCACAATACTCACTTCTCATTTATATCAACAAATGTTGGGTATGTCAGCATAGGTAAGATGGAAAATCGTCTACACATCTGTTATAGGGGGGGGAAAAGAAACATCACATCTGTATTAAAAAGTACTTTGATATGGCAAAATGTAAATACTAGTTTTGTATTGTATATTATATTGTTTTGAACCAATTGTATAGAGAAAACACTGGAGAATTATTTAACAACAACAACAAAAAGCTAACATGTTCATGTCTTCCTAACGTTGAAGCATAACTTTCCATTACCTTTAATACCTCTGTTGGGAATATTATAAAATCTCTGGTTCATTGCTAACGGAGACAAATGTGTTTTATTATCTGTACTAATATACCTTGAAATGGAGAATATATATATATATATATATATATATATATATATATACACATATATATAACAATGTAGCAGGTATTTCTTCTGCTGTTTGTTTATTACTGTTATGTTGAACTCAATGTATCAAGAGAGAGTTTTATACCATTTATATATAAAATATATATTTATCCCCAAAATGTCTGGATGTGAGCAAGTTTCTGCAAAGAGGTATTGTTGTCTGCTTCTATACAGAATGCCAACAGAAATAAAATGTTTTGTTGTTTCTCTGGAAACGGAGATCAGATGAGTTTTTTCCCCTGCACATACACAGACAGTGCTAAAATAAAAACAGACTGTTTTCTGGGCATGTGAGCTAGGTTAACAAACATGGGTTCATCATTTTGGTAAATCTCAACAGGCTAATTCAAGGTCCAGCTCACACACTCTCCAGAAGCCATTCTCTCCCATAAGACATTAAGCAGCATTACTGGCTTGAGAAGAAGTCATATATTCTTATTTGAGAGGAAATGGTATTGCCCTTGATGTGACAGACGAGTGGTCTACGCCAGAGATGGAGGATTAGAGTTATGACTTTGGCAACCCAAGGCTGCTTTTGGTTCTTCAGTTTTATAGGGCATTTGCATTGGGTCTGGTCTTCCTCCAGGATATTAGTGCAGAAGAACAGATTCACCTGCTGATACGAAAGCCTTGTGATTTGCAAATGGGGTAACACTTTATATTAACATTCAGTAATAAGTCACTTATAAGTTATTAGTTAATGAGTTAATCATTTACAAAACATGACTGTATGACCATCAATTATTAATAAGTGATATGTTAACATTTTATGAAAGTTTTGTGGATTCAGTTTTAAGTAATTTACTGTATATGATTAGTTAATGATGAACTAGTCATTTAAAAAACATGACTATATGATAATAAATTATTAATAAGTGGTATGCTAACCGGGCCACATCTGGTACACATGGAACCCACACGTACCAGATGTGAGCCGGATCTGGGCCGACACTGTTGCTGTCTGGGTTGGTTTCTCTGAGAATAATTGTAAGATTAATTCTAACAGCTTTCATGGTGAAACAGTTACAGATCCAGAACACAATTTAAACATTTAAAGGTGCAGTAAGCGATTTCTGAGAAACATGGTCATTTGGAAGTAACCCAAACAAACACACCCCCTCCCTTTTTGTTGCTCTACCCCCAAAATGCACGAACAAGCAACGGATGTGGATGTCTCTTGTCTTTATCATTGCTAAAGCCAAGCAAAATATTGATTTGTGAAAAATAAAGCAAAGATGGCGAACAAATGACAAGAAAGAACAAAAGATGAACAGACGGTACACAAGAGTATCAAGCAAGAGTTTGTTGTTAGTCGCCAGCAGCACACCAGCTCCAAAACAAACAATGAGTGGGATTATAATGGGAATTTGGCAATATTGCGCTTAAACTTTACCTCATGTAAATGCAATACTTTGATCAAACTAGTGCAATTAAGCTCATAGTAACCATATTCACATTAAACTATGCGAAACATTACAACAATAGCATATATTGGTTCTGTAAAACATTAACACGGCAATAAAGCACTTCCCTGATCATAGCTCTTCTTTTTCCCGTGATATTCCTCTGATCTTTTCTCTTTTGTAATGTCTCTCAGCCATCTCTCTTTCTACAGTCTTTCTTCCAATTTCCCTCTTGCTAACTCTCTTCTCCACCATCATGAGTGGACACGCCCCCTACTGCTGATTGGCTACAAGTGTGTTGTGGTGCTCGGCCTAATCCACTTTCAACAGTGTTTCTCAGAAATTGCTTCCTGCACCTTTAAAAAAAAAAAAACAGTAAAGTTAGTTCACTGCAAATTCTATGGAGTGGGGGGAACGTTTTGTTTTGATGAGGAGTGTGTGATGAGGAAGTGTTCGGGCAACTAATAAAAATAATAATTTTTGATACAAGTAGTGCACAAATTACACACTTCACCTTTACGTTCACAGACGTTCATACAAGCATGGTCATTTAAAGAAAGGTTACTCAAAACCCTATAGAGTTATATTGTTTTGGACAATGATAAAAGACAACAAACTAAGCAGTTACAGTATAATGAATTCAAGGCCAGTGTGAGGTTTTCCTTGTATTTACTTATATTCCTCACAGCAGTAAACACGCAGGTCAGGGTCAGCAGATGAGAGAGTGTTATTGAAATACAGTTGATTTCACATTTAAAGAGCAAACGTCATCCTCTTTGTCAACCAAGGGGAAAATTTAAATCACTCCAGCGTTAGAACACAGGCCAGCTTTGCGTTCCGGACTCCGAAAACAAAAAGAGGAATGAAATAGAAGGACTAAAGCAGGCAGAGGCTGAAAGAGTTATTGTTGTCTGAGAGGCAGACGTCATCGTAGATCAGATGTTGTTATACAGTCTTGTAAGATTGCTTTAAATAAAGTGACAATCATTTTGAAACTACCGGGAAATGTTCTTTTAAAAATATTCCAGTTTCTGACAAGAACACAGATAGATGAGCCAATGGAGTACACAGCGATTTTTCTTTTTCATTGTTTTTCAGTATAAATGATCTGAAATCAAATGTTTGCTTGAATAAACAAAACCTTTATGACGGAATACATTAAGATCAAACTCATTGAGGATGAATAAATGACAATATTTTCATTTTTGGGTGAAATATCTCTTTAAAAATACATAGTGTTACAATACTGAACAATTGACATTTCCATGATTTTGGTTCTTCAAATCTTCTGAAATATTTGTATTAAAAATAATATATTATTTATAAATATTATTATAAATTTTAAAATAGCTTTTATGTTTTATATATTTCTATTTTTATATAAATATTAATTGTATATGTATACATTACATTTAAAAACAAATGACAATGATTATTTGCTGAACAACCCCACACACATTTGCATTTACGCCATCTTCAAATCCAGTGAACTCACCTCAATATGTCATTTTCACATGGCTTTTAATTGGCCAATTGCGATCCGATTGCACTCAGTACACAGTGTGAATGAGATCCTAACAGAGGGAAAACTCCAATTCTTCACGCTTCTGATTGTTACATGGCAGTTTAATTGAGAACATGATCCTTTCAATCTTCATGGCACATTTAATGTATTATTTAAACACTCAGGCTGCAGAGCTTTCATAAGACAGGATGAACACAATACACTCTTCATGACATTTCTCTCTCATTTCTGGCTGGATATAGTGTCTGCAAATATTATTGTTTGACTGCATTTTGAGCTCTTTTCAAGAGCCGACCTTGTTAGCTTTGGCTAATGGTGTTCAACCTCAAAGACTAGCACTGAATGTTCTGTGTGTTGTAGGATGTAATATCTAGCGTCCACTGAATCTAAATATGTGCTGTTGGAATAAGCTTTGTTGTCAGATATATTTAGTGATGGTCTATAGAGCTCCTAAAGGGACATGGTGAATGGTGAAGAAAAAAAAAAAAATGAAATGGGAGGAAAAATATGTCAATGTTTTATTGCTTTTGCATTCTCTAGCATATATTTTGCCTTCCCTGAGAAACTTTGCTGGTAATGTTTGCGTTCCCCCCAGGAAACTCGCATTCGCTCACAAAACTGTTAATCATTTCCCCGCCATTGACCGAATTTTTCTGTCATTGATGACATAACGCTTCCCGCCATTGATGGAATTTTCCAGCTTTCCGCGTTTAAACTGTTATATGGTAGGGGGCGCTATTACGTATCTTCTGAAAGAGCAGAGAATCTCCCGATCAAAACAAGCGATGAAAGCATTGCCAATGCATGTTGTAGAAAACACAATTTTCTCAGCTTTTATATAAAATTTTAGCTTTTTTATGAAACTTACCCACATTAAAAAAAAATGTATAAATAAAGAGTGCATGAAGCTAGAATAAAAGGTTATTTTTTTTATCAGAGGCTCTGTTCTTTATTTTGATATATTGCATGTTCAGATATTCATACAACAAAATATTCTGGCGGCCATGAATTTTTTTGTGAAAATGATCAATAACGCTGGTGGAGGCTGGCAACTTTAAAGCGACCAAATGCAAAGTTTCTCGAGGGAACGCAAACGTTTTGTGAATGAACGCAAAGTTTCTCGCGGGAACGCAAAACTTTTGCATGACAAATAACAAGCATTGAAATATATATTTTCCTCCCATCTCCCATTTTTTTCCATCACCATGTCCCTTTAGGAGCTCCGTATTAGAATCTAATTAGAGTCTAATTTAAAGTACAGCATGTTGTTAGGTGACCTAAGGAAGATGTTGCTTTGTTCAGTGACTAAAATAACCTTTCAGGGTTATTGCACAAAATCTTAACAAGTGTAAAATGGTATAATAATATAAATATCGGCCAAAAAATTTAAAAATAAATAAAAAATGAATTGTTAATATCCAAAACCATCAAGCAAGATAATTACTTGAAAGCTGACCAAAACTATCCGTGTTCAGAACTTATTCAAGCCGATGTGTTTCATAAATGCCCAAACAAATAAACCTAGATCAAAGAGTAGAAGAAAAAGTCCAGACGTTTTAATTCTTTAATCCATCATAGCCAAGTGTCCTCAAGTGCTTCATTTATGAGAAGGAGACATTTTGGTTTGGCCTATTTGCTCTGTGAGGAATGCCAATGGCAGCAAACAATGGCAGTCAGTGATGTCCAGACCTCCCAAACTGAGCAACAGAATTCCTACATCTAGAATACCAACTACCAGTACCAATTTGAATCCCATTCCCTCAACATATAAGTTCTCCACTCTTTTTCAACCCCATCAATAGTTTATCAGAGCAGCACAGTATTGAAGCAAGAGAGAACTGAAGAGCTGGGCAGGAGATTAATAATAGATTTGAATTTGAATATGACTCTATCCTTGCTTTCACTAAACCCATCAAATATAGTATGGCCAAAAGTGGACACCCAAACAGCACACATATGTGATTTTAAACATATGAATATATAGAATCAGTACTCCCTAACAGCTTGTTTTCACTGGAATTAAAGAGCCATATACCCATTCTGTTTAAGATAACTCACTTTCACTAAATCATAATTTTCACTACTGGCTCAAAACCAGGTCTCCCAGTGTGAAAAAAGATAGATGTATTCATGGTAAAGGTCATTCCTCAAAAAAACATGTTGATGTGTCTACTACCTTTGTGCTGCCCATCATACCCTTGACCCTTTTAAACCCAGACCCAGCCTTTGGGATCTAATGTTGCATTCAGAGACAACAAACACACAGCGATCTCGACAGACTACGACTGTTTGCTTTCCTCTTCCGAGATCTGATCTCGCTCCAGTTTTCAGCGAGCCCCTACAAGAAAGAAAGAAAGCTGTAAGAGCATCGGGTAACCCAACGTACCCAGCGCTGTCTGAGACACAGACCTGCTCTCTTCAATGTGACCCCTCCATACACCTGCTAAAGTTAGTGTTTGCTTTGGAGATGATGAGCCACTAAAATAACATACAAACCACTCGGTTCATGAATGTATTTGTTTTGTTTAAAATGGATGGTTTTGTGAGAATCATTTCAAATAAAGCTTCAACCAGGCATCCCTGAAGGCACTTCATCATTAGGATTCATACCAACATTTAAAAGTTCGGAGTGTCATTTACACTAAGGGTGCTTTCACAACTGCCTCATTTAGTTTGGTTGAATCGCACTAGAGTTCGTTGTCCCCCTTGGTGCGGTTCGTTTAGGCAGCAGGTGTGAATGCAGCAATCGCACTCGGGTGCGCACCAAAAGCGGACCAAACAAGAGTACCGAGACCTCCTCGGAGAGGTGGTCTCGGTCCGCTTTCAAACGAACTCTGGAGCGGTTCATTTCTGGTGAGAACGTGATCTGACCTCGACCAGACCCAACTGCCAAAGAACTCCACATTTTCGGACTAAGCCAGCTGCCGTAGTTTCGGACTAAGCAGCTGCATTATGTCACTGTTTAGCAACATTAATATATGTCTCCTCCTGTATTGACTTGCGTTTGTGCATTAAAACATTATTTTCAAGCCGCATTCTCGCTTCATTCTCAAATGTTGTTTGCCTAAAGTGGTGTAGAACTATATAATAAACTATGACCTGGGATACAATCAGCCCACGCAGTCGTCTCTCCATAGTTGTAAGAGACCGTGTGCGTCTGCGGCTGATTATGAATTGCTCATCAACTGAGTCTTCCTCGGTCAGAAGGAATAGGCGAATCCCATGTTGCAGTTTTGAGAATTTATTAATGAAGAGTCAGGTACATGGAGATGATGATGGTTTAAAGGTAACAAATAGGTGTGTTTGTGGGTGTGTGTGTGTGTGTGGTTATCTGAAACATAAAATACAATAAAATGTATATTAATAAACATGTATGCTATAGTTACATACAGATGCATAAAGAAATCACCCGCAGTACAACCAAAATCCACTAGGTGGAGCTCTAATGCTATAAATGAACTTGCATAAATGCCATACATCTCCAAATAGTGAAAAAGTGCCAGAAACAGGCGAACTATAAATGAAATATAATATTTACAGTTATTTCCAAGGCAATAACTAAAGGATATACAGTAGATGGCTACTTTAGAAGTGCATGTAGAGCGCTGTAGTGGGCCGCAGCAGTATAACAGTACTAGGGAATAACACGAGTATGACAACTTCGCCACAGAGCTAATAACTCTGCAATAAACGCATCAATTATACAAAAGAAACATACTTACATCTTAAGGACGCACACAGCACTCATACACACAATATTAGCGCAGGATTAATAAAGGATGGCAATTTTCTGCACTGTTAATGATGTTCTCATGTCACTGGATCACCCCAAAGTGAAAGCGCCTAGCGCAACCGCGATCGATCAAACTACAAACGAACACATGCATTATGGGTAACGTAGTCTATGTCAGGGCACGGACTTTTAACAATAGTAAAAAGCTATGCGTTGTATGACAGATTTTCCTCCTCTTTGTTTACTTCCAAGAGTTCTGTTGGATTTTCCCAGCACGTTAATTCTGACCAATCGAAGTGCAGTTATGGAAATACGTTCAAGACACATCTGGCCGACGAGTGATGTGGATGTTGTCACGTGGCTGCCTTTTGGTTGGTTTCATCAACTCATCAACTGATTCGGACCAGATCAGTGTGGTGTGAAAAGGAACCAAAACTGCTACAAAGTATTATTTTTCGCCCCTGGGGCCTCATGTACAAAGACTTGCGTTGAATTCATACTAAAACATTGCGTACGGACAAAGCTGTAAATCTGCATACGCACAAAAAAAAACAGATGTATGAATCTCTGCGTACGAAGGATCCCACGCATATTCTCTTTGTACATCCCAATTAACGTAAAATTGAGTGCACATGCACGAGCACAACGCCCCATCCAGTCTCCTCCCTTAATTCAATAAATTTAAATATGGTAATGAGTCCACTTTGGCAAAAGAAAGCAGCAAGAAAATGGCTAAAAGCAAGCGGCAAGAAACGAAACTTTACAGAAAGTGAATTGGAGGTGCTATCGGAGGTAGAAACGAGAAAAAATATTTTATTTGGAACTTTGTCCTCCGGAATTAATAACAAAAGGAAAAAATATGAGTGGGAGAGTTTGGCTGATGCCGTCAATGCGGTGGGATCTGAAAGTCGCACTGTAAATGGCCAGAAAACCCGCCCGCAACTCGGACCGCAAAAAAAAGAAAGAAAATATTGTACCCGACCCGCTTCCTTTTTTAAAGTAGCTAGTAAATGCTCATCGTAGCGTCATTGTGCCATAGACGGAGGAACTAGGGGTGCAAATTTTTCTGAATGCTGTATGATATAGCCTAGTGTTATTTAATAAAGGCTTGATTTATTCATTTATTCATTTGTTTCATTTCCTTAACAATTAGGATGCTGCATGTGTTCATCCAGTCTAACCGAAGTGTGCGTCTCTCCCCCGAATTTCCCAACAAAAATCCCCCCCGCCCCCTCTCAGAAAATACATAAAACTGACATGAGCTATATGCGTTTAAAAGTAGCCTATTCAAATGGAACAATGGCATTGCTCAGTTCAACGTGTTGGGAAATCGGGCATTTTGTCCCGCGTCAGCTTTTATTCAAAAGTTAATAACGCTCAACATTCAAAAGGTAAATAAGGATTTCCCACTTTCATCTCTGCCTGCAGACTGAGCTCGTGCGTCATCTTCGCACCAGTTATTCAGCCAATAAAGTGTAGACCTGTATTTCATAGACAACTGTGTCTAGTACTGTATAAATTACAAAGGTTTAATTGGCATCTTTATTTCAAACGACCCGACCGACCGCGACCCGAATATCATTAAAAATATTTTTGGATGACTCGTAACCGCGGGTGACCGCAGGCACCCGCTCATTTTGGATCAACCCCGCGCATCACTGACTTGTAGAACAATTCGTTGTGTAATGTTTGCCACTTCACTTCATTGCCTGTAAGAGTCGCCAACGGACAAAAACAATGAGAAATGTACGTACGCCAGACATGAAATTGCCGTGGAGGAACGCACATTCTCGCGTTAATTTCACTGTTAGTACATCCGACCGTGAGCGTGAAAGCTGGCGTACGCAACGTTTTTGTGCGTACGCTGTGTTGATACATGAGGCCCCTGGTCCGGACCAAATGAACCGAATACAGATGTGAAAGCACCCTAAGGTTATTTAATAATAGCCTAGGATAGGTGTAGGTAGGTCTTTATTGTCCAAAAAAGGCGACATATATTTAATAAATATGATAATTTAACACTCAATATGTTATGTATACTGTTTTATAATGTACTAATACACTGAGGTGCAGATAGTATCTAACTACGATTCCTTATTGCAAAGAAACAATATTTCTATTTTTAAATAGTGTGAATAGCATATATTGCTATTTGCACTTAGAGTACACAGCATATCACTAAGAAAATACTGCTATTTTCACTTAGTATAATTAGGATCTATTGCTAAGAAAATATGCTAAATGATAAATAGCCGCTGCCTTATTAAAATAAGTATTTTTAAGAAGTATTTTATGCTCACCATGGCTGCATTTATTTCAGTAAAAATACAGTAAAAAAATGTCCCAGTTAAAATAATATAAAAAAAAATTATAAATGTATTTTATCCCTGTGATATAAAGCTGAATTTTCAGAAATAATTCATCAGTCATATGATCCTTCAGAAATCATTCTAATAAGTTGGTTCTCAAGAAACATTTCTTATTATCATCAATGTTGAAAGCAGTTGCAGCAGTTGGAAATGTGGTAAAAAAACAAAAAAACAAATCAGGATTCTTTTACAAATAGAAAGTTCAAAAGATGATTGTTTGTTTGAAAGAAAAAACCTTACTATTAGTGATGTCAAATCGATTTATCTCATTCAACATAAAAGTGTATAGTTTATATAACACTATAAAAGTATGTGGTTTATATAATGTGTAGCCTATATTACACATAAAAACACACACATATATCTTCACACATATATTAAATAAACACACTTATGTTAGATGCGATTCATCACGATTAATCAATTTGACTATATCAAATTTTTAATTTTTAACTAGTAAGTCATTTTAAACTTTCTAACTAAAAAGTTAGAAAAGTTTTTTAATGTAATAACATTATTTCTCATTCTTAATGCAAGTTACTGAGATGAATTGTTACCGAGAAATCTAGCTTTGTATTTTATTTTCACTTTAAGGTGGAAACAGACTAGAATGTTGAACATTGCTCATTGCTGTGAGAAAAAAACAAGACAAACACCAAGACAGAAAAAGATCTTGACTTTATTTTACACATGGATCCCAAATGATAGTGAATTCTGCAAAAGAAAGGAGCAACTATTCATTGGATTCACTGGATCGAACCTGTTTTTAAGTCAACATTGCCATCTTTTCTTTGAACGTAATAGACTTGTGTAGCTATTTCCAAATAAACCATTTTCACATAAAAGTAGAGATGACATCACCATCAGATCGAGCTCTTCATATAATCTGATCGATCATTCAGTACTTTGCCAACCCTGTTGAAAACATGTGTGTTTTGCATGCTGTTCTGCCCACCGGGCTTAACCAGTCTTTTTTTTTACCAGTCTGGACTAGCATAGAAATTCATGCTGGTATTTTCAACAGAAATTGCTATGGCAGAAAATATGAAAACTGATCAGTTTCACATATCCCTTTAACATGCATTTCTAGACTTATTCTACACTGTGCCTTTCCTTGTAGCCATGACACTGAGGTGAGCTTGATTTAATCTGCTCTGTAACTATCATTATCATTTCAACAATAATCATAGGTGGCATCTGTCAGCTCATGTGAGATCTGACGTTCCGCGTGAGACTCGACACGGAACATTAGAACAGTGTAATAAAATAAATAGAATCTATTCTTCCCCAGAGACTGAAGGGTCTTTAGCCAATGCACACATTATGAGTCAGTTCAGAAGTTATTTAACAGCTCCAGAACACAGTGGATTCACATCAAATGTTTCTGAGGCGGCTTTTTATGACAGCACACAATGTTTAAAAAAATGCAACGAATGTGGATTCTAAACTCTGTAACAACAGGGATGAACTGAAATCCTGTCTAAGCAGACTCATTTCAGGAAAGGACATTCTGTAGGAAAATAACAACATTCACATCCAAAGCTAACGACTATGCAAATGGGGCTCGCTCCTCATTTTAAAATGCCTTTTCATTGAACCACACACGGTTCATTAACCTTTGGTGAATCTTCTGCATAGCAAACGGTAATATTCCCAATAACTAGGGCTGAAAGGCAAAATTAAATCAATTTATAATAAATGTAGTACATAGTGGTGAATTTACTACTGAGCCTACTGGTTTAGAATAGGGGGGGTAAGAAATGGTAATAAAACCATTACAAGTAAATAATGATCTAAAGCATTAGTTAATCTAAAAATAAAATTATGTCACATTTACTCAAAACAAAACACTGTAAAGGTGGTCCATATGACTTGTGTGCTATCTTTGCAGACTTCTTAAGCCACTTACAAGCTCTGTGTGAGACAGGCACATTTTCATTGAATAATGACCTAAACTTTGATCTGTTCTTTAAATAAAACAAATAAAATAAAATCACATGGCCTAGGAAGATTGTATGGACTATAAGCAGACAATTTTATGGGTTTTGGGATCCTTTTTTCTAGCAAATGAGGTGTGAAGATTCATTATCATGTAGAAAAAAATAACAGCATAAAGGTTTGAAACAAAATGAAGATAACTACTGTGCGTTCACACCGGACGCGAATAGCGCGTCAAATTTCGCGCCTGCCGCGTCTAGTTATATGCTTGACAAGTTTGTGTCCATTCGCGCGTCAAGAGCGAAATTTACGCGCGTAAAAACATAAATTTGAAGCGGAATTGACGCGCGCGAAAGTTTCAAAACCCTTTGGCGGCCATCTTTTTACAAGATGTGTGATGTTGATAGATAATGTATCGAGAGAGTCACCGCTCTGTATTTGCTCTGGAAAGCAGAACGGTGGCGTAGGGATCATCGTCGCCGTATTTGGGTCCACCAGACCCTTCGGAGGCGAACCCAGTTTGTCGAGTTTTTCACCATTTGCTCCAGGAGCTGCACCTGGATGACGGCCGCTTTCAGTGGTACTTCCGCCTGTCCCGCGCCCAGTTTGATGACCTGCTGTCCTGCATCGGAGCGATCATAATCCTATGTCACTTTATGCCACGTGAAGCAAGCAGGCTCCTGATTGGTTAACGCGGCGCGAATTGACGCAGATTTTTTCACTCGGGTGGCAGACGCAAATTCGTGTCAAACGCGTGAATGCACAAAAAGCACTATAAAATCATTCGCGCGTAACGCGGCAGCGTTGTGATTGGTCTGCTACAACCCCTCCCTCGGGTTTCACACTCTCTCTCTCTGCATGTGTAATTGCGCGTCAACGCGGACAACGACGCAGAAGTATAAACGAAAACCAACGCGTTGCCTACAGCGTAGTGGCTCCGGGAGGCGTAGGTCCGACGCAGAAGTATAAATCAGCCTTTAACATTGAAATCACACACGCCTGACGCGCTATTCGCGTCAGGTGTGAACGCACCTTGACAATTTTCATGCTTGAGTGAACTATTAAATGTCCACCTATTTCCCACAGAAAACTACTATTTGACTTGTAAGTTCCAGGTGTTTTTACATTTTATATATTTTGGACATTGGCTATGGATATATGTTTTACTTTAGTAGAAAAGATCTCTTTACAGAGCTTTCAAATATTATAACGTAATGGCCATAAATAAATAAATAAAACAATGAAAAAAAAATATATATATAATCAAATAAAACCACAACGAAGACTCAAATGAAACCTTGACATACTCTAGTCTTAAAAATAAAGGTTCTTTATTGGCATCGAAGTTTCAATGAAGAACCTTTCAAATCCATGGAATCTTTCCATTCCACAAAACGTTCTTTAAAGTAGAAAAAGGTTATTTATATTATTAAAGGGCACCTATTATGGAATTTTGAAATTTACCTTTCATGTAGTGTGTAACATAGATCTAAGTGAACAAAAATATCCTGCAAAGTTTGAAATATGAAAGTGCACCGTATATAAAGTTATTGTCTTTCAAAAGTAAGAGTCGACTCGGAGTCATTTTTATGAATCGTTAGAAGACCGAAGCTTTTTCTCTGACTAGATGACGTCAACTTGTCAAGTTATTTGAATACGATACGCCCACTTATTGCGCTCCAAGGCCAGCAGGGAAAACTTGAAAACAGATGAGACGCTGTGTTCTGAAGTGCGACTCAAAAGCAAACTTTTTTCATCTGCCCAAGGAGGAGCATTTGAAGACTAAGTGGCTACAATTCATATATAACTATACCACAGAAGTATAGTCCGAGCCTTGTGCTTTGTTCGCGCCATTTTGAAGACGATTGTTTTTTTTAAATGCAATCAAACTTGGATTCGCGAGCCGGCTGATATTGTAGGAAGGTTCAGTTCCAAGTGTATTTGCATCAGCTTCCTCCTCCGTATCACAACCTGTAAGTGTTATTAATAATTGTTGCTTTTATGTTTTATGTAGCATGTTAATTATTATTTTGTTTGTTGTGTAAGCACCGTTTAGCTTCTAGGTCTTCAATGGCAATTGTATTGAGATATGTGAAGTGTTTGTCGTTGTTTTCGGAGTTGTCTTAAAGAATAGAATACCTCGTAGTAACGTAACTGTATTATTTTTTTTTTTTTGTAAACGTTTATGCATCGGGCTAATGCAAACAAAGACTGATTGTGCTTTTACAATATGAACTCTGGGCTATGCTCGCTAACGTAACATTAAATTCTTTATCTTATTTTTAGTTTTTTACTACAAACTACAAAGCAGTGGACTATAATCATTATTATAACACGATTTAATTAATAAAAGCATCATTGTACTCCGTGTTAAAAATAAGTATTATCTCTGTAAACACTGCTGGGTCATCTGACCAATCAACGCAGATTAGCGTCGCGCAGAGGAGGGGTTTGGAAAAGTGAGTCGTTAAACTAATCATTTGGGAGTCGGTGAGCAAATCAGGTAAAAATAAATGCATATTATACGACAACAAAAGTGTTTTTTGTCATTGCATGCATGTAAAACTGTTGTTGGGGACTCCCAAAACAACATTAGGAACATTTTAAATGTCATAATAGGTGCCCTTTAAAATGTTCTTCATTCTTAGAAAATAAAATTATTCTTTTAAGAACAGTTCACTGAAAGGTTCACTAAAAAAAAATATTTTGTGGCATTGCAAAAAAAAAAAAAAAAAACTTTTGGAACCTTTATTTTTAAGAATGAACTTGAACCTGACAACTTCTATAACAGTATGCTTAAATTAAAAATAATAAAAGTTCATGACAAGATCTGGGTCTATGTTTCTGCAGCTAGATTGCTGTGAAATCCCATGTGTGTAAATCTGAACAACATTTTGCTTTATGAAACAGAGTTTTGCGACACTCATCCATGCCAAAAACATGCACCAATCCCGAGGGCAGTCGTGAGTTCTGGTGAGGGTCAAAAGTGTAAGGTACAAATCTCATGTGAATGTATTATTCAGAGAACAAGGAATGTAACCTTGCGTGAAACAGATGGCCGGGCATATGCTCTCCTGAAAAACCTGCAAACACGCTGCTGCCCATATGAGACTTTACGCGCTAGAAATCATCATCGCCTGTTTATGTGCCTGTAACACGCTGGGACATGGCCTTTTATAAAGATCACTACAATTACAATCTTATCCCACATCATAGTTGACGGACATGAAGGTCATTGAGTTTCCCTCAATCTAGATGGAGTCAGAATGTTTGTTCTGTCCTAAAAACAGGGATATTTTGTGGTTCCCGACTGGAAAGCGAAGCATTATTTATACAGGTCTGTTAGTGACAACATTGCAGGAGCGACAGATCCATGAAGAGTTCAGTTTACAGCTGACGTCCAAACACCTCAGTGCGAAAACGAAAGGAAAGCAGAGAATCAGAGACCAAGCAGGGTGGCAGAGATGTCAGGAGAGGGGAGGCACTGCCCTTTATGCCCCAAAGCAAGCAGTAAAGATAGCGAAGAGAGTTAGTAGAGGCCAAAGACGAGACTCGAAGAGTTTGGAGGCTGAGGACCTGTTTCCTCCGAAATAAGCCACCTGAGCTGCAGAGAAGAGGGGAGAGTATAGAATTACACAAATAATTGTATAAATGACACACAAATAAAAAAATTTGAAGTACATTTTACAAGAAAATACTACTTGGCCCCCCTTAGTTACTGTCGCTATGTCCGACAAGCTACGCCGCTCTCACGTCACACCATGTTCTCACGCAGTGAAAAACACATCGTGGAGCAGAGAGAAGACTGACAACACGCTGACAGACAGGACAGACCAGGTGTCTTTTCGGTTACTTTTGATATTAAACATAAACAAAGTCTCACCTTTCAAATTTGGTCATTTTTGTTAAGAAATTGAAACAATAAATATCGTTTTGTGGCTCTTTAATGTGCCTGACAGATCGCTGTAGAGCATCAGTTAAAGCTGCTCGTGAACCGGTCATCTCTTCCTCTACTGTAGTTAATTTATAGCATCAAATAAACATGAATGAACATAAGAAGGAATGTTGTTTTAACCGCGGAAAGGCGTCAGTACACTCCGTTTTTCAAGTTCAAATCCTCCTATGTTAATCTACTAACTCTCCTGACTGCTTTGTCGGACAAAATGGCGGATGGCGAAGTATGATTGGTCAGATCACCTGTCAATCAAGCTCCCTGCGAAGGATCAATTGTTTATAGAATGTACTAGCACTTTCTAAGTGAAAACTGTTTCAAATACATCATGTACCTTTTTTAGGTGTATTTACTATTTTCAACTTAAAATTAATTGCAATGACAATAGGAAAATATTAGACAATAGTTGATGTAAAGTAAGAATATATAGTTATACAATTAATTTGCCTCATTTGGTCTTTAATAATGCAGATTTTGATATCTTTGCAAATCTGAGCACAGTTTTGAGACATTATTGAGATCTAATGGTCATGGCAAGCAAACTAAGTAACAAACAAAATAAACACAACCAACCAGAGCAACAATCAAAACTTTAAATTAAACATTTCAAAACTGAAATTAAACCATGACATATTTCAAGTACTTGTACTTAGGAAAGTCTATACTTCATTGTAATGCATTGTTACTTGCCGTTTCTTTGTAAATATTTGTGAAATTTACTTGCAATTTCTGAGTGAAAATTGTTTAAAATAAACTAAAACAACACCAACCTTTAAATGTAAAATGAATTGGGAGGACTAGAATGATATAGTTGATGTAAAGCAAGAATATAGAAATAGATAATTAATTTGCATCATTTGGTCTTGTCAAGTTTATATTGAAATCACTGACTTGCAGACTCTGGTATCTTTACAAATCTGAGAATTTTGAGATATGTTCTGACACTGTAGATAACACACTTTAAATTATTAGTTTTAGGGCCAGATTTACTAAACACCGCAAATTAGGGTGAGCGCAATGCCAAAAAAGTGCAGTTGGGAGTGGAGAGTTCTGCACGTGATCTACTGACAGTAAAGAACACAGACGCAGCCGGATCATTTCCAGAATGACCAACGCAATCTACCAAGAGCAGCACAAATTAGCATCTAGTTAAAGACATGCTTATTTCGGGTAGTAAATAATGGCGCAAATACCAGTAAATTGACTAGTGCAAACCTTAGTAAATCGCCTTGCGTGATTCATTTAAATACTCTCCTCCCATAAATGCAATACGGTCAGCCTCAAAAATAACTGTGTCCACGTCTTTTCAGCGCAAATTTTTCTCTGCGTGTTTTACGTAAATCCTGACAGTAGTTTTTTTTTGACGCCAAAAGAGGGTTTCCGCTGGCCCAAGCTGTTAGTAAATTAGTATTTTCTCCACTACACCCCCAATCCCGAAGTGAAAGTCTACCTATGTGAAGTGAGAAAACAGATTTTCTCCAGAACTTCTTATTGCATCAACCCACCCTGATCACCTGACTTTAGTCTCAACTCACCTACACATGCTGTCCCTTCATCATTAGGCTCGTATCCCTGGTTACACCTCTTGTTTGCACGGCACTTGAAGCTCCCGTATGTGTTCGTGCAGACAGGGCGCTCAGAAGGACAGACAGACGGAAACTGTGTGCACTCGTCTCGGTCTAGGGAGTGAAGAGGAGTGGAATAAATATGAGGTCTGATACATTATGCTATGGTGACAGCCACATTTACTTGTGAAAGTGGTTGCTTTAAGTTATCATTATATCTGTCAGTAGAGTTATAAGTATTGGAGTCACTTCTACAAGTTTAGCTTCTACTATCAAACTCATGATGGCTGACATAGCTTCTGTGCCAGAACCTGCTGAGCTGTCTTGCAGTCTGTTGTCTACATAGCTGTAGCTTCCCATTAAGACAACATCCTAACTGAAATTGAACTTCATAAGTCAAGTGACTGAGTTGGACAACTCTGCACCACATTATACAAACAGGGATTCAATTGTGAATTACATAGGAGAACTGACTCACAATTTCACAACAACTTTGCTAAGTTTACTTTATTTTAGCGCTTTTTTGCCTTTATTTTTGAAAAAGAAAAACATTTTCAAAAACATAAAAAAACCTAAATCATTCCTAACTTCAATCAAAAGTCAAAAGTTTAATCAAATCATTCTACAATTTTGCTTCGAATATTCTTGAAATAAGTATCTTATGCTCACCAAGGCTGCATTTATTTGATTAAAAACACAGAAATACAGTAATATTGTGAAATATCATTACAATTTAAAATAACTTTTATCTGTTTGAATATATTTTAAAATGTCATGTATTCCTTTGTTGGCAAATCTGAATATTCATCAGCAGCCATTTATCCAGTGTCACATGATGCTTTATAAACCATTCTAACATGCTGTTTTATATATTTTGTAATTGACACTACTCTTGTTTTGTCTTTAAAATCTTTAATTTTGTCACCCTGTTGGAATCCAGTTAAAAGTCACAGAGCTCAAATACTTACCAGTGCAACGGCCGTTTTCGTTGACCTCAAATCCTGGTCCACACTGTGAAAATAAAGAGCATTTATTGAATACAAAAATTACACTTCTCAAAGAAAGAAATAACACATCATTGTTTTCTCCAGAGCTGCTTTAAAGCTGAATCGAACTCATTCCATATTGATGAACTTTACACAGTTATAGAACCGAACCGAATCAACACTGAACTGATTTCAACTGAATAATGATCGTTTTGTATTGTCTTTTAGAGCTGCTTTACAGCAAATTGAATTATGTTTACATCATTGAATTATTTTCTTGTTTATCACTGTAACGCTGCTTTGAAATGATCTGTATTGTATAAAGCACTATATAAATAGAGGTGACTTGACTTGAGGATGGCAGGTATGTACCTCGATCTCCAGCGCTGGGGTCGGCTCCTCCTCATTCTCGGGGTAATAGATCTCCATCACTTTGTTCATATCACTGGGCTCCAGAGGCCTAGCCACAGAACGTCCATCTGGCCAGAAGACTTCCACACTGGTGGCCACATCTTTCCCTGTCAGGGCGGCAAAGAAGCAATCCTTTTAATACTTTATGAACAGTCTGCCTTTATAACTTCCCCTCAGGCTTAGGAGACATAATGAATGATTTCTTTTCTTAATGTACAGCTCTCCATGGAAAAATACCATTCTGGAGAAAGGGCCCTCCCAAGAAGTTTCTCGGCAAAAGCCAGGTTGGAATAGGCTCTGGTTTGGCACATACCATGTAGACTCTTAAACAAATGCACAAGAATGTGTTCAGTCTCAGCTGCGGGCAGCATCGTGAGCAGCGAGGCCTGAATACGTCTCATTTGATGTCGGCAAAACCGGTTTCTCATGACTGCCGGTGTGTGGGGTTCACAGGCCAGAGAGTTTCTGGCATAGCAGACACTGAGGCATTGCAGCAATGAGGCTCTCATATGCCAGACCGATGAAATCTGTCTGTTGTTCAGTGGATGAAATAAGGAGCCATATAAATGGCACGGTGGTTGGAAAGCACTTCATTTAAGAAGGTTTACAGCAGCATCCATTAACTGACTTCAATCTGATTGTCGAAGACACTTTCTCACAGACAGCAGGACAGCAATTAACATGGCAGTTAGAGGAGACTGTCATAGTGATCATGAATGGAGAGATCATCCATTAGAAATGAATGGGGTGGAGGAGGAAGGCAGAAGTTCAAAGGAGTAGAGATGAGGAGGGACAGGGTGGGCTCTAGACTTTCCTTCCATTATAGCCTTTAGTCAAGCAGGAGAGAAGCTGACCGCCTTCCCAGTTCTTAATTAAAGTGACATTTCTTAGGTAAACAGATCCACTGGGCTCCTGGCATGGCCCGGACTGGCACAGGTGTCTCTTCAAGACAAAAAGCATGACATTTCACCAGCGCTTACTGAAAGAAACAGTTAAGTTGGGAAGACACATTGGGCATCTGTTGGGTTTTTATTTAATAAAGGGGTAACACTGCAATAAGATCTCATTTATTAACATTATTTAATGCATTAACTAACATGAACTAACAATGAGCGACATTCTTACAGCATGTATCATCTTTGTTAATGTTAAAGTTGCAGTAAGCAAATTTCTCAAGATTGTTATTGAACAACCCAAACAAACACACTTCTCCCTTCATTGCTCCGCCCCCAAAATGCACGGACACTCAATGCAAGAGTGTCTTTTTTTATTATTATAACAGATGTGAAGCAAGATGCTTTGTAAAAAATAAAGCAAAGATGACGAATGAATGACAAGGAGTATACAAGCAAGAGATCGTTGATACTCGCCCGCACCACGCAAGCTTCAGACATGACACTCAAAACAAATGTTACGTATGGAGTAGAAACAGCACAAACCTAGGCCGTTTTTAGGCCTTCCCACTTAGGTCTCTCCAGCACTGGAAAACTTTTCTAATAAACATGGGTCCTAAATCTCTTGCCTTATCATATCCCTCCTTTTGGCTATGAACTTCCTCAGACCTTTTCTCTTTTGTAATGTCTCTCAGCCATCTCTCTTTCTAAAGTCTTTCTTCAAATTTCCCTCTAGCTCACTCTCTCTCCTCCCCCATCATGAGTGGACATGCCCCCTACTGTTGATTGGCTACAAGTTTGTTGTGGTGCTCGGTCCGACCCACTTTCAACAGTGTTTTTCAAAAATCACTTACTGCACCTTTTAATAAAAAGGCTCATGTTCATGTTAGTTCACATTGTATTAACTAAAGTTAACAGATGCAACTTTTGATCTTAAAAACTTATTAGTAAATGCTGGGATTAACATTAACTAAAATAAATGCTGTAGAAATATTGTTAATATTGCCAATACAAACACTGATACGCTGGTGTGGCATGTAAGACATGCTGCTGCCGCACAAATAGCATATATACAGTTACTTGTAGCAGATGTGGAGCTGGGGAAGGTGGAGGGTTTCAGAGGGATTCTGAAGCATGCTGTAAACTGCTTTAGCAAACTCTAACTAGCTATTTAAATGTTGAGCAAAAAGCTCATTGGCTGCAGATGTGACAATAACTAGCTTGTGTCATGTAGTAAACAATGTAAATATCATCAGGTTGCATTAAATACCCATCTGCCTGCGCCATCTATAGTTTCATGACAGAACTTGGTATTTCATGTTAACTAATGTAGGTAACTAATGAAAGCTTATTGTAAAGGTTCGCTAACAAAAAGTACCATGGTATTTAATGAATGAATATAGCCTACATTTAAAATTTTAGGATTTCTTAGACCTGTACGGTATTTGTGACACCACACTGTAAAGTTTGACTAATCCAAAACATAAATGGGAACTTCATTATGAACCAGAATCCCATTGTGAGATATAAAGTCTCAAATGTGACATACAGTCACAATCGTGATAAATTAAGATGCAATTGTAAGATATAAAGTCCTAATTTGAGACAAAGTCACCATTGCAAGAAATAAAGAAAAATACTCTAAGGCAGAAAACGGATTAATCTGATACCATAAACTGTATTATGGATTTACTTTATAGTGTAGATATTTTACATCAATTTACAAACACTCTTACCGATAGAAACATTGATGAGAGGCCTGAACACGTACACACATATTTGCGAGCCCTCAGGGTGATCCTGTGACCACTGATGGCTATCGTTTTGTTTTTCACAGCACATTCAGAACAATTCGAGCTTCCAGCTGGCAGCCTATTCCTGCCACAAATCCATCCGAGAGCTCCCAGATGAAGCCATGTGCCTCGAAGCATCTGTAACACGGCCGAGCCGTTGGGAAAAGGTCCCGGTCCGCTGCCACTGGCTGCTGCACCTGCAGGCTTCTCTCCGGGCCTCCAGTCTATGAGGATATTTAAGGAGCCGGCCTCCACGCGGAGGATAATGTTACTGAGACCCGAAGCCCCCCACTGAACATGACCTGGAGTTACATCATAATTGTTTCTCTGTAATGAGTCAGCAGAGCGAATTTTTGTTTTCCCGCTGCTCGGCGACCCTGAACATTTCCGAGACGGTGGATGTACTTATGAAATAGATATATTACAGGTCTGGTCATTTTCATAGCTGTTTCTTTCTTGATTTAATTTTCCCGCAAAGATTGTTTAGGCAGACTTTTTAGGGAAAGAGAGTGGAAAAGAAATACATACCTAGTCCAAAGTGAGCCACTGGCTCCATCTCGCACAAGTACCCTGATCCTCCGTCTATAATGCGTGTGTGAGGGCCGTTTCTCTTGGTGTAGACGATCACCTTTGCCCCACGAGCAAAAGCCCCAAACTGTGTGCGTGGAATCACACGGAGCCATTTATTAGTTGAGCCCTGCCATGAGAAATCAACAAGTTATAAACTCAGTGTCAGAACAACAATGTTAAAACTTTCAGATGTTAAAATGAACCAAAAATGCAAAACACTTTCAAAAATGCATGCCTATTTGGACCAAATAGACCTGGGGAAAAAAGTACACATTAGATCTCTTAAAGTCACTATGAAATCAAAATTGACAATTCTCGTTTTATGGAGTATTGCTGGCCTAGAAATCTAGACGCACCCTAGCGGCAACAAAATTTATTTTGCAGCCAGTGTAGTCTAGCAACTCTCCGTTGGCTTGCGAGCTGGAAAAAACAAACTCTAGTCAGGCCAATCACATCGCGTATAGAGTTGGCGGGCGGGCTTAACATAATGACGGCAGAGTTGTGACGATTCCGCGTGAATTCTCTGCTACTTGAAAAAAAGAATGGCTGCTGCTGCTGGCGAACAGCGGTCTTTCGGTCTTTCGAATCGGCTTTGGCCGCGACTCTGGAGGACTTGGAGTTAACTTTGAAACAGTCTTCCAACCATTGTCTGGGAAGCAGACACACTCAGTCAGTTCAAAGCTAGATTAAAGACACATCTCTTTGACCTAGCATTCACATAACACATTATAGACTTCTATAATTCAATGTTAGGCTGCATAGATTAGGTCCGTCGGAACTGGGAACACCTTCCATAAATCCTGATGTACTTTTATCCCGTATCCAGATCTGACGAAGGACCTTCGCCAGGACCCGATGACAACGCAGTGCTGAAGTGCCAACTAGTCTCTCCCCTGTGAAGGATATCTTTACCACTCTACAGATAAAGTGTTGTCTGGATAATTTCGATGTCGTGTATCTACCCCGAAGTGATACAATTCTGTGTAAAATGTTTTAAGGCCAGACAAGTAGTTGGCGACAAAGTTGATAAAACCAAGTGTAAATGATTTCACTGATTTTCTGAATAAGAAGTATAGCCCCCCGTATGGTTTCGGACACCACTACAAATGGCTGCCACCTCAATATTTGAGGGGGCAGCCATTTGTAGTGGTGTCCGAAACCATAGTGAATGTGATCGAGTGCACTCATTCTATCCCACATTGCACCCCAATAATGAGTGTACAACCGATATATGCTCAACAGCTGTCCGAATTCACTTACTCGTTTTCATTCGCTCCTTCAAGTGAACTGTATTAGTAGACTAACGTAGGGTATAGTGAATGAGTGAATGAGGGTATGGGGGCAATTTCGGATTCAGCCATGTTCTCACCTGAGTGACTCGATACAATGAAATGGGTTGAGCCGCACTTTCCCCGTGTGTCACCAGAAGATCCAGCTGTCCATCTCCATCAAAATCAGTCACAGCTGCTCCTGAAATTACAGATCATTCTGCTCAGACACAGACACAGCTGGAACACATGTTGTTCCAACTTCTCACTATTAGTACTGTGGATTTCTAATAATGATGATTCAGCTGTGAGTGGTGACTGCAATTGTCAGTAAATGACCAGGGTGCAACTCATGTAACAGTCACATAGAAGCCTGGATGTATAATGCCATCTAGTGGTAGAGAGAGGAGAAACCAGATTAAGGTTTGAAGAGACACTGAACCATTCCATAACTGCACAATTTAGGTATTTTGTTCATCTAACACACGTAAAACTCATCATCTCTTCATTACCTCAACTGAGTGTGCCTAATTAATATACACTCCCGTTCAAAAGCTTGGGCTCGGCATTCATTTGATTATAATGCAGTAAAACACTAATATAGCGAAATATTAACTGTTAACTGTTAAAAAGATTCCTGTGATGACAAAGCTGAATTTTCAGCATCATTACTCCCGTCTTCAGTGTCACACGATTCTTCAGAAATCATTCAAATATGCTGATTTTTTGCTCAAGGAATATTTCTTCTTATTTGCAATATTGAAAACAGTTGTACTGCTTAATATTTGTGTGGAAACTGTGATACATTTGTTTTTAGAATTCATTTATGAATAGAACAGCATTTATTTGAGATAGAAAACGTTTGTGACATTATAAATGTCTTGATTGTCACTTTTATTAAATTTAAAGCATTGCTGAATAAATTGTGAATGGTAGTGAAACTTTTCACCACTCTTAACAAATGGGTATTCAAACCTCTTCTTTTTTTTCTTTTTTTTTTTCTTGTCGATGGACTAACCAATTAAGCTCAAACTACCTCAACTGAATATTAATAAACCTCAGCATGATAAACTGTTTCTTTACTCACAATGTCCAAATGGATGATAAAAATAAGAAGCTGCACACTGGTGACTTTCAGAGAATTGAACTGGGGGGAGGGGGCACAGTGGATGATTGACAAGCGAGTAGGTGGTCCTTTGATACTGTCCAAAATGCATCAGGATGGATTAGAGTTTACACAAGAAATATGAATATGAATACATTAACATTGTCTTTTTAATATTTTTTTGACAGAACATGCTCCTCAATTTTTTATTAAGAAGCGAGTATTTTTAAACAAGCTTTGGGTAAATTACTAAGTTATTTTAAGGGGAAAATCTACAATTTACGATTTGTAAAACTCATGGAATGGATTTACAAAAGAAACAATCTTAAATTTTGATGGAATGAAAGAGCCAAACCCTTCATACCGGTTCCCCGTCCCTCTGGTTCGGCGGCCTCCCCGATGTTCAGCTCCTCGATCTGTGGATCTCCGTGTTCTCTCCGAGAAACTCTGCCATGGTAGAGATTAATTACTTACTCACTTTGCCTTTTGGCTTGAGAGAGCTCCACACAATGGAACAGTCAAAGACAAATGTACCTTGTCAGCTGCATGTTATACAACATGTCTCAAAGGAGATATTCATTTACAGGCTCATGAAACCCCGGCAATATTGATTCAGTTAAAACATTTCTGGGGCTGGTAGTTCCTACTTTGTATTTTGATGACTAATAATGCTAACGGAGAGGGTTCTTTATACAAAAAGCTTAAGTCTTTGCTTTCTGAGAACTAAGGTTCAGATTGTTTGAGTTTGGGATTAGGAACAAATTTGAAACAATGTTTCCATAATTATTTCCTACCTTACAATGTAAATGTTAAAGAAATAATTCTGTTACATAATGAAAAAACTGTTTTGTGAGGTCATGTATGTATTGTATAGATAGGCTACATGAAAAATTGTAAAACTTTTTTTTTTTTTTCTAAATTAAATCTTACTGATATTTTTTTATGAACAAAAAAAAAGAAATAAAAGAAGAATAAGAAGATTTTATCTTTTTTTGACCAACAGTATTGTTACTGTTAACTAAAACAAAATGTGATAAATGTCTTTTAAAGGTGAAATAAAATGGAATATAAATTAAGAGAAATTACCAAATTTGCCCTGACAACTAATTAAAATGAAATAAATAAGTTAAAATGTAATAAGTAGTAAAATTAATAAAACTAGAACTGAAATACAAATAATAAATTAAAGCTAAATAAAATATTAGATATATACAAGAACTATTTTTTTTAAGTACAAAACAATCTCAAAAAGTTCAACAAATGAAAATATAACATTAAATGCCAATTCAAAATATTAATAAATACTATAATCATTTATAATTAAAATAACATGAGATATAACGTTCCAAAAACAACAAAAAATATATTTTTAAATTCCTTATTCGATTTCAGAACTATAAAGGAGGGATGTTTTTAGTGAATAACGACCAAAACTTTCCATCTGTCCCTCAGACAAAGCTATTGAAAGACTTATGAAGACTTTAAATATAGCACAAGAGTCATATGGACTATGTATTTTTAAGGCACTTTATTAAAAATTTTGGAGCTTGTACTTAAAGCTGCAGTCCGGCACTTTTTTGGGTTTAAAAATATCAAAAAATACATTTTTGAAAAAAAACGTAACCAGACAGTGTTCAAAACGATCTGCTTGCCTTACCTCAATTCAAAACGGTAAGCTTGTAATAATGATTTTAATTCTAGTGGTACTGGTGGATTTCCGCGGGAATTTCGAGCATGTCTTTGCGTCATTACGTCACTTCTGTACACATAGAGAAGGAGTCTCGGCTAGTCGGCTATTATAGCGTGTGTGGATGATGGTGGAGATTTAGCTTAGCACTTGGTATGGCGGATCCCGAAAGTTTAAAGCGACAATCACCAGTGACAACTGGAGATTCACCAGTTGTAAAACCCAAAGACTTCGGACTTCAGAAAAAATATATTTTTCACGTTTTGACGTGATATAAGCAATCGTTAGATTTAATCAGCATGATATAGCTACTGCAATGCTTCCCCCCACCCCCCGAATTTGGTCAGAACAAAAGTGAATGTTACTTACTTGTTCAGATGACATTTTTCGATGAAAATTCTAATGTTGACACTTTCAAAAAGTATACTCTGAGATTGCTGATGACAGTACAGTATCCACAGCGACGCGGCAGCGAGAGGTTCTCCTCAATACATTGTGTTCATCCGCGCTGTTTCATGCCGATTTACTACCCACGCACAGTTAATAATTCCGCGAATAACTGCAATTGCAGATTTCGAACAGAGATGGCGACAAAGAGGAAAAACGACGGACTGCAGCTTTAATCACCATTCACTTACACTGCATAGAAACAATCTTTACGTATATCTTGCTAAACATTTTCTTATGTTTTATGTCCTCTAAGATCTAGCCTATGCATGCCAGTATAGTATTTTTGTACATACCTAAACAGTCTGTTGGCTGATGGTCCTCTGTAGGCAATGTTGTTGAAAAAAACCTCCAGTTCATTGTCATTATCAAAGTCAGCTACGATGACAGTGCGAACAGGAGATGGCATGGAAAACTTCTGTGTGGCAATGTCCTATTAGAGAGATCAAAAGTTGAAAGCACACTGTTTATTTTCTTTACTGGGATCAATCCACCAAATAATGGCTCACTTATACAGTAATGTACAGTATCTGTCTCTGCAGATTAAACTGGGACAAGAATGTGTTTTTTCTCCCTTCTCTGACAGGAGAATGTCAGCTTTAATATTTGGAGAGTCAGATGTATGATATCTATGATGACATAAAGATCTAAGCTGCAGGTAAATCAAAGTCTAAAAACTTCAGGGAGTGGGAGCAGAAAAAAAGTAACTGCTATCGTCGCGCTTCAATAGTGCAGCAACGAGTCATGGAAGAGTTATTGAGCATGCCGGCACTCTCTCAAGTATTAACCCCAATTTTAATTATAGGGCTCATAAAACCTGCAGGTGAAAGCCCATGAAGTGACCTTCTGCTGTCTGGTTGAAGGAGAGGTGATGGCCATCTCTGGACATGACCCAGAAGAGGAGGTACAGTTGAGCATGAGACAATACTGATCATCCCATGGATGGATAGATGGGCGGGTGGATGGACAGACAGGTTTTTTTTTCATAGAGAGATAGGATGAAGATAGATAGATAGATAGATAGATAGATAGATAGATAGATAGATAGATAGATAGATAGATAGATAGATAGATAGATAGATAGATAGATAGATAGATAGATAGATAGATAGATAGATAGATAGATAGATAGATAGATAGATAGATAGATAGATAGATAGATAGATTTGTTCACCCTTATTATAACTAAAACATGCACTTACACTAGCTGGTGGCCTTGTTCAGCCAAGGTTTAATTACAACATGGAATAACAAAGCATCTTAATCACAATGCAATTATACATGGCAAAGGTCACAATACCCTACGCTGATGCACAAATCCTTCTGTAAGCTCTCCCATGAGACATTAACCCAACAATTGACCCCCATAAAACAGCTTCCTGCTGACATTTATCTCTGTGCTAAAGAAGCCAATCACTGGCGCTAACACTGGGATCAAACTAAAGCCAAGAAAGACTTACACACACAACAGTCCAGTCAAACACAATTGTCTGACACACTCTGGTAAAACACAGCTCAATGACTTAGATACAATTAGATAAAATAGATACAATTTTATGTTCATTCCTTTTTGTGTTATTTTTTTAAGGAAAAGCTTGCTTACATAGCCTAATTAAACCATTAGTTCACGATTAGCAGACTTTGATTAATAAAAGGTCTAAAACGAATAAAAGTTATAAAAAACGTCTTGGTTACTGATATACCCCTCATTCCCTGAGGGAGGGAACAGAGACGTTATGTCGACTGACAAATGGGAAGCCCCAATTACCTCTGAGTTTTAGAAAAAAAGGCCAAAGTAATTGGAGAGTGGAATTGACATGCCAAGCTCCCGTTGAATCGTAACCTACCCAGCGCCCCACGTAAGCCCAGAATGATAGTCCTCCATGCCAACGGGATGGAAGGGACAGGGCTTAACATGGAGACGGTCGTAGCTGCTGTTCCTTTACATTGTTATTTCACAGGAAGATAGCTTCGGTTCACAATAAAAAAATGTCAGCCCTACTACAGTCAGACACAGAAGCAGGGCAGAGCAAAATCTGCACAGAGAAAGACAGATTTACCGTCAGGGAAACCGTGCCGTGGAAGAATACACATATGGGATTACCCAGGGGGGATCACAACACATGGGGCATCTAGCCCAGTACAGGTACTCGAGTACTGGGCCTGGCGTCGGACGACTCCTCCGCATCTGACTGCCGAAGGATGCTCGGAGGAACTCAATTCAGGATTCAGCAAGTGAGGAACTTACCAAGAATGCGCTCCTATCCCGACCCATAGAGGGGAATGTGGCTGCAAGCGAAACACTAAGCCAGTGTTCCCACACATTAGCTGTGTGTACCCAACAGACGGGAAGAAAACGGCTCCATATTGAGATTGTAGAATCTCGCAAAGTTATTAGGTGTCGCCAAGCCCGCAGCTCTAACGCCCAGGAGAAGGCAACACTCCGAGTGGAGTGAGCCCTGACTATGAGAGGCCACGGCTTGCCTTGGGATTGGTACGCCAAGGCGATGGTATCCACTTTCCAGTGGGCCAACCTATGCTTGGCCACAGCCTTTCCCTTCTGCTGACCTCCACAGCTGACCAGACAAAGAGCTGCTAAGAGCTTCTGAAGCTCTGCATGTGTTCCACGTAAACGGGACACAGCAATTCCAGGGCTCGGTCTGCCTCTTCCAGGGGGCAGCGTTTGCAAGTTCACCACCTGGTCCCGGAAGGGGAAATTTGGGCACGTATCTGGGCCACGGTCTCAGGAAGGTGTGAGAAGAAGCTGACCCGAACTCAAGGCAGAATTCGCTGACTGAAAATGCCTGCAGGTCCCCCACCCTCTTCATGGAAGTGAGCGCGGTCAGGAGAACTGTCTTTAGAGACAATATCTTAAGCTCCACTGACTCAACTGGCTCACAGGGAACTCTCTGCAGACCAGAAAGGACCACAGAGAGAACCAAGGAGGGGATAAGGCACGGCCTGGAATGATTTAACCTCCTGATGCCTCTCAGGAACCTGACGACCAGGTAGTACTTCCCTAGAGACTTACCATCAACTGCAACGTGATGTGCTGCAATGGCGGCAACATACACCATCAAGTTGGAGGGGACAACCTCCGTGCCAACCCTTCTTCCAGGAAGGAAAGCACAGAACCGATCGGGCATCTCCGGGGTCTTCCTGACGGGAATAGCACCACTCAGAGAACAGACTCCACTTCAAAGCATAAGCTTGTCTTATAGAGAGAGCTCTGGCTTGAGTGTTATTGTCTACCACTGCTGGCTCGTGTCCAGTCCAGAAGCCACATGTGGATGTAAATTCGTCGCCCGGAATGTAAATGTTGTGGAGTGACCTGAGGTGCTGCTGACTCCAGAGGAGGAGATGGCGGGTGAGTTGGGACATGCGACGTGAGCGTACACCGCCATTTTAATCAATTTAATGCATCCTTTCTGTGTATTCATTTCTTTCAAAAATAATATTGACTCCAAACTTTTGAACAGTATTGTATTCAAAAAATGAATAAATTAAAAGACATTTATCACAACATTCAGACTTGATTCAGTCAAGCTCTCAGCAGATTATAAAACTTCCTGTGTGAGTCTCAGGAAAAAAAGAGGGTCTTCGATCTTACTGTGACTAATTACAATCACTGTGCTTTACCAGCTGAAATGAAGGCCAGGTTGCTGCGCAAACAATAGAACAATGATTAGAGAATAATTGAATACTCTATTCAGACCGCAGATGTTATTATTTTATCCTCTGTGTTCTGTCACAAGGATTTAATTATGCAGCTTAAAATGCAGGGATCATGTTTTTTTCTGAATTACAAAGATGAAGCCTACCATTCAGTATATATTCACATCTAATAAAAACAAAACTAGATTTGCATTTCCTGAAGGAAATACCAGTGCTTGCAGAGCAGCTAAAGAACAACATTAACGTCTCAGGCCTCACAAGCACTGTAATAAACTTTTAGTGTCCCCCATTACAGCTAAAAGCATAAGAAAATAGAGATTTTCAAATCTGCACCTTAAATCTTTGCTTGCGATTGTTGCTGAGCTGTAGAAACAGACGATGAGGCCCATTCCAGTTTCCATAGACGATGTCTGTCTTCCCATCTCGATTAAAATCGGCTAACGCCACTCCACGGCCATGCTGCATTGGGTCATCCACTCCTGCGACAACAAAAAAGCGAATATTTCATTTCACATTTGCTGTAAAAGGTTAACAAATTCACCATTCAAAACAAAATCAAGAAAAAGAAAAGTGACAGCTCTTGCTTACCCGCTTGTGCCGCAACTTCTGTAAAGGTACCGTCTCCGTTGTTGCGAAACAGGAAGTTAGGACTGTACTCATTGTCACAGAATATATCAGGTAGGGTCTGACTGAGGATCGGACCGACCACGACCCCCCGTCCCCCTATAACACAAAGCAGAGACGGCCATCATCACCAAAAGCACAGCAGAAATCGTTAGTGGCTTTCCAGCTCATTTCCCCAGCCCCTGCTCACTGCTGCTTTTGCTGACACAGACTCTGGCTGCCCATAATCACATTACAAGGAGTGTGAACATGTGCATTTAAAAAGCTTTCCTTCAACACATCTTGCCCTGCGATCACTATTCTACAGCTATGACCTCTAGTTGAATTACAGCAGAATGTCAATTTTATTTGTATAGCACATTTCACCTTGCACAATGTTTCAAAACAGCTTTAAAAAAAATCATGCCGAGATGTCTATAAGCCCAGCTCTACCAAGCTTTTCTTTATACTAAATATGAGCATAATATTAACAGGTTTAATGGCTTACTCTCAAATCTTTTGAATAACATTGGAGCAGAAATTTGGGAGTTATTTTATTAATTTGTTTTTGTTTTTTTGTGTGCAAGATCTCTGATTAAATTAATGTAACAGTAGGTACTGATTAAGTACTTGTGACATTGTTGTAGATGGTTAGAAATAAAATGAAATAAAAACTACTTTTATAATAGAAATTAAATAAAACATATTGCGGTTGAAACCATACCATGTTTTGTGTAATTTAAAGGTGATATGTGAATAGTGTAAAATATGTAAAAAAATAAAATATTATGCATAATTTAAAAACATACTACAGTTAAAACCCTTACTTTTGTCTTTTTTTTTTTTGTCTTAACCTGTTAAACATGTGACAATATGTGAATAGGCCTTGGAATAAAATGTGTAAAAAAGGAAATGTATTAACATATTAAATATGTTAAATATGTAAATAAAATGCATTTATAATATAAATTAAATAAAACATTTAATGTTTTGTCAAACAATTAACATATTTTAGTTTAAGCCATTCCATGTTTTGTCATTCAAACATGTGATAATATCTGAAGCTTGCCGAAGTTTTGACGGAATCCTCCATGCTGAGGTGAGAATATCTTCATTGTGTTGCTACAGTGACATTTTACTCTTGCTCATACAAGAGTGCCTCCCCCGAAACAGCTCTGAACAGTCGTCCGAAGCCCTGCTCTCCCCATAGAGATTAATGGAATGGTTGCTTCATTGAGTAAGTCAGAGCTGAAATACGGCTCACTTGTCCTTGTGGCTTCACATGACTTTCAGTGCAGTAAACAGCTGAGTGGGCCAAAACTTCCATCTCTTTATTCAGCGCTGCCTTCCAGGGCCCTGTTCTCTCTATTACTGGCTGCTTTAGCTGATAAACACTGTCTATAACTCAGTGATTCAAAGCTGATATGAGAACTGAGGTCTACTGTAAATCAGCCACAAGGCAAAAAACCTGGATCCTACAGCTCATGGCCTTTAAAGAGTCCTGGGTAATATATTCACTATCTGACATCATCATACACTTACACACTCCGCTCACGCATTCATAAATAAGCGGACATGCACCTGTGAACTTGTTGACTCCGGCCTGCTCGGCCACGTTTGACAGAGCAATGATTCCCTTGGACAGGTCACTTGAACTTTCATCCATTTCAATCAGAGCATGAGGACCTACAGTCCCACTGGCATAATTGGCAATGTAGATGGAATAACGACCTGTTCCCTAAAAAAAAAAAAAAGAAGAGGAAGACAAAAGCATTAAGTGTACAGTGATAACTAATAATAGTTCCCTTTCGAGGGAACTCGAACTTCGTTGATACAACACTTTGGTGAATGCACCCAGCATTGCGCGTCGGAAGCATTAATGAATCTATTCCAATCCTGATTGCCGTTACGTCATGACATAACATGTGAAGGCAAGGCATACACGGAAGCTACAAAGGGACACCGGCACACAACAGAGTTAGCTTTTTGCTCTTTAGCAAGCGCTCTGTGTCAAACTGTCTGTCCTATTTGGTGTTGTTTGTCCCGTAAGAACTTCAAATAAAGATTCTGTGGCTGGGATCTCACATTTGCTGAGGCAGTGTGTAGATTTAAGGTCTGCATTGCAATACAGAATCTAGTGGCTCAGATCTTGCATTTGCCGAGGCTGGCTCTGTTCATTGAGAAATGTCTTGACGCGCACAGCCGTGCGTTTTTCGGGTGTTTCAGCCTCGAGCCTGTTGACTTTTTTCTCAAGGGATGAAAGCCAAATATATTGTAGCGGCTTAAATCTCACGTTTGCCTAGGCAGCGTGTAGATTACGAGACTGTATAAATAAATATTAAAACAGTATTGTCTGATGATTATGGCTTCACTTAATTTTAAGGAATTAAAATGATGGAATATTATCTGACTTTGAGATATTTTCTGACTTTGAGAAGTTAGATATTTTAATTCAGCCTACCATTCAGACTGTGTTTCACTTATCCAGTGTTTATGGCTGCATTTAATTCTGAGCAATTAAACTGATGGAATATTATCTGACTTTGAGAAGTTACAATAGATATTTTAATTCAGCCTACCATCCAGAACAGAAGGAGACTATTGCTTCTAGAGGTCCCCCTCAGAGAGCTGTAGGCGCTGCCACAGCCTCCTGAGAAGACAGATCTGAAGGACCATCATTAAGGCTTCAGGAAAGAGGTCCTACTTTCTAAATCCGTTTCGTATGATCAGGGTTACGTGGAGATGCCTTCGTTCCCTGTCCATATGGTAGAAACCTTGGTTCCTGTCCCAAGGCTCAGTGTGGGTGGCGACATGTCGCCGGAAAACCGTTTTGACAGATGCATCTTTCACTGGCTGGGGCGCAGTCATGGACGGCAGCTTTTTGAGAGGTATGTGGCAGGACCGGCACCATTCTTGGCATATAAATTGCCTGGAAATGCTGGCTGTTTTCAGGGCTCTAAGGAGCTTCCTCCCAGACCTTAGGGGTAACCACGTATTGATACGTGTGCCCTGAAGAAGGCCCCATGCCGCTATACGTGGGCATTTTAAATTTGTCCATTTAGGACATGTCATTTGTACAATAAAGACATTTTAATTAAGGAGTGCCTCGGCTATCAGAGATTTCTTTTCTCTACACTGCCTCTTAAGATGTTCTACTTTGGACCGAAGAGCACCCAAATCAAACTTAAAAAGGATTGAGATTCATCTTGAATCTAAACACGTATTGATACGGTCAGACAATGTGTCGGTGGTCTACTACTTGATTCATCAGGGGGGTCTGAGATTGCGCCCTCTATCCAGATTGGCACATCAGATCCTACTGTGGTCCCA